>NC_090832.1:77978601-78288782 GCF_028021215.1 Eschrichtius robustus
TTTCATTTTTTTCACTAGCGAATATTCCATCTGTACATGGAGGAGTTCTTCTTTGTCCACCCATCTGTTGGTGGACTTTTTGGTTACTTCCATATCTTGGCTATTGTAATACTGTGCCATGCAGATTGGCCTGCCTGTGTCTTTCCAATTCTCTCTTCTTAGATTATAGGTCGAGGAGTGGGCCTGCTGGATCATATGGTAGCTCAATGTTTACCTTTTTAAGGCACCTCCATTCTGTTCTCATTCGTGGCCCTTTCCAAGTTACGTCCCACTTGAAGTTGGGGGTATGCATTTCTCCACAACACCTTCAGCATTTATTGTTTGTAGTTTCCTTGCTGATGGTTATTCTGACAAGTGTGAGCTGGTACCTCTTTGTGGTTGAATTCGCATGTGCCTCATAATCCGTTGAAATTGAGCTTTAAGGCATGTCCTTTTTATTTTTCACCCTGTGATTACCCCTTAGTTCTTCAAAGTGTTCTCTTAAAGTATGTGTCACATTTTGAAATGTTTTGGCCATTACCTCCCTCAAGACATTTTGAGGGCAGGTTTCATTTACAGTTCTGCAGTACTTGTTCCTATGAAATGACCATTAGCACAGGCTTTAAAGCTGCTTTTGCAGGTAAATGCCAGAGGGCGGCAGCCTTTCTATGCCCCCACCATGGTAACTAGGGAAAAGCCCTTGTGGCCTGTGGTGTTTCTCGGTTATAAATTAGAGTGGAGGGTGCCCGGACAAACCCACACAAGCTGATGTCTCCTTACTTTTGTTGGATTTTTAAATTTAATTTTTAGTTTTTATTGGAGTAATTTCCCAGTGTGCACGTGGACCACTTCTACTTTGCGCATTCCTCGGTTGATGGACATTTTCATTGCTTCCAAGTGTTGGCTATGGTAAATATTGTTGGAGTGCAGGATGGCCAGCCTGTGACTTCTTGATTCTCATTGTCTCAGGTGATAGGCCCAGCAGTGGGTGTGACTGATTGACTGGTAGCACCGTGTTTCCCTTTTCAAAGCACCTTCTTTGTGTTTTCATTAGTGGCTCTTACCACGTCTCCCTTAGAATCGAGGGTATGCATTTATCCACAATCGATTTATCGTTTATTGTTTGCAGCATGTATGCTAATGGCCCGACTGGCTGCTGTATGCTGATAGGTTTTTGTAATTTGGGTTTGCATGTCTTTGAAAATTCGTAAAACTCATCATTTTTCTCCACCGTTTACGTTTCTGTTAAAAAAAAGGAAACGGTTGGGAGTACAATATATCTCTTGAAATTTTCTTCTTGGAAGGTTGCCCTATTTTGAAAATTTTGGTCGATTTTCCACCCCAGAATTTTTTTAGAGAGCAGGTGTCATTTCCCAAACTGCAAGTTTGGTGAATATTTAGTGACCTTTAGCAATGGGTTTAAAGCTGCTGTTGTGGGAAGTGACCTCAAGCAGGCAGCATTTCTCCACTCCCAAATCTGGGTACGAGGGCAGCAGAGCCTTTCTGGAAGTCGTGTTCCTAGGTTGTAAATTAAATTGGAATGTGCATGGAAAAACCCCCATAAGTTTATGTCTCATTATTTCTTCTTGGTTTTAATTTTTTTTTAATTGGGGTAAAGCTTCGAATATTGTCTGTCCTAGGTGTACACAATCTGGTTCATTTGTACATTATATATGTCTATTCAAGTACAGATCCTCTTCCCATGTAAAATGTTACAGAGGGTTCCACAGACCTCCCTTGCTACATGGTCGGTCTTTTTGAGATATGTATATACTATGTGTTTGTATACATAGAGCAACACTAATCTTAACTTATCCATTCCCCTCACCTTTCCTTTTAGATGAGCATAGTTTGTTTTCTAAGTCTGTGAGTGTCTTTCTCTGTGGAAATATATTCATTTGTGTCAGTTATTAGATAACGCCTATAAGTGATATCATAGAATACAGGTCTTTGGTTTCCGAGTTACCTCATGTTTCGTGATTATCTCCAGACTCATTTGTGGTGCCTCAAAGAGCAATGGTTCATTGTTTTCCATGGCTAATATTCCATTGTGTACATGGACCACTTCTTCTTTATCCATTCACCTCTTGTTGGATATTTTGATTGCTTCACTGTCTTGGCTATTGTGAATAAGGCTGCACTGCAGCTTTTGCGGCCTGTGTCTTCTCGATTCTTGTCTTCTCAGGTGAGAGGTCCAATGGTGCGCCTGCTGGATTGAATGGTACCTCCATTTTTACTTTTAAACACAGCTCCTTTCTGTTCTCATTATTGGCTGTTACCCCTTTTCGTCTCACCAGCAGGTAGAGGGGACACAGTTCTCTAAAACCCCTTCAGGAGTTATTGTTTGTAGACTTTTTGCTGATGGTCAGTCGACTGGTCTAAGTTGAAACTTTTTGTAGATTAGATTGCATGGGTCTAACACTCCCTGAGGTTGAGCTTTTATCCATTTTCCTTTTTTTTTTTTAAAAGAGCGTGAGTAAAACTTAAGTCTTCATACTCTCATCTTGAAACATTTGCCTGTTTTGAATTTTTTTGTCCATTCCCTACTTCAGCACAATTTTTTAGGGCAGGTGTCCTTTACAGCCCTGAGTCCTTGTGAATGTTAAGTGACCATTAGCTGTGAGTTTAAAGCTGCTCTTGCAGGAAACGGACACAAGGTGGCAGCATTTCTCCTTTACCAAATTTGGTAACTGGGGAAACAGAGCCTTAATGGAAGTGGTGTTCTAGGTTGTAAATTCGAATGGAATGTGCCAGGAAAAAAGCACTTTATGTTTATGTCTCATTACTTCTTGTTCATAATTGTAATTTACTTTTTATTTTTTATCCCAGCAAATTTGATTACAATGGTTTGTTTGTTCTAGGTGTGGAAGATGTGCTTCTTTCACACATATACGTGTATCTATTCTTCCTCGCATCCTTTTCCCATGTAGCTTATGGCACAATGTTGAGTAGTCTTCTCCTGGTCTTCCGTACGTCTTTGGTGATTATATATTTCACATGGTTTGTATATCTCTGTTAACCCCAATATGGTAATGTATCCAATCCTCATCCCTTTCTATTTGGTGAACCATAAGTATTTTAATGAATCTGTGATTGCCTTTCTCTGTGGAAATATCTTCATTTTTATCTATTTTTAAGTAACTCCTAAAAGTTATATGATAGGATATGTGTCTTTTGCTGTCTCACTTACTACAGGTGGCGTGATTATGTCTAGGCTCATGTATGGTGCTGCAAATTGCATTTTTTCATTTTTTTCACTAGCGAATATTCCATCTGTACATGGAGGAGTTCTTCTTTGTCCACCCATATGTTGGTGGACTTTTTGGTTACTTCCATATCTTGGCTATCGTAATAATGTGCCATGCAGATTTGCCTGCCTGTGTCTTTCCAATTCTTTCTTCTTAGATTATAGGTGGAGGAGTGGGCCTGCTGGATCATATGGTAGCTCAATGTTTACCTTTTTAAGACACCTCCATTCTGTTCTCATTCGTGGCCCTTTTCAAGTTACGTCCCACTTGAAGTTGAGGGTATGCATTTCTCCACAACACCTTCAGCATTTATTGTTTGTAGTTTCCTTGCTGATGGTTATTCTGACAAGTGTGAGCTGATACCTCTTTGTGGTTGAATTCGCATGTGCCTCATTATCCGTTGAAATTGAGCTTTAAGGCATGTCCTTTTTATTTTTCAAGCTGTGATTACTCCTTAGTTCTTCAAAGTGATCTCTTAAAATATGTGTCACATTTTGAAATGTTTTGGCCATTACCTCCCTCAAGACATTTTGAGAGCAGGTTTCATTTACAGTTCTGCAGTACTTGTTCCTATGAAATGACCATTAGCACAGGCTTTAAAGCTGCTTTTGCAGGTAAATGCCAGAGGGCGGCAGCCTTTCTATGTCCCCACCATGGTAACTAGGGAAAAGCCCTTGCGGCCTGTGGTGTTTCTCGGTTATAAATTAGAGTGGAGTGTGCCCAGACAAACCCACACAAGCTGATGTCTCCTTACTTTTGTTGGATTTTTAATTTAATTTTTAGTTTTTATTGGAGTAATTTCCCAGTGTGCACGTGGATCACATCTACTTTGTGCATTCCTCGGTTGATGGACATTTTCATTGCTTCCAAGTGTTGGCTATGGTAAATATTGTTGGAGTGCAGGATTGCCAGCCTGTGACTTTTTGATTCTCATTTTCTCAGGTGATAGGCCCAGCAGTGGGTGTGACTGATTGACTGGTAGCACCGTGTTTCCCTTTTCAAAGCAACTTCTTTGTGTTTTCATTAGTGGCTCTTAGCACGTCCCCCTTAGAATCGAGGGTATGCATTTCTCCACAATCGATTTAGCATTTATTGTTTGCAGCATGTATGTTAATGGCCCTACTGGCTGCTGTGTGCTGATAGGGTTGTGTAATTTGGGTTTGCATGTCTTTGAAAATTCGTAAAACTCATCATTTTTCTCCACCGTTTACTTTTCTGTTAAAAAAAAGGAAACAGTTGGGAGTACAATATATCTCTTGAAATTTTCTTCTTGGAAGGTTGCCCTATTTTGAAATTTTTGGTCTATTTTCCACCCCAGAATTTTTTTAGAGAGCAGGTGTCATTTCCCGAACTGCAAGTTTGGTGAATATTTAGTGACCTTTGGCAATGGATTTAAAGCTGCTGTTGTGGGAAGTGACCTCAAGCAGGCAGCATTTCTCCACTCCCAAATCTGGGTACTAGGGCAGCAGAGCCTTTCTGGAAGTCGTGTTCCTAGGTTGTAAATTAAATTGGAATGTGCATGGAGAAACCCCCATAAGTTTATGTCTCATTATTTCTTCTTGGTTTTAATTTTTTTTTTAATTGGGGTAAAGCTTAGAATAATGTTTGTCCTAGATGTACACAATCTGGTTCATTTGTACATTATATATGTCTATTCAAGTACAGATCCTCTTCCCATGTAAAATGTTACAGAGGGTTCCACAGAACTCCCTTGCTACATGGTCGGTCTTTTTGTGATATGTATATACTATGTGTTTGTATACATAGAGCAACACTAATCTTAACTTATCCATTCCCCCCACCTTTCCTTTTAGATGAGCATAGTTTGTTTTCTAAGTCTGTGAGTGTCTTTCTCTGTGGAAATATATTCATTTGTGTCAGTTATTAGATAACGCCTATAAGTGATATCATAGAATACAGGTCTTTGGTTTCCGAGTTACCTCATGTTTCGTGATTATCTCCAGACTCATTTGTGGTGCCTCAAAGAGCAATGGTTCATTGTTTTCCATGGCTAATATTCCATTGTGTACATGGACCACTTCTTCTTTATCCATTCACCTCTTGTTGGATATTTTGATTGCTTCACTGTCTTGGCTATTGTGAATAAGGCTGCACTGCAGCTTTTGCGGCCTGTGTCTTCTCGATTCTTGTCTTCTCAGGTGAGAGGTCCAATGGTGCGCCTGCTGGACTGAATGGTACCTCCATTTTTACTTTTAAACACAGCTCCTTCTGTTCTCATTATTGGCTGTTACCCCTTTACGTCTCACCAGCAGGTAGAGGGGACACAGTTCTTAAGAACCCCGTCAGCATTTATTGTTTGTAGACATTTTGCTGATGGTCAGTCGACTGGTCTAAGTTGAAACTTTTTGTAGATTAGATTGCCTGGGTCTAACACTCCCTGAGGTTGAGCTTTTATGCATTTTCCTTTTTTTTTTAAAAGAGCGTGAGTAAAACTTAACTCTTCATACTCTCATCTTGAAACATTTGCCTGTTTTGAATTTTTTTGTCCATTCCCTACTTCAGCACAATTTTTTAGGGCAGGTGTCCTTTACAGCCCTGAGTCCTTGTGAATGTTAAGTGACCATTAGCTGTGAGTTTAAAGCTGCTCTTGCAGGAAATGGCCACAAGGTGGCAGCATTTCTCCTTTACCAAATTTGGTAACTGGGGAAACAGAGCCTTAATGGAAGTGGTGTTCTAGGTTGTAAATTCGAATGGAATGTGCCAGGAAAAAAGCACTTTATGTTTATGTCTCATTACTTCTTGTTCATAATTGTAATTTACTTTTTATTTTTTATCCCAGCAAATTTGATTACAATGGTTTGTTTGTTCTAGGTGTGCAAGATGTGGTTCTTTCACACATATACGTGTATCTATTCTTCCTCGCATCCTTATCCCATGTAGGTTATGACACACTGTTGAGTAGTCTTCTCCTGGTCTTCTGTACGTCTTTGGTGATTATATATTTCACATGGTATGTATATCTCTGTTAACCCCAATATGGTAATGTATGCAATCCTCATCCGTTTCTATTTGGTGAACCATCAGTTTTTTTAATGAATCTGTGATTGCCTTTCTCTGTGGAAATATCTTCATTGGTATCAATTTTTAAGTAACTCCTAAAAGAGATATGTTAGGATATGTGTCTTTTGCTTTCTCACTTACTACAGATGGCGTGATTACGTCTAGACTCATGTATGGTGCTGTAAATGGCATTGTTTCATTTTTTTCACTAGCGAATATTCCATCTGTACATGGAGGAGTTCTTCTTTGTCCACCCATCTGTTTGTGGACTTTTTGGTTACTTCCATATCTTGGCTATTGTAATACTGTGACATGCAGATTTGCCTGCCTGTTTCTTTCCAATTCTTTCTTCTTAGATTATAGGTCGAGGAGTGGGCCTGCTGGATCATACGGTAGCTCAATGTTTACCTTTTTAAGGCACCTCCATTCTGTTCTCATTCGTGGCCCTTTTCAAGTTACGTCCCATTTGAAGTTGAGGGTATGCATTTCTCCACAACACCTTCAGCATTTATTGTTTGTAGTTTCCTTGCTGATCGTTATTCTGACAAGTGTGAGCTGATACCTCTTTGTGGTTGAATTCGCCTGTGCCTCATAATCCGTTGAAATTGAACTTTAAGGCATGTCCTTTTTATTTTTCAACCTGTGATTACCCCTTAGTTCTTCAAAGTGTTCTCTTAAAGTATGTGTCACATTTTGAAATGTTTTGGCCATTACCTCCCTCAAGACATTTTGAGGGTAGGTTTCATTTACACTTCTGCAGTACTTGTTCCTATGAAATGACCATTAGCACAGGCTTTAAAGCTGCTTTTGCAGGTAAATTCCAGAGGGTGGCAGCCTTTCTATGTCCCCACCATGGTAACTAGGGAAAAGCCCTTGCGGCCTGTGGTGTTTCTCGGTTATAAATTAGAGTGGAGTTTGCCCGGACAAACCCACACAAGCTGATGTCTCCTTACTTTTTTTGGATTTTTAAATTTAATTTTTAGTTTTTATTGGAGTAATTCCCCAGTGTGCACGTGGACCACTTCTACTTTGCGCATTCCTCAGTTGATGGACATTTTCATTGCTTCCAAGTGTTGGCTATGGTAAATATTGTTGGAGTGCAGGATTGCCAGCCTGTGACTTTTTGATTCTCATTTTCTCAGGTGATAGGCCCAGCAGTGGGTGTGACTGATTGACTGGTAGTACCGTGTTTCCCTTTTCAAAACACCTTCTTTGTGTTTTCATTAGTGGCTCTTACCTCGTCCCCCTTAGAATCGAGGGTATGCATTTCTCCACAATCGATTTAGCATTTATTGTTTGCAGCATGTATGCTAATGGCCCTACTGGCTGCTGTGTGCTGATAGGGTTGTGTAATTTGGGTTTGCATGTCTTTGAAAATTCGTAAAACTCATCATTTTTCTCCACCGTTTACTTTTCTGTTAAAAAAAAGGAAACAGTTGGGAGTACAATATATCTCTTGAAATTTTCTTCTTGGAAGGTTGCCCTATTTTGAAATTTTTGGTCTATTTTCCACCCCAGAATTTTTTTAGAGAGCAGGTGTCATTTCCCGAACTGCAAGTTTGGTGAATATTTAGTGATCTTTGGCAATGGGTTTAAAGCTGCTGTTGTGGGAAGTGACCTCAAGCAGGCAGCATTTCTCCACTCCCAAATCTGGGTACTAGGGCAGCAGAGCCTTTCTGGAAGTCGTGTTCCTAGGTTGTAAATTAAATTGGAATGTGCATGGAGAAACCCCCATAAGTTTATGTCTCATTATTTCTTCTTGGTTTTAATTTTTTTTTAATTGGGGTAAAGCTTAGAATATTGTTTGTCCTAGGTGTACACAATCTGGTTCATTTGTACATTATATATGTCTATTCAAGTACAGATCCTCTTCCCATGTAAAATGTTACAGAGGGTTCCACAGACCTCCCTTGCTACATGGTCGGTCTTTTTGTGATATGTATATACTATGTGTTTGTATACATAGAGCAACACTAATCTTAACTTATCCATTCCCCCCACCTTTCCTTTTAGATGAGCATAGTTTGTTTTCTAAGTCTGTGAGTGTCTTTCTCTGTGGAAATATATTCATTTGTGTCAGTTATTAGATAACGCCTATAAGTGATATCATAGAATACAGGTCTTTGGTTTCCGAGTTACCTCATGTTTCGTGATTATCTCCAGACTCATTTGTGGTGCCTCAAAGAGCAATGGTTCATTGTTTTCCATGGCTAATATTCCATTGTGTACATGGACCACTTCTTCTTTATCCATTCACCTCTTGTTGTATATTTTGATTGCTTCACTGTCTTGGCTATTGTGAATAAGGCTGCACTGCAGCTTTTGCGGCCTGTGTCTTCTCGATTCTTCTCTTCTCAGGTGAGAGGTCCAATGGTGCGCCTGCTGGACTGAATGGTACCTCCATTTTTACTTTTAAACACAGCTCCTTTCTGTTCTCATTATTGGCTGTTACCCCTTTACGTCTCACCAGCAGGTAGAGGGGACACAGTTCTTAAAAACCCCGTCAGCATTTATTGTTTGTAGACATTTTGCTGATGGTCAGTCGACTGGTCTAAGTTGAAACTTTTTGTAGATTAGATTGCCTGGGTCTAACACTCCCTGAGGTTGAGCTTTTATGCATTTTCCTTTTTTTTTTAAAAGAGCGTGAGTAAAACTTAACTCTTCATACTCTCATCTTGAAACATTTGCCTGTTTTGCATTTTTTTATCTATTCCCTACTTCAGCACAATTTTTTAGGGCAGGTGTCCTTTACAGCCCTGAGTCCTTGTGAATGTTAAGTGACCATTAGCTGTGAGTTTAAAGCTGCTCTTGCAGGAAACGGCCACAAGGTGGCAGCATTTCTCCTTTACCAAATTTGGTAACTGGGGAAACAGAGCCTTAATGGATGTGGTGTTCTAGGTTGTAAATTCGAATGGAATGTGCCAGGGAAAAAGCACTTTATGTTTATGTCTCATTACTTCTTGTTCATAATTGTAATTTACTTTTTATTTTTTATCCCAGCAAATTTGATTACAATGGTTTGTTTGTTCTAGGTGTGCAAGATGTGGTTCTTTCACACATATACGTGTATCTATTCTTCCTCGCATCCTTTTCCCATGTAGGTTATGACACACTGTTGAGTAGTCTTCTCCTGGTCTTCCGTACGTCTTTGGTGATTATATATTTCACATGGTTTGTATATCTCTGTTAACCCCAATATGGTAATGTATCCAATCCTCATCCCTTTCTATTTGGTGAACCATAAGATTATTTAATGGATCTGTGATTGCCTTTCTCTGTGGAAATATCTTCATTGGTATCAATTTTTAAGTAACTCCTAAAAGTGATATGATAGGATATGTGTCTTTTGCTCTCTCACTTACTACAGGTGGCGTGATTATGTCTAGACTCATCTATGGTGCTGCAAATGACATTGTTTCATTTTTTTCACTAGCGAATATTCCATCTGTACATGGAGGAGTTCTTCTTTGTCCACCCATCTGTTGGTGGACTTTTTGGTTACTTCCATATCTTGGCTATTGTAATACTGTGCCATGCAGATTTGCCTGCCTGTGTCTTTCCAATTCTCTCTTCTTAGATTATAGGTCGAGGAGTGGGCCTGCTGGATCATATGGTAGCTCAATGTTTACCTTTTTAAGGCACCTCCATTCTGTTCTCATTCGTGGCCCTTTCCAAGTTACGTCCCACTTGAAGTTGGGGGTATGCATTTCTCCACAACACCTTCAGCATTTATTGTTTGTAGTTTCCTTGCTGATGGTTATTCTGACAAGTGTGAGCTGGTACCTCTTTGTGGTTGAATTCGCATGTGCCTCATAATCCGTTGAAATTGAGCTTTAAGGCATGTCCTTTTTATTTTTCACCCTGTGATTACCCCTTAGTTCTTCAAAGTGTTCTCTTAAAGTATGTGTCACATTTTGAAATGTTTTGGCCATTACCTCCCTCAAGACATTTTGAGGGCAGGTTTCATTTACAGTTCTGCAGTACTTGTTCCTATGAAATGACCATTAGCACAGGCTTTAAAGCTGCTTTTGCAGGTAAATGCCAGAGGGCGGCAGCCTTTCTATGCCCCCACCATGGTAACTAGGGAAAAGCCCTTGTGGCCTGTGGTGTTTCTCGGTTATAAATTAGAGTGGAGTGTGCCCGGAGAAACCCACACAAGCTGATGTCTCCTTACATTTGTTGGATTTTTAAATTTAATTTTTAGTTTTTATTGGAGTAATTTCCCAGTGTGCACGTGGACCACTTCTACTTTGCGCATTCCTCGGCTGATGGACATTTTCATTGCTTCCAAGTGTTGGCTATGGTAAATATTGTTGGAGTGCAGGATTGCCAGCCTGTGACTTTTTGATTCTCATTTTCTCAGGTGATAGGCCCAGCAGTGGGTGTGACTGATTGACTGGTAGCACCGTGTTTCCCTTTTCAAAGCAACTTCTTTGTGTTTTCATTAGTGGCTCTTACCACGTCCCCCTTAGAATCGAGGGTATGCATTTCTCCACAATCGATTTATCGTTTATTGTTTGCAGCATGTATGCTAATGGCCCGACTGGCTGCTGTGTGCTGATAGGTTTTTGTAATTTGGGTTTGCATGTCTTTGAAAATTCGTAAAACTCATCATTTTTCTCCACCGTTTACGTTTCTGTTAAAAAAAAGGAAACGGTTGGGAGTACAATATATCTCTTGAAATTTTCTTCTTGGAAGGTTGCCCTATTTTGAAAATTTTGGTCGATTTTCCACCCCAGAATTTTTTTAGAGAGCAGGTGTCATTTCCCAAACTGCAAGTTTGGTGAATATTTAGTGACCTTTAGCAATGGGTTTAAAGCTGCTGTTGTGGGAAGTGACCTCAAGCAGGCAGCATTTCTCCACTCCCAAATCTGGGTACGAGGGCAGCAGAGCCTTTCTGGAAGTCGTGTTCCTAGGTTGTAAATTAAATTGGAATGTGCATGGAGAAACCCCCATAAGTTTATGTCTCATTATTTCTTCTTGGTTTTAATTTTTTTTTAATTGGGGTAAAGCTTCGAATATTGTCTGTCCTAGGTGTACACAATCTGGTTCATTTGTACATTATATATGTCTATTCAAGTACAGATCCTCTTCCCATGTAAAATGTTACAGAGGGTTCCACAGACCTCCCTTGCTACATGGTCGGTCTTTTTGAGATATGTATATACTATGTGTTTGTATACATAGAGCAACACTAATCTTAACTTATCCATTCCCCTCACCTTTCCTTTTAGATGAGCATAGTTTGTTTTCTAAGTCTGTGAGTGTCTTTCTCTGTGGAAATATATTCATTTGTGTCAGTTATTAGATAACGCCTATAAGTGATATCATAGAATACAGGTCTTTGGTTTCCGAGTTACCTCATGTTTCGTGATTATCTCCAGACTCATTTGTGGTGCCTCAAAGAGCAATGGTTCATTGTTTTCCATGGCTAATATTCCATTGTGTACATGGACCACTTCTTCTTTATCCATTCACCTCTTGTTGGATATTTTGATTGCTTCACTGTCTTGGCTATTGTGAATAAGGCTGCACTGCAGCTTTTGCGGCCTGTGTCTTCTCGATTCTTGTCTTCTCAGGTGAGAGGTCCAATGGTGCGCCTGCTGGATTGAATGGTACCTCCATTTTTACTTTTAAACACAGCTCCTTTCTGTTCTCATTATTGGCTGTTACCCCTTTTCGTCTCACCAGCAGGTAGAGGGGACACAGTTCTCTAAAACCCCTTCAGGAGTTATTGTTTGTAGACTTTTTGCTGATGGTCAGTCGACTGGTCTAAGTTGAAACTTTTTGTAGATTAGATTGCATGGGTCTAACACTCCCTGAGGTTGAGCTTTTATCCATTTTCCTTTTTTTTTTTTAAAAGAGCGTGAGTAAAACTTAAGTCTTCATACTCTCATCTTGAAACATTTGCCTATTTTGAATTTTTTTGTCCATTCCCTACTTCAGCACAATTTTTTAGGGCAGGTGTCATTTACAGCCCTGAGTCCTTGTGAATGTTAAGTGACCATTAGCTGTGAGTTTAAAGCTGCTCTTGCAGGAAACGGACACAAGGTGGCAGCATTTCTCCTTTACCAAATTTGGTAACTGGGGAAACAGAGCCTTAATGGAAGTGGTGTTCTAGGTTGTAAATTCGAATGGAATGTGCCAGGAAAAAAGCACTTTATGTTTATGTCTCATTACTTCTTGTTCATAATTGTAATTTACTTTTTATTTTTTATCCCAGCAAATTTGATTACAATGGTTTGTTTGTTCTAGGTGTGGAAGATGTGGTTCTTTCACACATATACGTGTATCTATTCTTCCTCGCATCCTTTTCCCATGTAGCTTATGACACAATGTTGAGTAGTCTTCTCCTGGTCTTCCGTACGTCTTTGGTGATTATATATTTCACATGGTTTGTATATCTCTGTTAACCCCAATATGGTAATGTATCCAATCCTCATCCCTTTCTATTTGGTGAACCATAAGTATTTTAATGAATCTGTGATTGCCTTTCTCTGTGGAAATATCTTCATTTTTATCAATTTTTAAGTAACTCCTAAAAGTTATATGATAGGATATGTGTCTTTTGCTTTCTCACTTACTACAGGTGGCGTGATTATGTCTAGGCTCATGTATGGTGCTGCAAATTGCATTTTTTCATTTTTTTCACTAGCGAATATTCCATCTGTACATGGAGGAGTTCTTCTTTGTCCACCCATATGTTGGTGGACTTTTTGGTTACTTCCATATCTTGGCTATCGTAATAATGTGCCATGCAGATTTGCCTGCCTGTGTCTTTCCAATTCTTTCTTCTTAGATTATAGGTGGAGGAGTGGGCCTGCTGGATCATATGGTAGCTCAATGTTTACCTTTTTAAGGCACCTCCATTCTGTTCTCATTCGTGGCCCTTTTCAAGTTACGTCCCACTTGAAGTTGAGGGTATGCATTTCTCCACAACACCTTCAGCATTTATTGTTTGTAGTTTCCTTGCTGATGGTTATTCTGACAAGTGTGAGCTGATACCTCTTTGTGGTTGAATTCGCATGTGCCTCATTATCCGTTGAAATTGAGCTTTAAGGCATGTCCTTTTTATTTTTCAAGCTGTGATTACTCCTTAGTTCTTCAAAGTGATCTCTTAAAATATGTGTCACATTTTGAAATGTTTTGGCCATTACCTCCCTCAGAACATTTTGAGGGCAGGTTTCATTTACAGTTCTGCAGTACTTGTTCCTATGAAATGACCATTAGCACAGGCTTTAAAGCTGCTTTTGCAGGTAAATGCCAGAGGGCGGCAGCCTTTCTATGTCCCCACCATGGTAACTAGGGAAAAGCCCTTGCGGCCTGTGGTGTTTCTCGGTTATAAATTAGAGTGGAGTGTGCCCAGACAAACCCACACAAGCTGATGTCTCCTTACTTTTGTTGGATTTTTAATTTAATTTTTAGTTTTTATTGGAGTAATTTCCCAGTGTGCACGTGGATCACATCTACTTTGTGCATTCCTCGGTTGATGGACATTTTCATTGCTTCCAAGTGTTGGCTATGGTAAATATTGTTGGAGTGCAGGATTGCCAGCCTGTGACTTTTAGTTCTCATTTTCTCAGGTGATAGGCCCAGCAGTGGGTGTGACTGATTGACTGGTAGCACCGTGTTTCCCTTTTCAAAGCAACTTTTTTGTGTTTTCATTAGTGGCTCTTAGCACGTCCCCCTTAGAATCGAGGGTATACATTTCTCCACAATCGATTTAGCATTTATTGTTTGCAGCATGTATGTTAATGGCCCTACTGGCTGCTGTGTGCTGATAGGGTTGTGTAATTTGGG
Organism: Eschrichtius robustus; assembly: GCF_028021215.1. NCBI lineage: Eukaryota > Metazoa > Chordata > Mammalia > Artiodactyla > Eschrichtiidae > Eschrichtius > Eschrichtius robustus. The sequence goes on from NC_090832.1 coordinate 77,992,650, forward strand.
TTTGCATGTCTTTGAAAATTCGTAAAACTCATCATTTTTCGCCACCGTTTACTTTTCTGTTAAAAAAAAGGAAACAGTTGGGAGTACAATATATCTCTTGAAATTTTCTTCTTGGAAGGTTGCCCTATTTTGAAATTTTTGGTCGATTTTCCACCCCAGAATTTTTTTAGAGAGCAGGTGTCATTTCCTGAACTGCAAGTTTGGTGAATATTTAGTGACCTTTAGCAATGGGTTTAAAGCTGCTGTTGTGGGAAGTGACCTCAACCAGGCAGCATTTCTCCACTCCCAAATCTGGGTACGAGGGCAGCAGAGCCTTTCTGGAAGTCGTGTTCCTAGGTTGTAAATTAAATTGGAATGTGCATGGAGAAACCCCCATAAGTTTATGTCTCATTATTTCTTCTTGGTTTTAAATTTTTTTTTTTTTAATTGGGGTAAAGCTTAGAATATTGTTTGTCCTAGGTGTACACAATCTGGTTCATTTGTACATTATATATGTCTATTCAAGTACAGATCCTCTTCCCATGTAAAATGTTACAGAGGGTTCCACAGACCTCCCTTGCTACATGGTCGGTCTTTTTGAGATATGTATATACTATGTGTTTGTATACATAGAGCAACACTAATCTTAACTTATCCATTCCCCCCACCTTTCCTTTTAGATGAGCATAGTTTGTTTTCTAAGTCTGTGAGTGTCTTTCTCTGTGGAAATATATTCATTTGTGTCAGTTATTAGATAACGCCTATAAGTGATATCATAGAATACAGGTCTTTGGTTTCCGAGTTACCTCATGTTTCGTGATTATCTCCAGACTCATTTGTGGTGCCTCAAAGAGCAATGGTTCATTGTTTTCCATGGCTAATATTCCATTGTGTACATGGACCACTTCTTCTTTATCCATTCACCTCTTGTTGGATATTTTGATTGCTTCACTGTCTTGGCTATTGTGAATAAGGCTGCACTGCAGCTTTTGCGGCCTGTGTCTTCTCGATTCTTGTCTTCTCAGGTGAGAGGTCCAATGGTGCGCCTGCTGGATTGAATGGTACCTCCATTTTTACTTTTAAACACAGCTCCTTTCTGTTCTCATTATTGGCTGTTACCCCTTTTCGTCTCACCAGCAGGTAGAGGGGACACAGTTCTCTAAAACCCCTTCAGGAGTTATTGTTTGTAGACTTTTTGCTGATGGTCAGTCGACTGGTCTAAGTTGAAACTTTTTGTAGATTAGATTGCATGGGTCTAACACTCCCTGAGGTTGAGCTTTTATCCATTTTCCTTTTTTTTTTTTAAAGAGCGTGAGTAAAACTTAAGTCTTCATACTCTCATCTTGAAACATTTGCCTGTTTTGAAGTTTTTTGTCCATTCCCTACTTCAGCACAATTTTTTAGGGCAGGTGTCCTTTACAGCCCTGAGTCCTTGTGAATGTTAAGTGACCATTAGCTGTGAGTTTAAAGCTGCTCTTGCAGGAAACGGCCACAAGGTGGCAGCATTTCTCCTTTACCAAATTTGGTAACTGGGGAAACAGAGCCTTAATGGAAGTGGTGTTCTAGGTTGTAAATTCGAATGGAATGTGCCAGGGAAAAAGCACTTTATGTTTATGTCTCATTACTTCTTGTTCATAATTGTAATTTACTTTTTATTTTTTATCCCAGCAAATTTGATTACAATGGTTTGTTTGTTCTAGGTGTGCAAGATGTGGATCTTTCACACATATACGTGTATCTATTCTTCCTCGCATCCTTTTCCCCTGGAGGTTATGACACACTGTTGAGTAGTCTTCTCCTGGTCTTCCGTACGTCTTTGGTGATTATATATTTCACATGGTTTGTATATCTCTGTTAACCCCAATATGGTAATGTATCCAATCCTCATCCCTTTCTATTTGGTGAACCATAAGATTTTTTTTAATGAAACTGTGATTGCGTTTCTCTGTGGAAATATCTTCATTCGTATCAATTTTTAAGTAATTCCTAAAAGTGATATGATAGGATATGTGTCTTTTCCTTTCTCACTTACTACAGGTGGCGTGATTATGTCTAGACTCATGTATGGTGCTGCAAATGGCATTGTTTCATTTTTTTCACTAGCGAATATTCCATCTGTACATGGAGGATTTCTTCTTTGTCCACCCATCTGTTGGTGGACTTTTTGGTTACTTCCATATCTTGGCTATCGTAATACTGTGCCATGCAGATTTGCCTGCCTGTGTCTTTCCAATTCTCTCTTCTTAGATTATAGGTCGAGGAGTGGGCCTGCTGGATCATATGGTAGCTCAATGTTTACCTTTTTAAGGCACCTCCATTCTGTTCTCATTCGTGGCCCTTTCCAAGTTACGTCCCACTTGAAGTTGGGGGTATGCATTTCTCCACAACACCTTCAGCATTTATTGTTTGTAGTTTCCTTGCTGATGGTTATTCTGACAAGTGTGAGCTGGTACCTCTTTGTGGTTGAATTCGCATGTGCCTCATAATCCGTTGAAATTGAGCTTTAAGGCATGTCCTTTTTATTTTTCACCCTGTGATTACCCCTTAGTTCTTCAAAGTGTTCTCTTAAAGTATGTGTCACATTTTGAAATGTTTTGGCCATTACCTCCCTCAAGACATTTTGAGGGCAGGTTTCATTTACAGTTCTGCAGTACTTGTTCCTATGAAATGACCATTAGCACAGGCTTTAAAGCTGCTTTTGCAGGTAAATGCCAGAGGGCGGCAGCCTTTCTATGTCCCCACCATGGTAACTAGGGAAAAGCCCTTGCGGCCTGTGGTGTTTCTCGGTTATAAATTAGAGTGGAGTTTGCCCGGACAAACCCACACAAGCTGATGTCTCCTTACTTTTGTTGGATTTTTAAATTTAATTTTTAGTTTTTATTGGAGTAATTCCCCAGTGTGCACTTGGACCACTTCTACTTTGCGCATTACTCGGTTGATGGACATTTTCATTGCTTCCAAGTGTTGGCTATGGTAAATATTGTTGGAGTGCAGGATTGCCAGCCTGTGACTTTTTGATTCTCATTTTCTCAGGTGATAGGCCCAGCAGTGGGTGTGACTGATTGACTGGTAGCACCGTGTTTCCCTTTTCAAAACACCTTCTTTGTGTTTTCATTAGTGGCTCTTACCACGTCCCCCTTAGAATCGAGGGTATGCATTTCTCCACAATCGATTTAGCATTTATTGTTTGCAGCATGTATGTTAATGGCCCTACTGGCTGCTGTGTGCTGATAGGGTTGTGTAATTTGGGTTTGCATGTCTTTGAAAATTCGTAAAACTCATCATTTTTCTCCACCGTTTACTTTTCTGTTAAAAAAAAGGAAACAGTTGGGAGTACAGTATATCTCTTGAAATTTTCTTCTTGGAAGGTTGCCCTATTTTGAAATTTTTGGTCTATTTTCCACCCCAGAATTTTTTTAGAGAGCAGGTGTCATTTCCCGAACTGCAAGTTTGGTGAATATTTAGTGACCTTTGGCAATGGATTTAAAGCTGCTGTTGTGGGAAGTGACCTCAAGCAGGCAGCATTTCTCCACTCCCAAATCTGGGTACTAGGGCAGCAGAGCCTTTCTGGAAGTCGTGTTCCTAGGTTGTAAATTAAATTGGAATGTGCATGGAGAAACCCCCATAAGTTTATGTCTCATTATTTCTTCTTGGTTTTAATTTTTTTTTAATTGGGGTAAAGCTTAGAATATTGTTTGTCCTAGGTGTACACAATCTGGTTCATTTGTACATTATATATGTCTATTCAAGTACAGATCCTCTTCCCATGTAAAATGTTACAGAGGGTTCCACAGAACTCCCTTGCTACATGGTCGGTCTTTTTGTGATATGTATATACTATGTGTTTGTATACATAGAGCAACACTAATCTTAACTTATCCATTCCCCCCACCTTTCCTTTTAGATGAGCATAGTTTGTTTTCTAAGTCTGTGAGTGTCTTTCTCTGTGGAAATATATTCATTAGTGTCAGTTATTAGATAACGCCTATAAGTGATATCATAGAATACAGGTCTTTGGTTTCCGAGTTACCTCATGTTTCGTGATTATCTCCAGACTCATTTGTGGTGCCTCAAAGAGCAATGGTTAATTGTTTTCCATGGCTAATATTCCATTGTGTACATGGACCACTTCTTCTTTATCCATTCACCTCTTGTTGGATATTTTGATTGCTTCACTGTCTTGGCTATTGTGAATAAGGCTGCACTGCAGCTTTTGCGGCCTGTGTCTTCTCGATTCTTGTCTTCTCAGGTGAGAGGTCCAATGGTGCGCCTGCTGGACTGAATGGTACCTCCATTTTTACTTTTAAACACAGCTCCTTTCTGTTCTCATTATTGGCTGTTACCCCTTTACGTCTCACCAGCAGGTAGAGGGGACACAGTTCTTAAAAACCCCGTCAGCATTTATTGTTTGTAGACATTTTGCTGATGGTCAGTCGACTGGTCTAAGTTGAAACTTTTTGTAGATTAGATTGCCTGGGTCTAACACTCCCTGAGGTTGAGCTTTTATGCATTTTCCTTTTTTTTTTAAAAGAGCGTGAGTAAAACTTAACTCTTCATACTCTCATCTTGAAACATTTGCCTGTTTTGAATTTTTTTGTCCATTCCCTACTTCAGCACAATTTTTTAGGGCAGGTGTCCTTTACAGCCCTGAGTCCTTGTGAATGTTAAGTGACCATTAGCTGTGAGTTTAAAGCTGCTCTTGCAGGAAACGGCCACAAGGTGGCAGCATTTCTCCTTTACCAAATTTGGTAACTGGGGAAACAGAGCCTTAATGGAAGTGGTGTTCTAGGTTGTAAATTCGAATGGAATGTGCCAGGAAAAAAGCACTTTATGTTTATGTCTCATTACTTCTTGTTCATAATTGTAATTTACTTTTTATTTTTTATCCCAGCAAATTTGATTACAATGGTTTGTTTGTTCTAGGTGTGCAAGATGTGGTTCTTTCACACATATACGTGTATCTATTCTTCCTCGCATCCTTTTCCCATGTAGGTTATGACACACTGTTGAGTAGTCTTCTCCTGGTCTTCCGTACGTCTCTGGTGATTATATATTTCACATGGTATGTATATCTCTGTTAACCCCAATATGGTAATGTATGCAATCCTCATCCGTTTCTATTTGGTGAACCATCAGTTTTTTTAATGAATCTGTGATTGCCTTTCTCTGTGGAAATATCTTCATTGGTATCAATTTTTAAGTAACTCCTAAAAGAGATATGATAGGATATGTGTCTTTTGCTTTCTCACTTACTACAGATGGCGTGATTACGTCTAGACTCATGTATGGTGCTGTAAATGGCATTGTTTCATTTTTTTCACTAGCGAATATTCCATCTGTACATGGAGGAGTTCTTCTTTGTCCACCCATCTGTTTGTGGACTTTTTGGTTACTTCCATATCTTGGCTATTGTAATACTGTGACATGCAGATTTGCCTGCCTGTTTCTTTCCAATTCTTTCTTCTTAGATTATAGGTCGAGGAGTGGGCCTGCTGGATCATACGGTAGCTCAATGTTTACCTTTTTAAGGCACCTCCATTCTGTTCTCATTCGTGGCCCTTTTCAAGTTACGTCCCATTTGAAGTTGAGGGTATGCATTTCTCCACAACACCTTCAGCATTTATTGTTTGTAGTTTCCTTGCTGATCGTTATTCTGACAAGTGTGAGCTGATACCTCTTTGTGGTTGAATTCGCCTGTGCCTCATAATCCGTTGAAATTGAACTTTAAGGCATGTCCTTTTTATTTTTCAACCTGTGATTACCCCTTAGTTCTTCAAAGTGTTCTCTTAAAGTATGTGTCACATTTTGAAATGTTTTGGCCATTACCTCCCTCAAGACATTTTGAGGGTAGGTTTCATTTACACTTCTGCAGTACTTGTTCCTATGAAATGACCATTAGCACAGGCTTTAAAGCTGCTTTTGCAGGTAAATGCCAGAGGGTGGGAGCCTTTCTATGTCCCCACCATGGTAACTAGGGAAAAGCCCTTGCGGCCTGTGGTGTTTCTCGGTTATAAATTAGAGTGGAGTTTGCCCGGACAAACCCACACAAGCTGATGTCTCCTTACTTTTGTTGGATTTTTAAATTTAATTTTTAGTTTTTATTGGAGTAATTCCCCAGTGTGCACGTGGACCACTTCTACTTTGCGCATTCCTCAGTTGATGGACATTTTCATTGCTTCCAAGTTTTGGCTATGGTAAATATTGTTGGAGTGCAGGATTGCCAGCCTGTGACTTTTTGATTCTCATTTTCTCAGGTGATAGGCCCAGCAGTGGGTGTGACTGATTGACTGGTAGTACCGTGTTTCCCTTTTCAAAACACCTTCTTTGTGTTTTCATTAGTGGCTCTTACCTCGTCCCCCTTAGAATCGAGGGTATGCATTTCTCCACAATCGATTTAGCATTTATTGTTTGCAGCATGTATGCTAATGGCCCTACTGGCTGCTGTGTGCTGATAGGGTTGTGTAATTTGGGTTTGCATGTCTTTGAAAATTCGTAAAACTCATCATTTTTCGCCACCGTTTACTTTTCTGTTAAAAAAAAGGAAACAGTTGGGAGTACAATATATCTCTTGAAATTTTCTTCTTGGAAGGTTGCCCTATTTTGAAATTTTTGGTCTATTTTCCACCCCAGAATTTTTTTAGAGAGCAGGTGTCATTTCCCGAACTGCAAGTTTGGTGAATATTTAGTGACCTTTGGCAATGGGTTTAAAGCTGCTGTTGTGGGAAGTGACCTCAAGCAGGCAGCATTTCTCCACTCCCAAATCTGGGTACGAGGGCAGCAGAGCCTTTCTGGAAGTCGTGTTCCTAGGTTGTAAATTAAATTGGAATGTGCATGGAGAAACCCCAATAAGTTTATGTCTCATTATTTCTTCTTGGTTTTAATTTTTTTTTAATTGGGGTAAAGCTTATAATATTGTTTGTCCTAGGTGTACACAATCTGGTTCATTTGTACATTATATATGTCTATTCAAGTACAGATCCTCTTCCCATGTAAAATGTTACAGAGGGTTCCACAGAACTCCCTTGCTACATGGTCGGTCTTTTTGTGATATGTATATACTATGTGTTTGTATACATAGAGCAACACTAATCTTAACTTATCCATTCCCCTCACCTTTCCTTTTAGATGAGCATAGTTTGTTTTCTAAGTCTGTGAGTGTCTTTCTCTGTGGAAATATATTCATTTGTGTCAGTTATTACATAACGCCTATAAGTGATATCATAGAATACAGGTCTTTGGTTTCCGAGTTACCTCATGTTTCGTGATTATCTCCAGACTCATTTGTGGTGCCTCAAAGAGCAATGGTTCATTGTTTTCCATGGCTAATATTCCATTGTGTACATGGACCACTTCTTCTTTATCCATTCACCTCTTGTTGGATATTTTGATTGCTTCACTGTCTTGGCTATTGTGAATAAGGCTGCACTGCAGCTTTTGCGGCCTGTGTCTTCTCGATTCTTGTCTTCTCAGGTGAGAGGTCCAATGGTGCGCCTGCTGGACTGAATGGTACCTCCATTTTTACTTTTAAACACAGCTCCTTTCTGTTCTCATTATTGGCTGTTACCCCTTTACGTCTCACCAGCAGGTAGAGGGGACACAGTTCTTAAAAACCCCGTCAGCATTTATTGTTTGTAGACATTTTGCTGATGGTCAGTCGACTGGTCTAAGTTGAAACTTTTTGTAGATTAGATTGCCTGGGTCTAACACTCCCTGAGGTTGAGCTTTTAGGCATTTTCCTTTTTTTTAAAAGAGCGTGAGTAAAACTTAACTCTTCATACTCTCATCTTGAAACATTTGCCTGTTTTGAATTTTTTTGTCCATTCCCTACTTCAGCACAATTTTTTAGGGCAGGTGTCCTTTACAGCCCTGAGTCCTTGTGAATGTTAAGTGACCATTAGCTGTGAGTTTAAAGCTGCTCTTGCAGGAAACGGCCACAAGGTGGCAGCATTTCTCCTTTACCAAATTTGGTAACTGGGGAAACAGAGCCTTAATGGATGTGGTGTTCTAGGTTGTAAATTCGAATGGAATGTGCCAGGGAAAAAGCACTTTATGTTTATGTCTCATTACTTCTTGTTCATAATTGTAATTTACTTTTTATTTTTTATCACAGCAAATTTGATTACAATGGTTTGTTTGTTCTAGGTGTGCAAGATGTGGTTCTTTCACACATATACGTGTATCTATTGTTCCTCGCATCCTTTTCCCATGTAGTTTATGACACACTGTTGAGTAGTCTTCTCCTGGTCTTCCGTACGTCTTTGGTGATTATATATTTCACATGGTTTGTATATCTCTGTTAACCCCAATATGGTAATGTATCCAATCCTCATCCCTTTCTATTTGGTGAACCATAAGATTTTTTTAATGAAACTGTGATTGTATTTCTCTGTGGAAATATCTTCATTGGTATCAATTTTTAAGTAACTCCTAAAAGTGATATGATAGGATATGTGTCTTTTCCTTTCTCACTTACTACAGGTATCGTGATTACGTCTAGACTCATGTATGGTGCTGCAAATGGCATTGTTTCATTTTTTTCACTAGCGAATATTTCATCTGTACATGGAGGAGTTCTTCTTTGTCCACCCATAAGTTGGTGGACTTTTTGGTTACTTCCATATCTTGGCTATCGTAATACTGTGCCATGCAGATTTGCCTGCCTGTGTCTTTCCAATTCTCTCTTCTTAGATTATAGGTCGAGGAGTGGGCCTGCTGGATCATATGGTAGCTCAATGTTTTTTAAGGCACCTCCATTCTGTTCTCATTCGTGGCCCTTTTCAAGTTACGTCCCACTTGAAGTTGAGGGTATGCATTTCTCCACAACACCTTCAGCATTTATTGTTTGTAGTTTCCTTGCTGATAGTTATTCTGACAAGTGTGAGCTGATACCTCTATGTGGTTGAATTCGCATGTGCCTCATAATCCGGTGAAATTGAGCTTTAAGGCATGTCCTTTTTATTTTTCAACCTGTGATTACTCCTTAGTTCTTCAAAGTGATCTCTTAAAATATGTGTCATATTTTGAAATGTTTTGGCCATTACCTCCCTCAAGACATTTTGAGGGCAGGTTTCATTTACAGTTCTGCAGTACTTGTTCCTATGAAATGACCATTAGCACAGGCTTTAAAGCTGCTTTTGCAGGTAAATGCCAGAGGGCGGCAGCCTTTCTATGTCCCCACCATGGTAACTAGGGAAAAGCCCTTGCGGCCTGTGGTGTTTCTCGGTTATAAATTAGAGTGGAGTTTGCCCGGACAAACCCACACAAGCTGATGTCTCCTTACTTTTGTTGGATTTTTAAATTTAATTTTTAGTTTTTATTGGAGTAATTCCCCAGTGTGCACGTGGACCACTTCTACTTTGCGCATTCCTCGGTTGATGGACATATTCATTGCTTCCAAGTGTTGTCTATGGTAAATATTGTTGGAGTACAGGATTGCCAGCCTGTGACTTTTTGATTCTCATTTTCTCAGGTGATAGGCCCAGCAGTGGGTGTGATTGATTGACTGGTAGCACCGTGTTTCCCTTTTCAAAGCACCTTCTTTGTGTTTTCATTAGTGGCTCTTACCACGTCCCCCTTAGAAATGAGGGTATTTATTTCTCCACAATCGATTTAGCATTTATTGTTTGCTGCATTTATGCTAATGGCCCTACTGGCTGCTGTGTGCTGATAGGGTTTTGTAATTTGGGTTTGCATGTCTTTGAAAATTCGTAAAACTCATCATTTTTCTCCACCGTTTACTTTTCTGTTAAAAAAAAGGAAACATTTGGGAGTACAATATATCTCTTGAAATTTTCTTCTTGGAAGGTTGCCCTATTTTGAAATTTTTGGTCTATTTTCCACCCCAGAATTTTTTTAGAGAGCAGGTGTCATTTCCCGAACTGCAAGTTTGGTGAATATTTAGTGACCTTTAGCAATGGGTTTAAAGCTGCTGTTGTGGGAAGTGACCTCAAGCAGGCAGCATTTCTCCACTCCCAAATCTGGGTACTAGGGCAGCAGAGCCTTTCTGGAAGTCGTGTTCCTAGGTTGTAAATTAAATTGGAATGTGCATGGAGAAACCCCCATAAGTTTATGTCTCATTATTTCTTCTTGGTTTTAAATTTTTTTTTTAATTGGGGTAAAGCTTCGAATATTGTCTGTCCTAGGTGTACACAATCTGGTTCATTTGTACATTATATATGTCTATTCAAGTACAGATCCTCTTCCCATGTAAAATGTTACAGAGGGTTCCACAGACCTCCCTTGCTACATGGTCGGTCTTTTTGAGATATGTATATACTATGTGTTTGTATACATAGAGCAACACTAATCTTAACTTATCCATTCCCCCTCCTTTCCTATTAGATGAGCATAGTTTGTTTTCTAAGTCTGTGAGTGTCTTTCTCTGTGGAAATATATTCATTTGTGTCAGTTATTAGATAACGCCTATAAGTGATATCATAGAATACAGGTCTTTGGTTTCCGAGTTACCTCATGTTTCGTGATTATCTCCAGACTCATTTGTGGTGCCTCAAAGAGCAATGGTTCATTGTTTTCCATGGCTAATATTCCATTGTGTACATGGACCACTTCTTCTTTATCCATTCACCTCTTGTTGGATATTTTGATTGCTTCACTCTCTTGGCTATTGTGAAAAATGCTGCACTGCAACTTTTGCGGCCTGTGTCTTCTCGATTCCTGTCTTCTCAGGTGAGAGGTCCAATGGTGCGCCTGCTGGATTGAATGGTACCTCCATTTTTACTTTTAAACACAGCTCCTTTCTGTTCTCATTATTGGCTGTTACCCCTTTACGTCTCACCAGCAGGTAGAGGGGACACAGTTCTTAAAAACCCCGTCAGCATTTATTGTTTGTAGACATTTTGCTGATGGTCAGTCGACTGGTCTAAGTTGAAACTTTTTGTAGATTAGATTGCATGGGTCTAACACTCCCTGAGGTTGAGCTTTTATCCATTTTCCTTTTTTTTTAAAAGAGCGTGAGTAAAACTTAACTCCTCATACTCTCTTCTTGAAACATTTGCCTGTTTTGAATTTTTTTGTCCATTTCCTACTTCAGCACAATTTTTTAGGGCAGGTGTCCTTTACAGCCCTGAGTCCTTGTGAATGTTAAGTGACCATTAGCTGTGAGTTTAAAGCTGCTCTTGCAGGAAACGGCCACAAGGTGGCAGCAATTCTCCTTTACCAAATTTGGTAACTGGGGAAACAGAGCCTTAATGGAAGTGGTGTTCTAGGTTGTAAATTCGAATGGAATGTGCCAGGAAAAAAGCACTTTATGTTTATGTCTCATTACTTCTTGTTCATAATTGAAATTTACTTTTTATTTTTTATCCCAGCAAATTTGATTACAATGGTTTGTTTGTTCTAGGTGTGCAAGATGTGGTTCTTTCACACATATACGTGTATCTATTCTTCCTCGCATCCTTTTCCCATGTAGGTTATGACACACTGTTGAGTAGTCTTCTCCTGGTCTTCCGTACGTCTTTGGTGATTATATATTTCACATGGTATGTATATCTCTGTTAACCCCAATATGGTAATGTATGCAATCCTCATCCGTTTCTATTTGGTGAACCATCAGTTTTTTTAATGAATCTGTGATTGCCTTTCTCTGTGGAAATATCTTCATTGGTATCAATTTTTAAGTAACTCCTAAAAGAGATATGATAGGATATGTGTCTTTTGCTTTCTCACTTACTACAGATGGCGTGATTACGTCTAGACTCATGTATGGTGCTGTAAATGGCATTGTTTCATTTTTTTCACTAGCGAATATTCCATCTGTACATGGAGGAGTTCTTCTTTGTCCACCCATCTGTTTGTGGACTTTTTGGTTACTTCCATATCTTGGCTATTGTAATACTGTGACATGCAGATTTGCCTGCCTGTTTCTTTCCAATTCTTTCTTCTTAGATTATAGGTCGAGGAGTGGGCCTGCTGGATCATACGGTAGCTCAATGTTTACCTTTTTAAGGCACCTCCATTCTGTTCTCATTCGTGGCCCTTTTCAAGTTACGTCCCATTTGAAGTTGAGGGTATGCATTTCTCCACAACACCTTCAGCATTTATTGTTTGTAGTTTCCTTGCTGATCGTTATTCTGACAAGTGTGAGCTGATACCTCTTTGTGGTTGAATTCGCCTGTGCCTCATAATCCGTTGAAATTGAACTTTAAGGCATGTCCTTTTTATTTTTCAACCTGTGATTACCCCTTAGTTCTTCAAAGTGTTCTCTTAAAGTATGTGTCACATTTTGAAATGTTTTGGCCATTACCTCCCTCAAGACATTTTGAGGGTAGGTTTCATTTACAGTTCTGCAGTACTTGTTCCTATGAAATGACCATTAGCACAGGCTTTAAAGCTGCTTTTGCAGGTAAATGCCAGAGGGTGGCAGCCTTTCTATGTCCCCACCATGGTAACTAGGGAAAAGCCCTTGCGGCCTGTGGTGTTTCTCGGTTATAAATTAGAGTGGAGTTTGCCCGGACAAACCCACACAAGCTGATGTCTCCTTACTTTTGTTGGATTTTTAAATTTAATTTTTAGTTTTTATTGGAGTAATTCCCCAGTGTGCACGTGGACCACTTCTACTTTGCGCATTCCTCAGTTGATGGACATTTTCATTGCTTCCAAGTGTTGGCTATGGTAAATATTGTTGGAGTGCAGGATTGCCAGCCTGTGACTTTTTGATTCTCATTTTCTCAGGTGATAGGCCCAGCAGTGGGTGTGACTGATTGACTGGTAGTACCGTGTTTCCCTTTTCAAAACAACTTCTTTGTGTTTTCATTAGTGGCTCTTACCTCGTCCCCCTTAGAATCGAGGGTATGCATTTCTCCACAATCGATTTAGCATTTATTGTTTGCAGCATGTATGCTAATGGCCCTACTGGCTGCTGTGTGCTGATAGGGTTGTGTAATTTGGGTTTGCATGTCTTTGAAAATTCGTAAAACTCATCATTTTTCTCCACCGTTTACTTTTCTGTTAAAAAAAAGGAAACAGTTGGGAGTACAATATATCTCTTGAAATTTTCTTCTTGGAAGGTTGCCCTATTTTGAAATTTTTGGTCTATTTTCCACCCCAGAATTTTTTTAGAGAGCAGGTGTCATTTCCCGAACTGCAAGTTTGGTGAATATTTAGTGACCTTTGGCAATGGGTTTAAAGCTGCTGTTGTGGGAAGTGACCTCAAGCAGACAGCATTTCTCCACTCCCAAATCTGGGTACTAGGGCAGCAGAGCCTTTCTGGAAGTCGTGTTCCTAGGTTGTAAATTAAATTGGAATGTGCATGGAGAAACCCCCATAAGTTTATGTCTCATTATTTCTTCTTGGTTTTAATTTTTTTTAATTGGGGTAAAGCTTAGAATATTGTTTGTCCTAGGTGTACACAATCTGGTTCATTTGTACATTATATATGTCTATTCAAGTACAGATCCTCTTCCCATGTAAAATGTTACAGAGGGTTCCACAGACCTCCCTTGCTACATGGTCGGTCTTTTTGTGATATGTATATACTATGTGTTTGTATACATAGAGCAACACTAATCTTAACTTATCCATTCCGCCCACCTTTCCTTTTAGATGAGCATAGTTTGTTTTCTAAGTCTGTGAGTGTCTTTCTCTGTGGAAATATATTCATTTGTGTCAGTTATTAGATAACACCTATAAGTGATATCATAGAATACAGGTCTTTGGTTTCCGAGTTACCTCATGTTTCGTGATTATCTCCAGACTCATTTGTGGTGACTCAAAGAGCAATGGTTCATTGTTTTCCATGGCTAATATTCCATTGTGTACATGGACCACTTCTTCTTTATCCATTCACCTCTTGTTGGATATTTTGATTGCTTCACTGTCTTGGCTATTGCGAATAAGGCTGCACTGCAGCTTTTGCGGCCTGTGTCTTCTCGATTCTTGTCTTCTCAGGTGAGAGGTCCAATGGTGCGCCTGCTGGACTGAATGGTACCTCCATTTTTACTTTTAAACACAGCTCCTTTCTGTTCTCATTATTGGCTGTTACCCCTTTACGTCTCACCAGCAGGTAGAGGGGACACAGTTCTTAAAAACCCCGTCAGCATTTATTGTTTGCAGACATTTTGCTGATGGTCAGTCGAGTGGTCTAAGTTGAAACTTTTTGTAGATTAGATTGCCAGGGTCTAACACTCCCTGAGGTTGAGCTTTTATGCATTTTCCTTTTTTTTTAAAAGAGCGTGAATAAAACTTAACTCTTCATACTCTCATCTTGAAACATTTGCCTGTTTTGAATTTTTTTGTCCATTCCCTACTTCAGCACAATTTTTTAGGGCAGGTGTCCTTTACAGCCCTGAGTCCTTGTGAATGTTAAGTGACCATTAGCTGTGAGTTTAAAGCTGCTCTTGCAGGAAACGGCCACAAGGTGGCAGCATTTCTCCTTTACCAAATTTGGTAACTGGGGAAACAGAGCCTTAATGGATGTGGTGTTCTAGGTTGTAAATTCGAATGGAATGTGCCAGGGAAAAAGCACTTTATGTTTATGTCTCATTACTTCTTGTTCATAATTGTAATTTACTTTTTATTTTTAATCACAGCAAATTTGATTACAATGGTTTGTTTGTTCTAGGTGTGCAAGATGTGGTTCTTTCACACATATACGTGTATCTATTCTTCCTCGCATCCTTTTCCCATGTAGGTTATGACACACTGTTGAGTAGTCTTCTCCTGGTCTTCCGTACGTCTTTGGTGATTATATATTTCACATGGTTTGTATATCTCTGTTAACCCCAATATGGTAATGTATCCAATCCTCATCCCTTTCTATTTGGTGAACCATAAGATTTTTTTAATGAAACTGTGATTGTATTTCGCTGTGGAAATATCTTCATTGGTATCAATTTTTAAGTAACTCCTAAAAGTGATATGATAGGATATGTGTCTTTTCCTTTCTCACTTACTACAGGTGGCGTGATTACGTCTAGACTCATGTATGGTGCTGCAAATGGCATTGTTTCATTTTTTTCACTTGCGAATATTTCATCTGTACATGGAGGAGTTCTTCTTTGTCCACCCATATGTTGGTGGACTTTTTGGTTACTTCCATATCTTGGCTATCGTAATACTGTGCCATGCAGATTTGCCTGCCTGTGTCTTTCCAATTCTCTCTTCTTAGATTATAGGTCGAGGAGTGGGCCTGCTGGATCATATGGTAGCTCAATGTTTACCTTTTTAAGGCACCTCCATTCTGTTCTCATTCGTGGCCCTTTTCAAGTTACGTCCCACTTGAAGTTGAGGGTATGCATTTCTCCACAACACCTTCAGCATTTATTGTTTGTAGTTTCCTTGCTGATGGTTATTCTGACAAGTGTGAGCTGATACCTCTATGTGGTTGAATTCGCATGTGCCTCATAATCCGGTGAAATTGAGCTTTAAGGCATGTCCTTTTTATTTTTCAACCTGTGATTACTCCTTAGTTCTTCAAAGTGATCTCTTAAAATATGTGTCATATTTTGAAATGTTTTGGCCATTACCTCCCTCAAGACATTTTGAGGGCAGGTTTCATTTACAGTTCTGCAGTACTTGTTCCTATGAAATGACCATTAGCACAGGCTTTAAAGCTGCTTTTGCAGGTAAATGCCAGAGGGCGGCAGCCTTTCTATGTCCCCACCATGGTAACTAGGGAAAAGCCCTTGCGGCCTGTGGTGTTTCTCGGTTATAAATTAGAGTGGAGTTTGCCCGGACAAACCCACACAAGCTGATGTCTCCTTACTTTTGTTGGATTTTTAAATTTAATTTTTAGTTTTTATTGGAGTAATTCCCCAGTGTGCACGTGGACCACTTCTACTTTGCGCATTCCTCGGTTGATGGACATATTCATTGCTTCCAAGTGTTGTCTATGGTAAATATTGTTGGAGTACAGGATTGCCAGCCTGTGACTTTTTGATTCTCATTTTCTCAGGTGATAGGCCCAGCAGTGGGTGTGATTGATTGACTGGTAGCACCGTGTTTCCCTTTTCAAAGCACCTTCTTTGTGTTTTCATTAGTGGCTCTTACCACGTCCCCCTTAGAAATGAGGGTATTTATTTCTCCACAATCGATTTAGCATTTATTGTTTGCTGCATTTATGCTAATGGCCCTACTGGCTGCTGTGTGCTGATAGGGTTTTGTAATTTGGGTTTGCATGTCTTTGAAAATTCGTAAAACTCATCATTTTTCTCCACCGTTTACTTTTCTGTTAAAAAAAAGGAAACAGTTGGGAGTACAATATATCTCTTGAAATTTTCTTCTTGGAAGGTTGCCCTATTTTGAAATTTTTGGTCTATTTTCCACCCCAGAATTTTTTTAGAGAGCAGGTGTCATTTCCCGAACTGCAAGTTTGGTGAATATTTAGTGACCTTTAGCAATGGGTTTAAAGCTGCTGTTGTGGGAAGTGACCTTAAGCAGGCAGCATTTCTCCACTCCCAAATCTGGGTACTAGGGCAGCAGAGCCTTTCTGGAAGTCGTGTTCCTAGGTTGTAAATTAAATTGGAATGTGCATGGAGAAACCCCCATAAGTTTATGTCTCATTATTTCTTCTTGGTTTTAATTTTTTTTTTTAATTGGGGTAAAGCTTCGAATATTGTCTGTCCTAGGTGTACACAATCTGGTTCATTTGTACATTATATATGTCTATTCAAGTACAGATCCTCTTCCCATGTAAAATGTTACAGAGGGTTCCACAGACCTCCCTTGCTACATGGTCGGTCTTTTTGAGATATGTATATACTATGTGTTTGTATACATAGAGCAACACTAATCTTAACTTATCCATTCCCCCTCCTTTCCTTTTAGATGAGCATAGTTTGTTTTCTAAGTCTGTGAGTGTCTTTCTCTGTGGAAATATATTCATTTGTGTCAGTTATTAGATAACGCCTATAAGTGATATCATAGAATACAGGTCTTTGGTTTCCGAGTTACCTCATGTTTCGTGATTATCTCCAGACTCATTTGTGGTGCCTCAAAGAGCAATGGTTCTTTGTTTTCCATGGCTAATATTCCATTGTGTACATGGACCACTTCTTCTTTATCCATTCACCTCTTGTTGGATATTTTGATTGCTTCACTCTCTTGGCTATTGTGAAAAATGCTGCACTGCAACTTTTGCGGCCTGTGTCTTCTCGATTCCTGTCTTCTCAGGTGAGAGGTCCAATGGTGCGCCTGCTGGATTGAATGGTACCTCCATTTTTACTTTTAAACACAGCTCCTTTCTGTTCTCATTATTGGCTGTTACCCCTTTACGTCTCACCAGCAGGTAGAGGCGACACAGTTCTTAAAAACCCCGTCAGCATTTATTGTTTGTAGACATTTTGCTGATGGTCAGTCGACTGGTCTAAGTTGAAACTTTTTGTAGATTAGATTGCATGGGTCTAACCTTCCCTGAGGTTGAGCTTTTATCCATTTTCCTTTTTTTTTAAAAGAGCGTGAGTAAAACTTAACTCCTCATACTCTCTTCTTGAAACATTTGCCTGTTTTGAATTTTTTTGTCCATTTCCTACTTCAGCACAATTTTTTAGGGCAGGTGTCCTTTACAGCCCTGTGTCCTTGTGAATGTTAAGTGACCATTAGCTGTGAGTTTAAAGCTGCTCTTGCAGGAAACGGCCACAAGGTGGCAGCAATTCTCCTTTACCAAATTTGGTAACTGGGGAAACAGAGCCTTAATGGAAGTGGTGTTCTAGGTTGTAAATTCGAATGGAATGTGCCAGGAGAAAAGCACTTTATGTTTATGTCTCATTACTTCTTGTTCATAATTGAAATTTACTTTTTATTTTTTATCCCAGCAAATTTGATTACAATGGTTTGTTTGTTCTAGGTGTGCAAGATGTGGTTCTTTCACACATATACGTGTATCTATTCTTCCTCGCATCCTTTTCCCATGTAGGTTATGACACACTGTTGAGTAGTCTTCTCCTGGTCTTCCGTACGTCTTTGGTGATTATATATTTCACATGGTATGTATATCTCTGTTAACCCCTATATGGTAATGTATGCAATCCTCATCCGTTTCTATTTGGTGAACCATCAGTTTTTTTAATGAATCTGTGATTGCCTTTCTCTGTGGAAATATCTTCATTGGTATCAATTTTTAAGTAACTCCTAAAAGAGATATGATAGGATATGTGTCTTTTGCTTTCTCACTTACTACAGATGGCGTGATTACGTCTAGACTCATGTATGGTGCTGTAAATGGCATTGTTTCATTTTTTTCACTAGCGAATATTCCATCTGTACATGGAGGAGTTCTTCTTTGTCCACCCATCTGTTTGTGGACTTTTTGGTTACTTCCATATCTTGGCTATTGTAATACTGTGACATGCAGATTTGCCTGCCTGTTTCTTTCCAATTCTTTCTTCTTAGATTATAGGTCGAGGAGTGGGCCTGCTGGATCATACGGTAGCTCAATGTTTACCTTTTTAAGGCACCTCCATTCTGTTCTCATTCGTGGCCCTTTTCAAGTTACGTCCCATTTGAAGTTGAGGGTATGCATTTCTCCACAACACCTTCAGCATTTATTGTTTGTAGTTTCCTTGCTGATCGTTATTCTGACAAGTGTGAGCTGATACCTCTATGTGGTTGAATTCGCATGTGCCTCATAATCCGGTGAAATTGAGCTTTAAGGCATGTCCTTTTTATTTTTCAACCTGTGATTACTCCTTAGTTCTTCAAAGTGATCTCTTAAAATATGTGTCATATTTTAAAATGTTTTGGCCATTACCTCCCTCAAGACATTTTGATGGCAGGTTTCATTTACAGTTCTGCAGTACTTGTTCCTATGAAATGACCATTAGCACAGGCTTTAAAGCTGCTTTTGCAGGTAAATGCCAGAGGGCGGCAGCCTTTCTATGTCCCCACCATGGTAACTAGGGAAAAGCCCTTTCGGCCTGTGGTGTTTCTCGGTTATAAATTAGAGTGGAGTTTGCCCGGACAAACCCACACAAGCTGATGTCTCCTTACTTTTGTTGGATTTTTAAATTTAATTTTTAGTTTTTATTGGAGTAATTCCCCAGTGTGCACGTGGACCACTTCTACTTTGCGCATTCCTCGGTTGATGGACATATTCATTGCTTCCAAGTGTTGTCTATGGTAAATATTGTTGGAGTACAGGATTGCCAGCCTGTGACTTTTTGATTCTCATTTTCTCAGGTGATAGGCCCAGCAGTGGGTGTGATTGATTGACTGGTAGCACCGTGTTTCCCTTTTCAAAGCACCTTCTTTGTGTTTTCATTAGTGGCTCTTACCACGTCCCCCTTAGAAATGAGGGTATTTATTTCTCCACAATCGATTTAGCATTTATTGTTTGCTGCATTTATGCTAATGGCCCTACTGGCTGCTGTGTGCTGATAGGGTTTTGTAATTTGGGTTTGCATGTCTTTGAAAATTCGTAAAACTCATCATTTTTCTCCACCGTTTACTTTTCTGTTAAAAAAAAGGAAACAGTTGGGAGTACAATATATCTCTTGAAATTTTCTTCTTGGAAGGTTGCCCTATTTTGAAATTTTTGGTCGATTTTCCACCCCAGAATTTTTTTAGAGAGCAGGTGTCATTTCCCGAACTGCAAGTTTGGTGAATATTTAGTGACCTTTGGCAATGGGTTTAAAGCTGCTGTTGTGGGAAGTGACCTCAAGCAGGCAGCATTTCTCCACTCCCAAATCTGGGTACTAGGGCAGCAGAGCCTTTCTGGAAGTCGTGTTCCTAGGTTGTAAATTAAATTGGACTGTGCCTGGAGAAACCCCCATAAGTTTATGTCTCATTATTTCTTCTTGGTTTTAAATTTTTTTTTTTAATTGGGGTAAAGCTTCGAATATTGTCTGTCCTAGGTGTACACAATCTGGTTCATTTGTACATTATATATGTCTATTCAAGTACAGATCCTCTTCCCATGTAAAATGTTACAGAGGGTTCCACAGACCTCCCTTGCTACATGGTCGGTCTTTTTGAGATATGTATATGCTATGTGTTTGTATACATAGAGCAACACTAATCTTAACTTATCCATTCCCCCTCCTTTCCTTTTAGATGAGCATAGTTTGTTTTCTAAGTCTGTGAGAGTCTTTCTCTGTGGAAATATATTCATTTGTGTCAGTTATTAGATAACGCCTATAAGTGATATCATAGAATACAGGTCTTTGGTTTCCGAGTTACCTCATGTTTCGTGATTATCTCCAGACTCATTTGTGGTGCCTCAAAGAGCAATGGTTCATTGTTTTCCATGGCTAATATTCCATTGTGTACATGGACCACTTCCTCTTTATCCATTCACCTCTTGTTGGATATTTTGATTGCTTCACTCTCTTGGCTATTGTGAAAAATGCTGCACTGCAACTTTTGCGGCATGTGTCTTCTCGATTCCTGTCTTCTCAGGTGAGAGGTCCAATGGTGCGCCTGCTGGATTGAATGGTACCTCCATTTTTACTTTTAAACATAGCTCCTTTCTGTTCTCATTATTGGCTGTTACCCCTTTACGTGTCACCAGCAGGTAGAGGGGACACAGTTCTTAAAAACCCCGTCAGCATTTATTGTTTGTAGACATTTTGCTGATTGTCAGTCGACTGGTCTAAGTTGAAACTTTTTATAGATTAGATTCCATGGGTCTAACACTCCCTGAGGTTGAGCTTTTATCCATTTTCCTTTTTTTTTAAAAGAGCGTGAGTAAAACTTAACTCCTCATACTCTCTTCTTGAAACATTTGCCTGTTTTGAATTTTTTTGTCCATTCCCTACTTCAGCACAATTTTTTAGGGCAGGTGTCCTTTACAGCCCTGAGTCCTTGTGAATGTTAAGTGACCATTAGCTGTGAGTTTAAAGCTGCTCTTGCAGGAAACGGCCACAAGGTGGCAGCATTTCTCCTTTACCTAATTTGGTAACTGGGGAAACAGAGCCTTAATGGAAGTGGTGTTCTAGGTTGTAAATTCGAATGGAATGTGCCAGGGAAAAAGCACTTTATGTTTATGTCTCATTACTTCTTGTTCATAATTGTAATTTACTTTTTATTTTTTATCCCAGCAAATTTGTTTACAATGGTTTGTTTGTTCTAGGTGTGCAAGATGTGGTTCTTTCACACATATACGTGTATCTATTCTTCCTCGCATCCTTTTCCCATGTAGGTTATGACACACTGTTGAGTAGTCTTCTCCTGGTCTTCCGTACGTCTTTGGTGATTATATATTTCACATGGTATGTATATCTCTGTTAACCCCAATATGGTAATGTATGCAATCCTCATCCGTTTCTATTTGGTGAACCATCAGTTTTTTTAATGAATCTGTGATTGCCTTTCTCTGTGGAAATATCTTCATTGGTATCAATTTTTAAGTAACTCCTAAAAGAGATATGATAGGATATGTGTCTTTTGCTTTCTCACTTACTACAGATGGCGTGATTACGTCTAGACTCATGTATGGTGCTGTAAATGGCATTGTTTCATTTTTTTCACTAGCGAATATTTCATCTGTACATGGAGGAGTTCTTCTTTGTCCACCCATATGTTGGTGGACTTTTTGGTTACTTCCATATCTTGGCTATCGTAATACTGTGCCATGCAGATTTGCCTGCCTGTTTCTTTCCAATTCTCTCTTCTTAGATTATAGGTCGAGGAGTGGGCCTGCTGGATCATATGGTAGCTCAATGTTTACCTTTTTAAGGCACCTCCATTCTGTTCTCATTCGTGGCCCTTTTCAAGTTACGTCCCACTTGAAGTTGAGGGTATGCATTTCTCCACAACACCTTCAGCATTTATTGTTTGTAGTTTCCTTGCTGATGGTTATTCTGACAAGTGTGAGCTGATACCTCTATGTGGTTGAATTCGCATGTGCCTCATAATCCGGTGAAATTGAGCTTTAAGGCATGTCCTTTTTATTTTTCAACCTGTGATTACTCCTTAGTTCTTCAAAGTGATCTCTTAAAATATGTGTCATATTTTGAAATGTTTTGGCCATTACCTCCCTCAAGACATTTTGAGGGCAGGTTTCATTTACAGTTCTGCAGTACTTGTTCCTATGAAATGACCATTAGCACAGGCTTTAAAGCTGCTTTTGCAGGTAAATGCCAGAGGGCGGCAGCCTTTCTATGTCCCCACCATGGTAACTAGGGAAAAGCCCTTGCGGCCTGTGGTGTTTCTCGGTTATAAATTAGAGTGGAGTTTGCCCGGACAAACCCACACAAGCTGATGTCTCCTTACTTTTGTTGGATTTTTAAATTTAATTTTTAGTTTTTATTGGAGTAATTCCCCAGTGTGCACGTGGACCACTTCTACTTTGCGCATTCCTCGGTTGATGGACATATTCATTGCTTCCAAGTGTTGTCTATGGTAAATATTGTTGGAGTACAGGATTGCCAGCCTGTGACTTTTTGATTCTCATTTTCTCAGGTGATAGGCCCAGCAGTGGGTGTGATTGATTGACTGGTAGCACCGTGTTTCCCTTTTCAAAGCACCTTCTTTGTGTTTTCATTAGTGGCTCTTACCACGTCCCCCTTAGAAATGAGGGTATTTATTTCTCCACAATCGATTTAGCATTTATTGTTTGCTGCATTTATGCTAATGGCCCTACTGGCTGCTGTGTGCTGATAGGGTTTTGTAATTTGGGTTTGCATGTCTTTGAAAATTCGTAAAACTCATCATTTTTCTCCACCGTTTACTTTTCTGTTAAAAAAAAGGAAACAGTTGGGAGTACAATATATCTCTTGAAATTTTCTTCTTGGAAGGTTGCCCTATTTTGAAATTTTTGGTCGATTTTCCACCCCAGAATTTTTTTAGAGAGCAGGTGTCATTTCCCGAACTGCAAGTTTGGTGAATATTTAGTGACCTTTAGCAATGGGTTTAAAGCTGCTGTTGTGGGAAGTGACCTTAAGCAGGCAGCATTTCTCCACTCCCAAATCTGGGTACTAGGGCAGCAGAGCCTTTCTGGAAGTCGTGTTCCTAGGTTGTAAATTAAATTGGAATGTGCATGGAGAAACCCCCATAAGTTTATGTCTCATTATTTCTTCTTGGTTTTAAATTTTTTTTTAAATTGGGGTAAAGCTTCGAATATTGTCTGTCCTAGGTGTACACAATCTGGTTCATTTGTACATTATATATGTCTATTCAAGTACAGATCCTCTTCCCATGTAAAATGTTACAGAGGGTTCCACAGACCTCCCTTGCTACATGGTCGGTCTTTTTGAGATATGTATATACTATGTGTTTGTATACATAGAGCAACACTAATCTTAACTTATCCATTCCCCCTCCTTTCCTATTAGATGAGCATAGTTTGTTTTCTAAGTCTGTGAGTGTCTTTCTCTGTGGAAATATATTCATTTGTGTCAGTTATTAGATAACGCCTATAAGTGATATCATAGAATACAGGTCTTTGGTTTCCGAGTTACCTCATGTTTCGTGATTATCTCCAGACTCATTTGTGGTGCCTCAAAGAGCAATGGTTCATTGTTTTCCATGGCTAATATTCCATTGTGTACATGGACCACTTCTTCTTTATCCATTCACCTCTTGTTGGATATTTTGATTGCTTCACTCTCTTGGCTATTGTGAAAAATGCTGCACTGCAACTTTTGCGGCCTGTGTCTTCTCGATTCCTGTCTTCTCAGGTGAGAGGTCCAATGGTGCGCCTGCTGGATTGAATGGTACCTCCATTTTTACTTTTAAACACAGCTCCTTTCTGTTCTCATTATTGGCTGTTACCCCTTTACGTCTCACCAGCAGGTAGAGGGGACACAGTTCTTAAAAACCCCGTCAGCATTTATTGTTTGTAGACATTTTGCTGATGGTCAGTCGACTGGTCTAAGTTGAAACTTTTTGTAGATTAGATTGCATGGGTCTAACACTCCCTGAGGTTGAGCTTTTATCCATTTTCCTTTTTTTTTAAAAGAGCGTGAGTAAAACTTAACTCCTCATACTCGCTTCTTGAAACATTTGCCTGTTTTGAATTTTTTTGTCCATTTCCTACTTCAGCACAATTTTTTAGGGCAGGTGTCCTTTACAGCCCTGAGTCCTTGTGAATGTTAAGTGACCATTAGCTGTGAGTTTAAAGCTGCTCTTGCAGGAAACGGCCACAAGGTGGCAGCAATTCTCCTTTACCAAATTTGGTAACTGGGGAAACAGAGCCTTAATGGAAGTGGTGTTCTAGGTTGTAAATTCGAATGGAATGTGCCAGGAAAAAAGCACTTTATGTTTATGTCTCATTACTTCTTGTTCATAATTGAAATTTACTTTTTATTTTTTATCCCAGCAAATTTGATTACAATGGTTTGTTTGTTCTAGGTGTGCAAGATGTGGTTCTTTCACACATATACGTGTATCTATTCTTCCTCGCATCCTTTTCCCATGTAGGTTATGACACACTGTTGAGTAGTCTTCTCCTGGTCTTCCGTACGTCTTTGGTGATTATATATTTCACATGGTATGTATATCTCTGTTAACCCCAATATGGTAATGTATGCAATCCTCATCCGTTTCTATTTGGTGAACCATCAGTTTTTTTAATGAATCTGTGATTGCCTTTCTCTGTGGAAATATCTTCATTGGTATCAATTTTTAAGTAACTCCTAAAAGAGATATGATAGGATATGTGTCTTTTGCTTTCTCACTTACTACAGATGGCGTGATTACGTCTAGACTCATGTATGGTGCTGTAAATGGCATTGTTTCATTTTTTTCACTAGCGAATATTCCATCTGTACATGGAGGAGTTCTTCTTTGTCCACCCATCTGTTTGTGGACTTTTTGGTTACTTCCATATCTTGGCTATTGTAATACTGTGACATGCAGATTTGCCTGCCTGTTTCTTTCCAATTCTTTCTTCTTAGATTATAGGTCGAGGAGTGGGCCTGCTGGATCATACGGTAGCTCAATGTTTACCTTTTTAAGGCACCTCCATTCTGTTCTCATTCGTGGCCCTTTTCAAGTTACGTCCCATTTGAAGTTGAGGGTATGCATTTCTCCACAACACCTTCAGCATTTATTGTTTGTAGTTTCCTTGCTGATTGTTATTCTGACAAGTGTGAGCTGATACCTCTTTGTGGTTGAATTCGCCTGTGCCTCATAATCCGTTGAAATTGAACTTTAAGGCATGTCCTTTTTATTTTTCAACCTGTGATTACCCCTTAGTTCTTCAAAGTGTTCTCTTAAAGTATGTGTCACATTTTGAAATGTTTTGGCCATTACCTCCCTCAAGACATTTTGAGGGTAGGTTTCATTTACACTTCTGCAGTACTTGTTCCTATGAAATGACCATTAGCACAGGCTTTAAAGCTGCTTTTGCAGGTAAATGCCAGAGGGTGGCAGCCTTTCTATGTCCCCACCATGGTAACTAGGGAAAAGCCCTTGCGGCCTGTGGTGTTTCTCGGTTATAAATTAGAGTGGAGTGTGCCCGGACAAACCCACACAAGCTGATGTCTCCTTACTTTTGTTGGATTTTTAAATTTAATTTTTAGTTTTTATTGGAGTAATTCCCCAGTGTGCACGTGGACCACTACTACTTTGCGCATTCCTCAGTTGATGGACATTTTCATTGCTTCCAAGTGTTGGCTATGGTAAATATTGTTGGAGTGCAGGATTGCCAGCCTGTGACTTTTTGATTCTCATTTTCTCAGGTGATAGGCCCAGCAGTGGGTGTGACTGATTGACTGGTAGTACCGTGTTTCCCTTTTCAAAACAACTTCTTTGTGTTTTCATTAGTGGCTCTTACCTCGTCCCCCTTAGAATCGAGGGTATGCATTTCTCCACAATCGATTTAGCATTTATTGTTTGCAGCATGTATGCTAATGGCCCTACTGGCTGCTGTGTGCTGATAGGGTTGTGTAATTTGGGTTTGCATGTCTTTGAAAATTCGTAAAACTCATCATTTTTCTCCACCGTTTACTTTTCTGTTAAAAAAAAGGAAACAGTTGGGAGTACAATATATCTCTTGAAATTTTCTTCTTGGAAGGTTGCCCTATTTTGAAATTTTTGGTCTATTTTCCACCCCAGAATTTTTTTAGAGAGCAGGTGTCATTTCCCGAACTGCAAGTTTGGTGAATATTTAGTGACCTTTGGCAATGGGTTTAAAGCTGCTGTTGTGGGAAGTGACCTCAAGCAGACAGCATTTCTCCACTCCCAAATCTGGGTACTAGGGCAGCAGAGCCTTTCTGGAAGTCGTGTTCCTAGGTTGTAAATTAAATTGGAATGTGCATGGAGAAACCCCCATAAGTTTATGTCTCATTATTTCTTCTTGGTTTTAATTTTTTTTAATTGGGGTAAAGCTTAGAATATTGTTTGTCCTAGGTGTACACAATCTGGTTCATTTGTACATTATATATGTCTATTCAAGTACAGATCCTCTTCCCATGTAAAATGTTACAGAGGGTTCCACAGACCTCCCTTGCTACATGGTCGGTCTTTTTGTGATATGTATATACTATGTGTTTGTATACATAGAGCAACACTAATCTTAACTTATCCATTCCGCCCACCTTTCCTTTTAGATGAGCATAGTTT
The DNA here is from genome assembly GCF_028021215.1 of Eschrichtius robustus. Lineage (NCBI taxonomy): Eukaryota > Metazoa > Chordata > Mammalia > Artiodactyla > Eschrichtiidae > Eschrichtius > Eschrichtius robustus. Next base: position 78,019,086 of record NC_090832.1, read on the forward strand.
GTTTTCTAAGTCTGTGAGTGTCTTTCTCTGTGGAAATATATTCATTTGTGTCAGTTATTAGATAACACCTATAAGTGATATCATAGAATACAGGTCTTTGGTTTCCGAGTTACCTCATGTTTCGTGATTATCTCCAGACTCATTTGTGGTGACTCAAAGAGCAATGGTTCATTGTTTTCCATGGCTAATATTCCATTGTGTACATGGACCACTTCTTCTTTATCCATTCACCTCTTGTTGGATATTTTGATTGCTTCACTGTCTTGGCTATTGCGAATAAGGCTGCACTGCAGCTTTTGCGGCCTGTGTCTTCTCGATTCTTGTCTTCTCAGGTGAGAGGTCCAATGGTGCGCCTGCTGGACTGAATGGTACCTCCATTTTTACTTTTAAACACAGCTCCTTTCTGTTCTCATTATTGGCTGTTACCCCTTTACGTCTCACCAGCAGGTAGAGGGGACACAGTTCTTAAAAACCCCGTCAGCATTTATTGTTTGCAGACATTTTGCTGATGGTCAGTCGAGTGGTCTAAGTTGAAACTTTTTGTAGATTAGATTGCCAGGGTCTAACACTCCCTGAGGTTGAGCTTTTATGCATTTTCCTTTTTTTTTAAAAGAGCGTGAATAAAACTTAACTCTTCATACTCTCATCTTGAAACATTTGCCTGTTTTGAATTTTTTTGTCCATTCCCTACTTCAGCACAATTTTTTAGGGCAGGTGTCCTTTACAGCCCTGAGTCCTTGTGAATGTTAAGTGACCATTAGCTGTGAGTTTAAAGCTGCTCTTGCAGGAAACGGCCACAAGGTGGCAGCATTTCTCCTTTACCAAATTTGGTAACTGGGGAAACAGAGCCTTAATGGATGTGGTGTTCTAGGTTGTAAATTCGAATGGAATGTGCCAGGGAAAAAGCACTTTATGTTTATGTCTCATTACTTCTTGTTCATAATTGTAATTTACTTTTTATTTTTAATCACAGCAAATTTGATTACAATGGTTTGTTTGTTCTAGGTGTGCAAGATGTGGTTCTTTCACACATATACGTGTATCTATTCTTCCTCGCATCCTTTTCCCATGTAGGTTATGACACACTGTTGAGTAGTCTTCTCCTGGTCTTCCGTACGTCTTTGGTGATTATATATTTCACATGGTTTGTATATCTCTGTTAACCCCAATATGGTAATGTATCCAATCCTCATCCCTTTCTATTTGGTGAACCATAAGATTTTTTTAATGAAACTGTGATTGTATTTCGCTGTGGAAATATCTTCATTGGTATCAATTTTTAAGTAACTCCTAAAAGTGATATGATAGGATATGTGTCTTTTCCTTTCTCACTTACTACAGGTGGCGTGATTACGTCTAGACTCATGTATGGTGCTGCAAATGGCATTGTTTCATTTTTTTCACTTGCGAATATTTCATCTGTACATGGAGGAGTTCTTCTTTGTCCACCCATATGTTGGTGGACTTTTTGGTTACTTCCATATCTTGGCTATCGTAATACTGTGCCATGCAGATTTGCCTGCCTGTGTCTTTCCAATTCTCTCTTCTTAGATTATAGGTCGAGGAGTGGGCCTGCTGGATCATATGGTAGCTCAATGTTTACCTTTTTAAGGCACCTCCATTCTGTTCTCATTCGTGGCCCTTTTCAAGTTACGTCCCACTTGAAGTTGAGGGTATGCATTTCTCCACAACACCTTCAGCATTTATTGTTTGTAGTTTCCTTGCTGATGGTTATTCTGACAAGTGTGAGCTGATACCTCTATGTGGTTGAATTCGCATGTGCCTCATAATCCGGTGAAATTGAGCTTTAAGGCATGTCCTTTTTATTTTTCAACCTGTGATTACTCCTTAGTTCTTCAAAGTGATCTCTTAAAATATGTGTCATATTTTGAAATGTTTTGGCCATTACCTCCCTCAAGACATTTTGAGGGCAGGTTTCATTTACAGTTCTGCAGTACTTGTTCCTATGAAATGACCATTAGCACAGGCTTTAAAGCTGCTTTTGCAGGTAAATGCCAGAGGGCGGCAGCCTTTCTATGTCCCCACCATGGTAACTAGGGAAAAGCCCTTGCGGCCTGTGGTGTTTCTCGGTTATAAATTAGAGTGGAGTTTGCCCGGACAAACCCACACAAGCTGATGTCTCCTTACTTTTGTTGGATTTTTAAATTTAATTTTTAGTTTTTATTGGAGTAATTCCCCAGTGTGCACGTGGACCACTTCTACTTTGCGCATTCCTCGGTTGATGGACATATTCATTGCTTCCAAGTGTTGTCTATGGTAAATATTGTTGGAGTACAGGATTGCCAGCCTGTGACTTTTTGATTCTCATTTTCTCAGGTGATAGGCCCAGCAGTGGGTGTGATTGATTGACTGGTAGCACCGTGTTTCCCTTTTCAAAGCACCTTCTTTGTGTTTTCATTAGTGGCTCTTACCACGTCCCCCTTAGAAATGAGGGTATTTATTTCTCCACAATCGATTTAGCATTTATTGTTTGCTGCATTTATGCTAATGGCCCTACTGGCTGCTGTGTGCTGATAGGGTTTTGTAATTTGGGTTTGCATGTCTTTGAAAATTCGTAAAACTCATCATTTTTCTCCACCGTTTACTTTTCTGTTAAAAAAAAGGAAACAGTTGGGAGTACAATATATCTCTTGAAATTTTCTTCTTGGAAGGTTGCCCTATTTTGAAATTTTTGGTCTATTTTCCACCCCAGAATTTTTTTAGAGAGCAGGTGTCATTTCCCGAACTGCAAGTTTGGTGAATATTTAGTGACCTTTAGCAATGGGTTTAAAGCTGCTGTTGTGGGAAGTGACCTTAAGCAGGCAGCATTTCTCCACTCCCAAATCTGGGTACTAGGGCAGCAGAGCCTTTCTGGAAGTCGTGTTCCTAGGTTGTAAATTAAATTGGAATGTGCATGGAGAAACCCCCATAAGTTTATGTCTCATTATTTCTTCTTGGTTTTAATTTTTTTTTTTAATTGGGGTAAAGCTTCGAATATTGTCTGTCCTAGGTGTACACAATCTGGTTCATTTGTACATTATATATGTCTATTCAAGTACAGATCCTCTTCCCATGTAAAATGTTACAGAGGGTTCCACAGACCTCCCTTGCTACATGGTCGGTCTTTTTGAGATATGTATATACTATGTGTTTGTATACATAGAGCAACACTAATCTTAACTTATCCATTCCCCCTCCTTTCCTTTTAGATGAGCATAGTTTGTTTTCTAAGTCTGTGAGTGTCTTTCTCTGTGGAAATATATTCATTTGTGTCAGTTATTAGATAACGCCTATAAGTGATATCATAGAATACAGGTCTTTGGTTTCCGAGTTACCTCATGTTTCGTGATTATCTCCAGACTCATTTGTGGTGCCTCAAAGAGCAATGGTTCTTTGTTTTCCATGGCTAATATTCCATTGTGTACATGGACCACTTCTTCTTTATCCATTCACCTCTTGTTGGATATTTTGATTGCTTCACTCTCTTGGCTATTGTGAAAAATGCTGCACTGCAACTTTTGCGGCCTGTGTCTTCTCGATTCCTGTCTTCTCAGGTGAGAGGTCCAATGGTGCGCCTGCTGGATTGAATGGTACCTCCATTTTTACTTTTAAACACAGCTCCTTTCTGTTCTCATTATTGGCTGTTACCCCTTTACGTGTCACCAGCAGGTAGAGGCGACACAGTTCTTAAAAACCCCGTCAGCATTTATTGTTTGTAGACATTTTGCTGATGGTCAGTCGACTGGTCTAAGTTGAAACTTTTTGTAGATTAGATTGCATGGGTCTAACCTTCCCTGAGGTTGAGCTTTTATCCATTTTCCTTTTTTTTTAAAAGAGCGTGAGTAAAACTTAACTCCTCATACTCTCTTCTTGAAACATTTGCCTGTTTTGAATTTTTTTGTCCATTTCCTACTTCAGCACAATTTTTTAGGGCAGGTGTCCTTTACAGCCCTGTGTCCTTGTGAATGTTAAGTGACCATTAGCTGTGAGTTTAAAGCTGCTCTTGCAGGAAACGGCCACAAGGTGGCAGCAATTCTCCTTTACCAAATTTGGTAACTGGGGAAACAGAGCCTTAATGGAAGTGGTGTTCTAGGTTGTAAATTCGAATGGAATGTGCCAGGAAAAAAGCACTTTATGTTTATGTCTCATTACTTCTTGTTCATAATTGAAATTTACTTTTTATTTTTTATCCCAGCAAATTTGATTACAATGGTTTGTTTGTTCTAGGTGTGCAAGATGTGGTTCTTTCACACATATACGTGTATCTATTCTTCCTCGCATCCTTTTCCCATGTAGGTTATGACACACTGTTGAGTAGTCTTCTCCTGGTCTTCCGTACGTCTTTGGTGATTATATATTTCACATGGTATGTATATCTCTGTTAACCCCAATATGGTAATGTATGCAATCCTCATCCGTTTCTATTTGGTGAACCATCAGTTTTTTTAATGAATCTGTGATTGCCTTTCTCTGTGGAAATATCTTCATTGGTATCAATTTTTAAGTAACTCCTAAAAGAGATATGATAGGATATGTGTCTTTTGCTTTCTCACTTACTACAGATGGCGTGATTACGTCTAGACTCATGTATGGTGCTGTAAATGGCATTGTTTCATTTTTTTCACTAGCGAATATTCCATCTGTACATGGAGGAGTTCTTCTTTGTCCACCCATCTGTTTGTGGACTTTTTGGTTACTTCCATATCTTGGCTATTGTAATACTGTGCCATGCAGATTTGCCTGCCTGTTTCTTTCCAATTCTTTCTTCTTAGATTATAGGTCGAGGAGTGGGCCTGCTGGATCATACGGTAGCTCAATGTTTACCTTTTTAAGGCACCTCCATTCTGTTCTCATTCGTGGCCCTTTTCAAGTTACATCCCACTTGAAGTTGAGGGTATGCATTTCTCCACAACACCTTCAGCATTTATTGTTTGTAGTTTCCTTGCTGATGGTTATTCTGACAAGTGTGAGCTGATACCTCTTTGTGGTTGAATTCGCCTGTGCCTCATAATCCGTTGAAATTGAGCTTTAAGGCATGTCCTTTTTATTTTTCAACCTGTGATTACCCCTTAGTTCTTCAAAGTGTTCTCTTAAAGTATGTGTCACATTTTGAAATGTTTTGGCCATTACCTCCCTCAAGACATTTTGAGGGTAGGTTTCATTTACAGTTCTGCAGTACTTGTTCCTATGAAATGACCATTAGCACAGGCTTTAAAGCTGCTTTTGCAGGTAAATGCCAGAGGGCGGCAGCCTTTCTATGTCCCCACCATGGTAACTAGGGAAAAGCCCTTGAGGCCTGTGGTGTTTCTCGGTTATAAATTAGAGTGGAGTGTGCCCGGACAAACCCACACAAGCTGATGTCTCCTTACTTTTGTTGGATTTTTAAATTTAATTTTTAGTTTTTATTGGAGTAGTTCCCCAGTGTGCACGTGGACCACTTCTACTTTGCGCATTCCTCAGTTGATGGACATTTTCATTGCTTCCAAGTGTTGGCTATGGTAAATATTGTTGGAGTGCAGGATTGCCAGCCTGTGACTTTTTGATTCTCATTTTCTCAGTTGATAGGCCCAGCAGTGGGTGTGATTGATTGACTGGTAGCACCGTGTTTCCCTTTTCAAAGCACCTTCTTTGTGTTTTCATTAGTGGCTCTTACCACGTCCCCCTTAGAATCGAGGGTATGCATTTCTCCACAATCGATTTAGCATTTATTGTTTGCTGCCTTTATGCTAATGGCCCTACTGGCTGCTGTGTGCTGATAGGGTTTTGTAATTTGGGTTTTCATGTCTTTGAAAATTCGTAAAACTCATCATGTTTCTCCACCGTTTTCTCTTCTGTTAAAAAAAAGGAAACAGTTGGGAGTACAATATATCTCTTGAAATTTTCTTCTTGGAAGGTTGCCCTATTTTGAAATTTTTGGTCGATTTGCCACCCCAGAATTTTTTCACAGAGCAGGTGTCATTTCTCGAACTGCAAGTTTGGTGAATATTTAGTGACCTTTAGCAATGGGTTTAAAGCTGCTGTTGTGGGAAGTGACCTTAAGCAGGCAGCATTTCTCCACTCCCAAATCTGGGTACTAGGGCAGCAGAGCCTTTCTGGAAGTCGTGTTCCTAGGTTGTAAATTAAATTGGAATGTGCCTGGAGAAACCCCCATAAGTTTATGTCTCATTATTTCTTCTTGGTTTTAAAATTTTTTTTAATTGGGGTAAAGCTTCGAATATTGTCTGTCCTAGGTGTACACAATCTGGTTCATTTGTACATTATATATGTCTATTCAAGTACAGATCCTCTTCCCATGTAAAATGTTACAGAGGGTTCCACAGACCTCCCTTGCTACATGGTCGGTCTTTTTGAGATATGTATATACTATGTGTTTGTATACATATAGCAACACTAATCTTAACTTATCCATTCCCCCCACCTTTCCTTTTAGATGAGCATAGTTTGTTTTCTAAGTCTGTGAGTGTCTTTCTCTGTGGAAATATATTCATTTGTGTCAGTTATTAGATAACGCCTATAAGTGATATCATAGAATACAGGTCTTTGGTTTCCGAGTTACCTCATGTTTCGTGATTATCTCCAGACTCATTTGTGGTGCCTCAAAGAGCAATGGTTCATTGTTTTAAATGGCTAATATTCCATTGTGTACATGGACCACTTCTTCTTTATCCATTCACCTCTTGTTGGATATTTTGATTGCTTCACTCTCTTGGCTATTGTGAAAAAGGCTGCACTGCAACTTTTGCGGCCTGTGTCTTCTCGATTCCTGTCTTCTCAGGTGAGAGGTCCAATGGTGCGCCTGCTGGATTGAATGGTACCTCCATTTTTACTTTTACACACAGCTCCTTTCTGTTCTCATTATTGGCTGTTACCCCTTTACGTCTCACCAGCAGGTAGAGGGGACACAGTTCTTAAAAACCCCGTCAGCATTTATTGTTTGTAGACATTTTGCTGATGGTCAGTCGACTGGTCTAAGTTGAAACTTTTTGTAGATTAGATTGCATGGGTCTAACACTCCCTGAGGTTGAGCTTTTATCCATTTTCCTTTTTTTTTAAAAGAGCGTGAGTAAAACTTAACTCCTCATACTCTCTTCTTGAAACATTTGCCTGTTTTGAATTTTTTTGTCCATTTCCTACTTCAGCACAATTTTTTAGGGCAGGTGTCCTTTACAGCCCTGAGTCCTTGTGAATGTTAAGTGACCATTAGCTGTGAGTTTAAAGCTGCTCTTGCAGGAAACGGCCACAAGGTGGCAGCATTTCTCCTTTACCAAATTTGGTAACTGGGGAAACAGAGCCTTAATGGAAGTGGTGTTCTAGGTTGTAAATTCGAATGGAATGTGCCAGGAAAAAAGCACTTTATGTTTATGTCTCATTACTTCTTGTTCATAATTGTAATTTACTTTTTATTTTTTATCCCAGCAAATTTGATTACAATGGTTTGTTTGTTCTAGGTGTGCAAGATGTGGTTCTTTCACACATATACGTGTATCTATTCTTCCTCGCATCCTTTTCCCATGTAGGTTATGACACACTGTTGAGTAGTCTTCTCCTGGTCTTCCGTACGTCTTTGGTGATTATATATTTCACATGGTATGTATATCTCTGTTAACCCCAATATGGTAATGTATGCAATCCTCATCCGTTTCTATTTGGTGAACCATCAGTTTTTTTAATGAATCTGTGATTGCCTTTCTCTGTGGAAATATCTTCATTGGTATCAATTTTTAAGTAACTCCTAAAAGAGATATGATAGGATATGTGTCTTTTGCTTTCTCACTTACTACAGATGGCGTGATTACGTCTAGACTCATGTATGGTGCTGTAAATGGCATTGTTTCATTTTTTTCACTAGCGAATATTCCATCTGTACATGGAGGAGTTCTTCTTTGTCCACCCATCTGTTGGTGGACTTTTTGGTTACTTCCATATCTTGGCTATTGTAATACTGTGCCATGCAGATTTGCCTGCCTGTGTCTTTCCAATTCTTTCTTCTTAGATTATAGGTCGAGGAGTGGGCCTGCTGGATCATACGGTAGCTCAATGTTTACCTTTTTAAGGCACCTCCATTCTGTTCTCATTCGTGGCCCTTTTCAAGTTACGTCCCACTTGAAGTTGAGGGTATGCATTTCTCCACAACACCTTCAGCATTTATTGTTTGTAGTTTCCTTGCTGATGGTTATTCTGACAAGTGTGAGCTGATACCTCTTTGTGGTTGAATTCGCCTGTGCCTCATAATCCGTTGAAATTGAGCTTTAAGGCATGTCCTTTTTATTTTTCAACCTGTGATTGCCCCTTAGTTCTTCAAAGTGTTCTCTTAAAGTATGTGTCACATTTTGAAATATTTTGGCCATTACCTCCCTCAAGACATTTTGAGGGTAGGTTTCATTTACAGTTCTGCAGTACTTGTTCCTATGAAATGACCATTAGCACAGGCTTTAAAGCTGCTTTTGCAGGTAAATGCCAGAGGGTGGCAGCCTTTCTATGTCCCCACCATGGAAACTAGGGAAAAGCCCTTGAGGCCTGTGGTGTTTCTCGGTTATAAATTAGAGTGGAGTGTGCCCGGACAAACCCATACAAGCTGATGTCTCCTTACTTTTGTTGGATTTTTAAATTTAATTTTTAGTTTTTATTGGAGTAATTCCCCAGTGTGCACGTGGACCACTTCTACTTTGCACATTCCTCGGTTGATGGACATTTTCATTGCTTCCAAGTGTTGGCTATGGTAAATATTTTTGGAGTGCAGGATTGCCGGCCTGTGACTTTTTGATTCTCATTTTCTCAGTTGATAGGCCCAGCAGTGGGTGTGATTGATTGACTGGTAGCACCGTGTTTCCCTTTTCAAAGCACCTTCTTTGTGTTTTCATTAGTGGCTCTTACCACGTCCCCCTTAGAATCGAGGGTATGCATTTCTCCACAATCGATTTAGCATTTATTGTTTGCTGCCTTTATGCTAATGGCCCTACTGGCTGCTGTATGCTGATAGGGTTTTGTAATTTGGGTTTGCATGTCTTTGAAAATTCGTAAAACTCATCATGTTTCTCCACCGTTTTCTTTTCTGTTAAAAAAAAGGAAACAGTTGGGAGTACAATATATCTCTTGAAATTTTCTTCTTGGAAGGTTGCCCTATTTTGAAATTTTTGGTCGATTTTCCACCCCAGAATTTTTTTAGAGAGCAGGTGTCATTTCCCGAACTGCAAGTTTGGTGAATATTTAGTGACCTTTAGCAATGGGTTTAAAGCTGCTGTTGTGGGAAGTGACCTTAAGCAGGCAGCATTTCTCCACTCCCAAATCTGGGTACTAGGGCAGCAGAGCCTTTCTGGAAGTCGTGTTCCTAGGTTGTAAATTAAATTGGAATGTGCATGGAGAAACCCCCATAAGTTTATGTCTCATTATTTCTTCTTGGTTTTAAATTTTTTTTTAATTGGGGTAAAGCTTAGAATATTGTCTGTCCTAGGTGTACACAATCTGGTTCATTTGTACATTATATATGTCTATTCAAGTACAGATCCTCTTCCCATGTAAAATGTTACAGAGGGTTCCACAGACCTCCCTTGCTACATGGTCGGTCTTTTTGAGATATGTATATACTATGTGTTTGTATACATATAGCAACACTAATCTTAACTTATCCATTCCCCCCACCTTTCTTTTTAGATGAGCATAGTTTGTTTTCTAAGTCTGTGAGTGTCTTTCTCTGTGGAAATATATTCATTTGTGTCAGTTATTAGATAACGCCTATAAGTGATATCATAGAATACAGGTCTTTGGTTTCCGAGTTACCTCATGTTTCGTGATTATCTCCAGACTCATTTGTGGTGCCTCAAAGAGCAATGGTTCATTGTTTTCCATGGCTAATATTCCATTGTGTACATGGACCACTTCTTCTTTATCCATTCACCTCTTGTTGGATATTTTGATTGCTTCACTCTCTTGGCTATTGTGAAAAATGCTGCACTGCAACTTTTGCGGCCTGTGTCTTCTCGATTCCTGTCTTCTCAGGTGAGAGGTCCAATGGTGCGCCTGCTGGATTGAATGGTACCTCCATTTTTACTTTTACACACAGCTCCTTTCTGTTCTCATTATTGGCTGTTACCCCTTTACGTCTCACCAGCAGGTAGAGGGGACACAGTTCTTAAAAACCCCGTCAGCATTTATTGTTTGTAGACATTTTGCTGATGGTCAGTCGACGGGTCTAAGTTGAAACTTTTTGTAGATTAGATTGCATGGGTCTAACACTCCCTGAGGTTGAGCTTTTATCCATTTTCCTTTTTTTTTAAAAGAGCGTGAGTAAAACTTAACTCCTCATACTCTCTTCTTGAAACATTTGCCTGTTTTGAATTTTTTTGTCCATTTCCTACTTCAGCACAATTTTTTAGGGCAGGTGTCCTTTACAGCCCTGAGTCCTTGTGAATGTTAAGTGACCATTAGCTGTGAGTTTAAAGCTGCTCTTGCAGGAAACGGCCACAAGGTGGCAGCATTTCTCCTTTACCAAATTTGGTAACTGGGGAAACAGAGCCTTAATGGAAGTGGTGTTCTAGGTTGTAAATTCGAATGGAATGTGCCAGGAAAAAAGCACTTTATGTTTATGTCTCATTACTTCTTGTTCATAATTGTAATTTACTTTTTATTTTTTATCCCAGCAAATTTGATTACAATGGTTTGTTTGTTCTAGGTGTGCAAGATGTGGTTCTTTCACACATATACGTGTATCTATTCTTCCTCGCATCCTTTTCCCATGTAGGTTATGACACACTGTTGAGTAGTCTTCTCCTGGTCTTCCGTACGTCTTTGGTGATTATATATTTCACATGGTATGTATATCTCTGTTAACCCCAATATGGTAATGTATGCAATCCTCATCCGTTTCTATTTGGTGAACCATCAGTTTTTTTAATGAATCTGTGATTGCCTTTCTCTGTGGAAATATCTTCATTGGTATCAATTTTTAAGTAACTCCTAAAAGAGATATGATAGGATATGTGTCTTTTGCTTTCTCACTTACTACAGATGGCGTGATTACGTCTAGACTCATGTATGGTGCTGTAAATGGCATTGTTTCATTTTTTTCACTAGCGAATATTCCATCTGTACATGGAGGAGTTCTTCTTTGTCCACCCATCTGTTGGTGGACTTTTTGGTTACTTCCATATCTTGGCTATTGTAATACTGTGCCATGCAGATTTGCCTGCCTGTGTCTTTCCAATTCTTTCTTCTTAGATTATAGGTCGAGGAGTGGGCCTGCTGGATCATACGGTAGCTCAATGTTTACCTTTTTAAGGCACCTCCATTCTGTTCTCATTCGTGGCCCTTTTCAAGTTACGTCCCACTTGAAGTTGAGGGTATGCATTTCTCCACAACACCTTCAGCATTTATTGTTTGTAGTTTCCTTGCTGATGGTTATTCTGACAAGTGTGAGCTGATACCTCTTTGTGGTTGAATTCGCCTGTGCCTCATAATCCGTTGAAATTGAGCTTTAAGGCATGTCCTTTTTATTTTTCAACCTGTGATTGCCCCTTAGTTCTTCAAAGTGTTCTCTTAAAGTATGTGTCACATTTTGAAATGTTTTGGCCATTACCTCCCTCAAGACATTTTGAGGGTAGGTTTCATTTACAGTTCTGCAGTACTTGTTCCTATGAAATGACCATTAGCACAGGCTTTAAAGCTGCTTTTGCAGGTAAATGCCAGAGGGTGGCAGCCTTTCTATGTCCCCACCATGGAAACTAGGGAAAAGCCCTTGAGGCCTGTGGTGTTTCTCGGTTATAAATTAGAGTGGAGTGTGCCCGGACAAACCCACACAAGCTGATGTCTCCTTACTTTTGTTGGATTTTTAAATTTAATTTTTAGTTTTTATTGGAGTAATTCCCCAGTGTGCACGTGGACCACTTCTACTTTGCACATTCCTCGGTTGATGGACATTTTCATTGCTTCCAAGTGTTGGCTATGGTAAATATTTTTGGAGTGCAGGATTGCCGGCCTGTGACTTTTTGATTCTCATTTTCTCAGTTGATAGGCCCAGCAGTGGGTGTGATTGATTGACTGGTAGCACCGTGTTTCCCTTTTCAAAGCACCTTCTTTGTGTTTTCATTAGTGGCTCTTACCACGTCCCCCTTAGAATCGAGGGTATGCATTTCTCCACAATCGATTTAGCATTTATTGTTTGCTGCCTTTATGCTAATGGCCCTACTGGCTGCTGTATGCTGATAGGGTTTTGTAATTTGGGTTTGCATGTCTTTGAAAATTCGTAAAACTCATCATGTTTCTCCACCGTTTTCTTTTCTGTTAAAAAAAAGGAAACAGTTGGGAGTACAATATATCTCTTGAAATTTTCTTCTTGGAAGGTTGCCCTATTTTGAAATTTTTGGTCGATTTTCCACCCCAGAATTTTTTTAGAGAGCAGGTGTCATTTCCCGAACTGCAAGTTTGGTGAATATTTAGTGACCTTTAGCAATGGGTTTAAAGCTGCTGTTGTGGGAAGTGACCTTAAGCAGGCAGCATTTCTCCACTCCCAAATCTGGGTACTAGGGCAGCAGAGCCTTTCTGGAAGTCGTGTTCCTAGGTTGTAAATTAAATTGGAATGTGCATGGAGAAACCCCCATAAGTTTATGTCTCATTATTTCTTCTTGGTTTTAAATTTTTTTTTAATTGGGGTAAAGCTTAGAATATTGTCTGTCCTAGGTGTACACAATCTGGTTCATTTGTACATTATATATGTCTATTCAAGTACAGATCCTCTTCCCATGTAAAATGTTACAGAGGGTTCCACAGACCTCCCTTGCTACATGGTCGGTCTTTTTGAGATATGTATATACTATGTGTTTGTATACATAGAGCAACACTAATCTTAACTTATCCATTCCCCCCACCTTTCCTTTTAGATGAGCATAGTTTGTTTTCTAAGTCTGTGAGTGTCTTTCTCTGTGGAAATATATTCATTTGTGTCAGTTATTAGATAACGCCTATAAGTGATATCATAGAATACAGGTCTTTGGTTTCCGAGTTACCTCATGTTTCGTGATTATCTCCAGACTCATTTGTGGTGCCTCAAAGAGCAATGGTTCATTGTTTTAAATGGCTAATATTCCATTGTGTACATGGACCACTTCTTCTTTATCCATTCACCTCTTGTTGGATATTTTGATTGCTTCACTCTCTTGGCTATTGTGAAAAAGGCTGCACTGCAACTTTTGCGGCCTGTGTCTTCTCGATTCCTGTCTTCTCAGGTGAGAGGTCCAATGGTGCGCCTGCTGGATTGAATGGTACCTCCATTTTTACTTTTACACACAGCTCCTTTCTGTTCTCATTATTGGCTGTTACCCCTTTACGTCTCACCAGCAGGTAGAGGGGACACAGTTCTTAAAAACCCCGTCAGCATTTATTGTTTGTAGACATTTTGCTGATGGTCAGTCGACTGGTCTAAGTTGAAACTTTTTGTAGATTAGATTGCATGGGTCTAACACTCCCTGAGGTTGAGCTTTTATCCATTTTCCTTTTTTTTTAAAAGAGCGTGAGTAAAACTTAACTCCTCATACTCTCTTCTTGAAACATTTGCCTGTTTTGAATTTTTTTGTCCATTTCCTACTTCAGCACAATTTTTTAGGGCAGGTGTCCTTTACAGCCCTGAGTCCTTGTGAATGTTAAGTGACCATTAGCTGTGAGTTTAAAGCTGCTCTTGCAGGAAACGGCCACAAGGTGGCAGCATTTCTCCTTTACCAAATTTGGTAACTGGGGAAACAGAGCCTTAATGGAAGTGGTGTTCTAGGTTGTAAATTCGAATGGAATGTGCCAGGAAAAAAGCACTTTATGTTTATGTCTCATTACTTCTTGTTCATAATTGTAATTTACTTTTTATTTTTTATCCCAGCAAATTTGATTACAATGGTTTGTTTGTTCTAGGTGTGCAAGATGTGGTTCTTTCACACATATACGTGTATCTATTCTTCCTCGCATCCTTTTACCATGTAGGTTATGACACACTGTTGAGTAGTCTTCTCCTGGTCTTCCGTACGTCTTTGGTGATTATATATTTCACATGGTATGTATATCTCTGTTAACCCCAATATGGTAATGTATGCAATCCTCATCCGTTTCTATTTGGTGAACCATCAGTTTTTTTAATGAATCTGTGATTGCCTTTCTCTGTGGAAATATCTTCATTGGTATCAATTTTTAAGTAACTCCTAAAAGAGATATGATAGGATATGTGTCTTTTGCTTTCTCACTTACTACAGATGGCGTGATTACGTCTAGACTCATGTATGGTGCTGTAAATGGCATTGTTTCATTTTTTTCACTAGCGAATATTCCATCTGTACATGGAGGAGTTCTTCTTTGTCCACCCATCTGTTGGTGGACTTTTTGGTTACTTCCATATCTTGGCTATTGTAATACTGTGCCATGCAGATTTGCCTGCCTGTGTCTTTCCAATTCTTTCTTCTTAGATTATAGGTCGAGGAGTGGGCCTGCTGGATCATACGGTAGCTCAATGTTTACCTTTTTAAGGCACCTCCATTCTGTTCTCATTTGTGGCCCTTTTCAAGTTACGTCCCACTTGAAGTTGAGGGTATGCATTTCTCCACAACACCTTCAGCATTTATTGTTTGTAGTTTCCTTGCTGATGGTTATTCTGACAAGTGTGAGCTGATACCTCTTTGTGGTTGAATTCGCCTGTGCCTCATAATCCGTTGAAATTGAGCTTTAAGGCATGTCCTTTTTATTTTTCAACCTGTGATTGCCCCTTAGTTCTTCAAAGTGTTCTCTTAAAGTATGTGTCACATTTTGAAATATTTTGGCCATTACCTCCCTCAAGACATTTTGAGGGTAGGTTTCATTTACAGTTCTGCAGTACTTGTTCCTATGAAATGACCATTAGCACAGGCTTTAAAGCTGCTTTTGCAGGTAAATGCCAGAGGGTGGCAGCCTTTCTATGTCCCCACCATGGAAACTAGGGAAAAGCCCTTGAGGCCTGTGGTGTTTCTCGGTTATAAATTAGAGTGGAGTGTGCCCGGACAAACCCACACAAGCTGATGTCTCCTTACTTTTGTTGGATTTTTAAATTTAATTTTTAGTTTTTATTGGAGTAATTCCCCAGTGTGCACGTGGACCACTTCTACTTTGCACATTCCTCGGTTGATGGACATTTTCATTGCTTCCAAGTGTTGGCTATGGTAAATATTTTTGGAGTGCAGGATTGCCGGCCTGTGACTTTTTGATTCTCATTTTCTCAGTTGATAGGCCCAGCAGTGGGTGTGATTGATTGACTGGTAGCACCGTGTTTCCCTTTTCAAAGCACCTTCTTTGTGTTTTCATTAGTGGCTCTTACCACGTCCCCCTTAGAATCGAGGGTATGCATTTCTCCACAATCGATTTAGCATTTATTGTTTGCTGCCTTTATGCTAATGGCCCTACTGGCTGCTGTATGCTGATAGGGTTTTGTAATTTGGGTTTGCATGTCTTTGAAAATTCGTAAAACTCATCATGTTTCTCCACCGTTTTCTTTTCTGTTAAAAAAAAGGAAACAGTTGGGAGTACAATATATCTCTTGAAATTTTCTTCTTGGAAGGTTGCCCTATTTTGAAATTTTTGGTCGATTTTCCACCCCAGAATTTTTTTAGAGAGCAGGTGTCATTTCCCGAACTGCAAGTTTGGTGAATATTTAGTGACCTTTAGCAATGGGTTTAAAGCTGCTGTTGTGGGAAGTGACCTTAAGCAGGCAGCATTTCTCCACTCCCAAATCTGGGTACTAGGGCAGCAGAGCCTTTCTGGAAGTCGTGTTCCTAGGTTGTAAATTAAATTGGAATGTGCATGGAGAAACCCCCATAAGTTTATGTCTCATTATTTCTTCTTGGTTTTAAATTTTTTTTTAATTGGGGTAAAGCTTAGAATATTGTCTGTCCTAGGTGTACACAATCTGGTTCATTTGTACATTATATATGTCTATTCAAGTACAGATCCTCTTCCCATGTAAAATGTTACAGAGGGTTCCACAGACCTCCCTTGCTACATGGTCGGTCTTTTTGAGATATGTATATACTATGTGTTTGTATACATATAGCAACACTAATCTTAACTTATCCATTCCCCCCACCTTTCTTTTTAGATGAGCATAGTTTGTTTTCTAAGTCTGTGAGTGTCTTTCTCTGTGGAAATATATTCATTTGTGTCAGTTATTAGATAACGCCTATAAGTGATATCATAGAATACAGGTCTTTGGTTTCCGAGTTACCTCATGTTTCGTGATTATCTCCAGACTCATTTGTGGTGCCTCAAAGAGCAATGGTTCATTGTTTTAAATGGCTAATATTCCATTGTGTACATGGACCACTTCTTCTTTATCCATTCACCTCTTGTTGGATATTTTGATTGCTTCACTCTCTTGGCTATTGTGAAAAAGGCTGCACTGCAACTTTTGCGGCCTGTGTCTTCTCGATTCCTGTCTTCTCAGGTGAGAGGTCCAATGGTGCGCCTGCTGGATTGAATGGTACCTCCATTTTTACTTTTACACACAGCTCCTTTCTGTTCTCATTATTGGCTGTTACCCCTTTACGTCTCACCAGCAGGTAGAGGGGACACAGTTCTTAAAAACCCCGTCAGCATTTATTGTTTGTAGACATTTTGCTGATGGTCAGTCGACTGGTCTAAGTTGAAACTTTTTGTAGATTAGATTGCATGGGTCTAACACTCCCTGAGGTTGAGCTTTTATCCATTTTCCTTTTTTTTTAAAAGAGCGTGAGTAAAACTTAACTCCTCATACTCTCTTCTTGAAACATTTGCCTGTTTTGAATTTTTTTGTCCATTTCCTACTTCAGCACAATTTTTTAGGGCAGGTGTCCTTTACAGCCCTGAGTCCTTGTGAATGTTAAGTGACCATTAGCTGTGAGTTTAAAGCTGCTCTTGCAGGAAACGGCCACAAGGTGGCAGCATTTCTCCTTTACCAAATTTGGTAACTGGGGAAACAGAGCCTTAATGGAAGTGGTGTTCTAGGTTGTAAATTCGAATGGAATGTGCCAGGAAAAAAGCACTTTATGTTTATGTCTCATTACTTCTTGTTCATAATTGTAATTTACTTTTTATTTTTTATCCCAGCAAATTTGATTACAATGGTTTGTTTGTTCTAGGTGTGCAAGATGTGGTTCTTTCACACATATACGTGTATCTATTCTTCCTCGCATCCTTTTCCCATGTAGGTTATGACACACTGTTGAGTAGTCTTCTCCTGGTCTTCCGTACGTCTTTGGTGATTATATATTTCACATGGTATGTATATCTCTGTTAACCCCAATATGGTAATGTATGCAATCCTCATCCGTTTCTATTTGGTGAACCATCAGTTTTTTTAATGAATCTGTGATTGCCTTTCTCTGTGGAAATATCTTCATTGGTATCAATTTTTAAGTAACTCCTAAAAGAGATATGATAGGATATGTGTCTTTTGCTTTCTCACTTACTACAGATGGCGTGATTACGTCTAGACTCATGTATGGTGCTGTAAATGGCATTGTTTCATTTTTTTCACTAGCGAATATTCCATCTGTACATGGAGGAGTTCTTCTTTGTCCACCCATCTGTTGGTGGACTTTTTGGTTACTTCCATATCTTGGCTATTGTAATACTGTGCCATGCAGATTTGCCTGCCTGTGTCTTTCCAATTCTTTCTTCTTAGATTATAGGTCGAGGAGTGGGCCTGCTGGATCATACGGTAGCTCAATGTTTACCTTTTTAAGGCACCTCCATTCTGTTCTCATTCGTGGCCCTTTTCAAGTTACGTCCCACTTGAAGTTGAGGGTATGCATTTCTCCACAACACCTTCAGCATTTATTGTTTGTAGTTTCCTTGCTGATGGTTATTCTGACAAGTGTGAGCTGATACCTCTTTGTGGTTGAATTCGCCTGTGCCTCATAATCCGTTGAAATTGAGCTTTAAGGCATGTCCTTTTTATTTTTCAACCTGTGATTGCCCCTTAGTTCTTCAAAGTGTTCTCTTAAAGTATGTGTCACATTTTGAAATGTTTTGGCCATTACCTCCCTCAAGACATTTTGAGGGTAGGTTTCATTTACAGTTCTGCAGTACTTGTTCCTATGAAATGACCATTAGCACAGGCTTTAAAGCTGCTTTTGCAGGTAAATGCCAGAGGGTGGCAGCCTTTCTATGTCCCCACCATGGAAACTAGGGAAAAGCCCTTGAGGCCTGTGGTGTTTCTCGGTTATAAATTAGAGTGGAGTGTGCCCGGACAAACCCACACAAGCTGATGTCTCCTTACTTTTGTTGGATTTTTAAATTTAATTTTTAGTTTTTATTGGAGTAATTCCCCAGTGTGCACGTGGACCACTTCTACTTTGCACATTCCTCGGTTGATGGACATTTTCATTGCTTCCAAGTGTTGGCTATGGTAAATATTTTTGGAGTGCAGGATTGCCGGCCTGTGACTTTTTGATTCTCATTTTCTCAGTTGATAGGCCCAGCAGTGGGTGTGATTGATTGACTGGTAGCACCGTGTTTCCCTTTTCAAAGCACCTTCTTTGTGTTTTCATTAGTGGCTCTTACCACGTCCCCCTTAGAATCGAGGGTATGCATTTCTCCACAATCGATTTAGCATTTATTGTTTGCTGCCTTTATGCTAATGGCCCTACTGGCTGCTGTATGCTGATAGGGTTTTGTAATTTGGGTTTGCATGTCTTTGAAAATTCGTAAAACTCATCATGTTTCTCCACCGTTTTCTTTTCTGTTAAAAAAAAGGAAACAGTTGGGAGTACAATATATCTCTTGAAATTTTCTTCTTGGAAGGTTGCCCTATTTTGAAATTTTTGGTCGATTTTCCACCCCAGAATTTTTTTAGAGAGCAGGTGTCATTTCCCGAACTGCAAGTTTGGTGAATATTTAGTGACCTTTAGCAATGGGTTTAAAGCTGCTGTTGTGGGAAGTGACCTTAAGCAGGCAGCATTTCTCCACTCCCAAATCTGGGTACTAGGGCAGCAGAGCCTTTCTGGAAGTCGTGTTCCTAGGTTGTAAATTAAATTGGAATGTGCATGGAGAAACCCCCATAAGTTTATGTCTCATTATTTCTTCTTGGTTTTAAATTTTTTTTTAATTGGGGTAAAGCTTAGAATATTGTCTGTCCTAGGTGTACACAATCTGGTTCATTTGTACATTATATATGTCTATTCAAGTACAGATCCTCTTCCCATGTAAAATGTTACAGAGGGTTCCACAGACCTCCCTTGCTACATGGTCGGTCTTTTTGAGATATGTATATACTATGTGTTTGTATACATATAGCAACACTAATCTTAACTTATCCATTCCCCCCACCTTTCTTTTTAGATGAGCATAGTTTGTTTTCTAAGTCTGTGAGTGTCTTTCTCTGTGGAAATATATTCATTTGTGTCAGTTATTAGATAACGCCTATAAGTGATATCATAGAATACAGGTCTTTGGTTTCCGAGTTACCTCATGTTTCGTGATTATCTCCAGACTCATTTGTGGTGCCTCAAAGAGCAATGGTTCATTGTTTTCCATGGCTAATATTCCATTGTGTACATGGACCACTTCTTCTTTATCCATTCACCTCTTGTTGGATATTTTGATTGCTTCACTCTCTTGGCTATTGTGAAAAAGGCTGCACTGCAACTTTTGCGGCCTGTGTCTTCTCGATTCCTGTCTTCTCAGGTGAGAGGTCCAATGGTGCGCCTGCTGGATTGAATGGTACCTCCATTTTTACTTTTACACACAGCTCCTTTCTGTTCTCATTATTGGCTGTTACCCCTTTACGTCTCACCAGCAGGTAGAGGGGACACAGTTCTTAAAAACCCCGTCAGCATTTATTGTTTGTAGACATTTTGCTGATGGTCAGTCGACTGGTCTAAGTTGAAACTTTTTGTAGATTAGATTGCATGGGTCTAACACTCCCTGAGGTTGAGCTTTTATCCATTTTCCTTTTTTTTTAAAAGAGCGTGAGTAAAACTTAACTCCTCATACTCTCTTCTTGAAACATTTGCCTGTTTTGAATTTTTTTGTCCATTTCCTACTTCAGCACAATTTTTTAGGGCAGGTGTCCTTTACAGCCCTGAGTCCTTGTGAATGTTAAGTGACCATTAGCTGTGAGTTTAAAGCTGCTCTTGCAGGAAACGGCCACAAGGTGGCAGCATTTCTCCTTTACCAAATTTGGTAACTGGGGAAACAGAGCCTTAATGGAAGTGGTGTTCTAGGTTGTAAATTCGAATGGAATGTGCCAGGAAAAAAGCACTTTATGTTTATGTCTCATTACTTCTTGTTCATAATTGTAATTTACTTTTTATTTTTTATCCCAGCAAATTTGATTACAATGGTTTGTTTGTTCTAGGTGTGCAAGATGTGGTTCTTTCACACATATACGTGTATCTATTCTTCCTCGCATCCTTTTACCATGTAGGTTATGACACACTGTTGAGTAGTCTTCTCCTGGTCTTCCGTACGTCTTTGGTGATTATATATTTCACATGGTATGTATATCTCTGTTAACCCCAATATGGTAATGTATGCAATCCTCATCCGTTTCTATTTGGTGAACCATCAGTTTTTTTAATGAATCTGTGATTGCCTTTCTCTGTGGAAATATCTTCATTGGTATCAATTTTTAAGTAACTCCTAAAAGAGATATGATAGGATATGTGTCTTTTGCTTTCTCACTTACTACAGATGGCGTGATTACGTCTAGACTCATGTATGGTGCTGTAAATGGCATTGTTTCATTTTTTTCACTAGCGAATATTCCATCTGTACATGGAGGAGTTCTTCTTTGTCCACCCATCTGTTGGTGGACTTTTTGGTTACTTCCATATCTTGGCTATTGTAATACTGTGCCATGCAGATTTGCCTGCCTGTGTCTTTCCAATTCTTTCTTCTTAGATTATAGGTCGAGGAGTGGGCCTGCTGGATCATACGGTAGCTCAATGTTTACCTTTTTAAGGCACCTCCATTCTGTTCTCATTTGTGGCCCTTTTCAAGTTACGTCCCACTTGAAGTTGAGGGTATGCATTTCTCCACAACACCTTCAGCATTTATTGTTTGTAGTTTCCTTGCTGATGGTTATTCTGACAAGTGTGAGCTGATACCTCTTTGTGGTTGAATTCGCCTGTGCCTCATAATCCGTTGAAATTGAGCTTTAAGGCATGTCCTTTTTATTTTTCAACCTGTGATTGCCCCTTAGTTCTTCAAAGTGTTCTCTTAAAGTATGTGTCACATTTTGAAATATTTTGGCCATTACCTCCCTCAAGACATTTTGAGGGTAGGTTTCATTTACAGTTCTGCAGTACTTGTTCCTATGAAATGACCATTAGCACAGGCTTTAAAGCTGCTTTTGCAGGTAAATGCCAGAGGGTGGCAGCCTTTCTATGTCCCCACCATGGAAACTAGGGAAAAGCCCTTGAGGCCTGTGGTGTTTCTCGGTTATAAATTAGAGTGGAGTGTGCCCGGACAAACCCACACAAGCTGATGTCTCCTTACTTTTGTTGGATTTTTAAATTTAATTTTTAGTTTTTATTGGAGTAATTCCCCAGTGTGCACGTGGACCACTTCTACTTTGCACATTCCTCGGTTGATGGACATTTTCATTGCTTCCAAGTGTTGGCTATGGTAAATATTTTTGGAGTGCAGGATTGCCGGCCTGTGACTTTTTGATTCTCATTTTCTCAGTTGATAGGCCCAGCAGTGGGTGTGATTGATTGACTGGTAGCACCGTGTTTCCCTTTTCAAAGCACCTTCTTTGTGTTTTCATTAGTGGCTCTTACCACGTCCCCCTTAGAATCGAGGGTATGCATTTCTCCACAATCGATTTAGCATTTATTGTTTGCTGCCTTTATGCTAATGGCCCTACTGGCTGCTGTATGCTGATAGGGTTTTGTAATTTGGGTTTGCATGTCTTTGAAAATTCGTAAAACTCATCATGTTTCTCCACCGTTTTCTTTTCTGTTAAAAAAAAGGAAACAGTTGGGAGTACAATATATCTCTTGAAATTTTCTTCTTGGAAGGTTGCCCTATTTTGAAATTTTTGGTCGATTTTCCACCCCAGAATTTTTTTAGAGAGCAGGTGTCATTTCCCGAACTGCAAGTTTGGTGAATATTTAGTGACCTTTAGCAATGGGTTTAAAGCTGCTGTTGTGGGAAGTGACCTTAAGCAGGCAGCATTTCTCCACTCCCAAATCTGGGTACTAGGGCAGCAGAGCCTTTCTGGAAGTCGTGTTCCTAGGTTGTAAATTAAATTGGAATGTGCATGGAGAAACCCCCATAAGTTTATGTCTCATTATTTCTTCTTGGTTTTAAATTTTTTTTTAATTGGGGTAAAGCTTAGAATATTGTCTGTCCTAGGTGTACACAATCTGGTTCATTTGTACATTATATATGTCTATTCAAGTACAGATCCTCTTCCCATGTAAAATGTTACAGAGGGTTCCACAGACCTCCCTTGCTACATGGTCGGTCTTTTTGAGATATGTATATACTATGTGTTTGTATACATATAGCAACACTAATCTTAACTTATCCATTCCCCCCACCTTTCTTTTTAGATGAGCATAGTTTGTTTTCTAAGTCTGTGAGTGTCTTTCTCTGTGGAAATATATTCATTTGTGTCAGTTATTAGATAACGCCTATAAGTGATATCATAGAATACAGGTCTTTGGTTTCCGAGTTACCTCATGTTTCGTGATTATCTCCAGACTCATTTGTGGTGCCTCAAAGAGCAATGGTTCATTGTTTTCCATGGCTAATATTCCATTGTGTACATGGACCACTTCTTCTTTATCCATTCACCTCTTGTTGGATATTTTGATTGCTTCACTCTCTTGGCTATTGTGAAAAATGCTGCACTGCAACTTTTGCGGCCTGTGTCTTCTCGATTCCTGTCTTCTCAGGTGAGAGGTCCAATGGTGCGCCTGCTGGATTGAATGGTACCTCCATTTTTACTTTTACACACAGCTCCTTTCTGTTCTCATTATTGGCTGTTACCCCTTTACGTCTCACCAGCAGGTAGAGGGGACACAGTTCTTAAAAACCCCGTCAGCATTTATTGTTTGTAGACATTTTGCTGATGGTCAGTCGACTGGTCTAAGTTGAAACTTTTTGTAGATTAGATTGCATGGGTCTAACACTCCCTGAGGTTGAGCTTTTATCCATTTTCCTTTTTTTTTAAAAGAGCGTGAGTAAAACTTAACTCCTCATACTCTCTTCTTGAAACATTTGCCTGTTTTGAATTTTTTTGTCCATTTCCTACTTCAGCACAATTTTTTAGGGCAGGTGTCCTTTACAGCCCTGAGTCCTTGTGAATGTTAAGTGACCATTAGCTGTGAGTTTAAAGCTGCTCTTGCAGGAAACGGCCACAAGGTGGCAGCATTTCTCCTTTACCAAATTTGGTAACTGGGGAAACAGAGCCTTAATGGAAGTGGTGTTCTAGGTTGTAAATTCGAATGGAATGTGCCAGGAAAAAAGCACTTTATGTTTATGTCTCATTACTTCTTGTTCATAATTGTAATTTACTTTTTATTTTTTATCCCAGCAAATTTGATTACAATGGTTTGTTTGTTCTAGGTGTGCAAGATGTGGTTCTTTCACACATATACGTGTATCTATTCTTCCTCGCATCCTTTTCCCATGTAGGTTATGACACACTGTTGAGTAGTCTTCTCCTGGTCTTCCGTACGTCTTTGGTGATTATATATTTCACATGGTATGTATATCTCTGTTAACCCCAATATGGTAATGTATGCAATCCTCATCCGTTTCTATTTGGTGAACCATCAGTTTTTTTAATGAATCTGTGATTGCCTTTCTCTGTGGAAATATCTTCATTGGTATCAATTTTTAAGTAACTCCTAAAAGAGATATGATAGGATATGTGTCTTTTGCTTTCTCACTTACTACAGATGGCGTGATTACGTCTAGACTCATGTATGGTGCTGTAAATGGCATTGTTTCATTTTTTTCACTAGCGAATATTCCATCTGTACATGGAGGAGTTCTTCTTTGTCCACCCATCTGTTGGTGGACTTTTTGGTTACTTCCATATCTTGGCTATTGTAATACTGTGCCATGCAGATTTGCCTGCCTGTGTCTTTCCAATTATTTCTTCTTAGATTATAGGTCGAGGAGTGGGCCTGCTGGATCATACGGTAGCTCAATGTTTACCTTTTTAAGGCACCTCCATTCTGTTCTCATTCGTGGCCCTTTTCAAGTTACGTCCCACTTGAAGTTGAGGGTATGCATTTCTCCACAACACCTTCAGCATTTATTGTTTGTAGTTTCCTTGCTGATGGTTATTCTGACAAGTGTGAGCTGATACCTCTTTGTGGTTGAATTCGCCTGTGCCTCATAATCCGTTGAAATTGAGCTTTAAGGCATGTCCTTTTTATTTTTCAACCTGTGATTGCCCCTTAGTTCTTCAAAGTGTTCTCTTAAAGTATGTGTCACATTTTGAAATGTTTTGGCCATTACCTCCCTCAAGACATTTTGAGGGTAGGTTTCATTTACAGTTCTGCAGTACTTGTTCCTATGAAATGACCATTAGCACAGGCTTTAAAGCTGCTTTTGCAGGTAAATGCCAGAGGGTGGCAGCCTTTCTATGTCCCCACCATGGAAACTAGGGAAAAGCCCTTGAGGCCTGTGGTGTTTCTCGGTTATAAATTAGAGTGGAGTGTGCCCGGACAAACCCACACAAGCTGATGTCTCCTTACTTTTGTTGGATTTTTAAATTTAATTTTTAGTTTTTATTGGAGTAATTCCCCAGTGTGCACGTGGACCACTTCTACTTTGCACATTCCTCGGTTGATGGACATTTTCATTGCTTCCAAGTGTTGGCTATGGTAAATATTTTTGGAGTGCAGGATTGCCGGCCTGTGACTTTTTGATTCTCATTTTCTCAGTTGATAGGCCCAGCAGTGGGTGTGATTGATTGACTGGTAGCACCGTGTTTCCCTTTTCAAAGCACCTTCTTTGTGTTTTCATTAGTGGCTCTTACCACGTCCCCCTTAGAATCGAGGGTATGCATTTCTCCACAATCGATTTAGCATTTATTGTTTGCTGCCTTTATGCTAATGGCCCTACTGGCTGCTGTATGCTGATAGGGTTTTGTAATTTGGGTTTGCATGTCTTTGAAAATTCGTAAAACTCATCATGTTTCTCCACCGTTTTCTTTTCTGTTAAAAAAAAGGAAACAGTTGGGAGTACAATATATCTCTTGAAATTTTCTTCTTGGAAGGTTGCCCTATTTTGAAATTTTTGGTCGATTTTCCACCCCAGAATTTTTTTAGAGAGCAGGTGTCATTTCCCGAACTGCAAGTTTGGTGAATATTTAGTGACCTTTAGCAATGGGTTTAAAGCTGCTGTTGTGGGAAGTGACCTTAAGCAGGCAGCATTTCTCCACTCCCAAATCTGGGTACTAGGGCAGCAGAGCCTTTCTGGAAGTCGTGTTCCTAGGTTGTAAATTAAATTGGAATGTGCATGGAGAAACCCCCATAAGTTTATGTCTCATTATTTCTTCTTGGTTTTAAATTTTTTTTTAATTGGGGTAAAGCTTAGAATATTGTCTGTCCTAGGTGTACACAATCTGGTTCATTTGTACATTATATATGTCTATTCAAGTACAGATCCTCTTCCCATGTAAAATGTTACAGAGGGTTCCACAGACCTCCCTTGCTACATGGTCGGTCTTTTTGAGATATGTATATACTATGTGTTTGTATACATATAGCAACACTAATCTTAACTTATCCATTCCCCCCACCTTTCTTTTTAGATGAGCATAGTTTGTTTTCTAAGTCTGTGAGTGTCTTTCTCTGTGGAAATATATTCATTTGTGTCAGTTATTAGATAACGCCTATAAGTGATATCATAGAATACAGGTCTTTGGTTTCCGAGTTACCTCATGTTTCGTGATTATCTCCAGACTCATTTGTGGTGCCTCAAAGAGCAATGGTTCATTGTTTTCCATGGCTAATATTCCATTGTGTACATGGACCACTTCTTCTTTATCCATTCACCTCTTGTTGGATATTTTGATTGCTTCACTCTCTTGGCTATTGTGAAAAATGCTGCACTGCAACTTTTGCGGCCTGTGTCTTCTCGATTCCTGTCTTCTCAGGTGAGAGGTCCAATGGTGCGCCTGCTGGATTGAATGGTACCTCCATTTTTACTTTTACACACAGCTCCTTTCTGTTCTCATTATTGGCTGTTACCCCTTTACGTCTCACCAGCAGGTAGAGGGGACACAGTTCTTAAAAACCCCGTCAGCATTTATTGTTTGTAGACATTTTGCTGATGGTCAGTCGACTGGTCTAAGTTGAAACTTTTTGTAGATTAGATTGCATGGGTCTAACACTCCCTGAGGTTGAGCTTTTATCCATTTTCCTTTTTTTTTAAAAGAGCGTGAGTAAAACTTAACTCCTCATACTCTCTTCTTGAAACATTTGCCGGTTTTGAATTTTTTTGTCCATTTCCTACTTCAGCACAATTTTTTAGGGCAGGTGTCCTTTACAGCCCTGAGTCCTTGTGAATGTTAAGTGACCATTAGCTGTGAGTTTAAAGCTGCTCTTGCAGGAAACGGCCACAAGGTGGCAGCATTTCTCCTTTACCAAATTTGGTAACTGGGGAAACAGAGCCTTAATGGAAGTGGTGTTCTAGGTTGTAAATTCGAATGGAATGTGCCAGGAAAAAAGCACTTTATGTTTATGTCTCATTACTTCTTGTTCATAATTGTAATTTACTTTTTATTTTTTATCCCAGCAAATTTGATTACAATGGTTTGTTTGTTCTAGGTGTGCAAGATGTGGTTCTTTCACACATATACGTGTATCTATTCTTCCTCGCATCCTTTTCCCATGTAGGTTATGACACACTGTTGAGTAGTCTTCTCCTGGTCTTCCGTACGTCTTTGGTGATTATATATTTCACATGGTATGTATATCTCTGTTAACCCCAATATGGTAATGTATGCAATCCTCATCCGTTTCTATTTGGTGAACCATCAGTTTTTTTAATGAATCTGTGATTGCCTTTCTCTGTGGAAATATCTTCATTGGTATCAATTTTTAAGTAACTCCTAAAAGAGATATGATAGGATATGTGTCTTTTGCTTTCTCACTTACTACAGATGGCGTGATTACGTCTAGACTCATGTATGGTGCTGTAAATGGCATTGTTTCATTTTTTTCACTAGCGAATATTCCATCTGTACATGGAGGAGTTCTTCTTTGTCCACCCATCTGTTGGTGGACTTTTTGGTTACTTCCATATCTTGGCTATTGTAATACTGTGCCATGCAGATTTGCCTGCCTGTGTCTTTCCAATTCTTTCTTCTTAGATTATAGGTCGAGGAGTGGGCCTGCTGGATCATACGGTAGCTCAATGTTTACCTTTTTAAGGCACCTCCATTCTGTTCTCATTCGTGGCCCTTTTCAAGTTACGTCCCACTTGAAGTTGAGGGTATGCATTTCTCCACAACACCTTCAGCATTTATTGTTTGTAGTTTCCTTGCTGATGGTTATTCTGACAAGTGTGAGCTGATACCTCTTTGTGGTTGAATTCGCCTGTGCCTCATAATCCGTTGAAATTGAGCTTTAAGGCATGTCCTTTTTATTTTTCAACCTGTGATTGCCCCTTAGTTCTTCAAAGTGTTCTCTTAAAGTATGTGTCACATTTTGAAATGTTTTGGCCATTACCTCCCTCAAGACATTTTGAGGGTAGGTTTCATTTACAGTTCTGCAGTACTTGTTCCTATGAAATGACCATTAGCACAGGCTTTAAAGCTGCTTTTGCAGGTAAATGCCAGAGGGTGGCAGCCTTTCTATGTCCCCACCATGGAAACTAGGGAAAAGCCCTTGAGGCCTGTGGTGTTTCTCGGTTATAAATTAGAGTGGAGTGTGCCCGGACAAACCCACACAAGCTGATGTCTCCTTACTTTTGTTGGATTTTTAAATTTAATTTTTAGTTTTTATTGGAGTAATTCCCCAGTGTGCACGTGGACCACTTCTACTTTGCACATTCCTCGGTTGATGGACATTTTCATTGCTTCCAAGTGTTGGCTATGGTAAATATTTTTGGAGTGCAGGATTGCCGGCCTGTGACTTTTTGATTCTCATTTTCTCAGTTGATAGGCCCAGCAGTGGGTGTGATTGATTGACTGGTAGCACCGTGTTTCCCTTTTCAAAGCACCTTCTTTGTGTTTTCATTAGTGGCTCTTACCACGTCCCCCTTAGAATCGAGGGTATGCATTTCTCCACAATCGATTTAGCATTTATTGTTTGCTGCCTTTATGCTAATGGCCCTACTGGCTGCTGTATGCTGATAGGGTTTTGTAATTTGGGTTTGCATGTCTTTGAAAATTCGTAAAACTCATCATGTTTCTCCACCGTTTTCTTTTCTGTTAAAAAAAAGGAAACAGTTGGGAGTACAATATATCTCTTGAAATTTTCTTCTTGGAAGGTTGCCCTATTTTGAAATTTTTGGTCGATTTTCCACCCCAGAATTTTTTTAGAGAGCAGGTGTCATTTCCCGAACTGCAAGTTTGGTGAATATTTAGTGACCTTTAGCAATGGGTTTAAAGCTGCTGTTGTGGGAAGTGACCTTAAGCAGGCAGCATTTCTCCACTCCCAAATCTGGGTACTAGGGCAGCAGAGCCTTTCTGGAAGTCGTGTTCCTAGGTTGTAAATTAAATTGGAATGTGCATGGAGAAACCCCCATAAGTTTATGTCTCATTATTTCTTCTTGGTTTTAAATTTTTTTTTAATTGGGGTAAAGCTTAGAATATTGTCTGTCCTAGGTGTACACAATCTGGTTCATTTGTACATTATATATGTCTATTCAAGTACAGATCCTCTTCCCATGTAAAATGTTACAGAGGGTTCCACAGACCTCCCTTGCTACATGGTCGGTCTTTTTGAGATATGTATATACTATGTGTTTGTATACATATAGCAACACTAATCTTAACTTATCCATTCCCCCCACCTTTCTTTTTAGATGAGCATAGTTTGTTTTCTAAGTCTGTGAGTGTCTTTCTCTGTGGAAATATATTCATTTGTGTCAGTTATTAGATAACGCCTATAAGTGATATCATAGAATACAGGTCTTTGGTTTCCGAGTTACCTCATGTTTCGTGATTATCTCCAGACTCATTTGTGGTGCCTCAAAGAGCAATGGTTCATTGTTTTAAATGGCTAATATTCCATTGTGTACATGGACCACTTCTTCTTTATCCATTCACCTCTTGTTGGATATTTTGATTGCTTCACTCTCTTGGCTATTGTGAAAAAGGCTGCACTGCAACTTTTGCGGCCTGTGTCTTCTCGATTCCTGTCTTCTCAGGTGAGAGGTCCAATGGTGCGCCTGCTGGATTGAATGGTACCTCCATTTTTACTTTTACACACAGCTCCTTTCTGTTCTCATTATTGGCTGTTACCCCTTTACGTCTCACCAGCAGGTAGAGGGGACACAGTTCTTAAAAACCCCGTCAGCATTTATTGTTTGTAGACATTTTGCTGATGGTCAGTCGACTGGTCTAAGTTGAAACTTTTTGTAGATTAGATTGCATGGGTCTAACACTCCCTGAGGTTGAGCTTTTATCCATTTTCCTTTTTTTTTAAAAGAGCGTGAGTAAAACTTAACTCCTCATACTCTCTTCTTGAAACATTTGCCGGTTTTGAATTTTTTTGTCCATTTCCTACTTCAGCACAATTTTTTAGGGCAGGTGTCCTTTACAGCCCTGAGTCCTTGTGAATGTTAAGTGACCATTAGCTGTGAGTTTAAAGCTGCTCTTGCAGGAAACGGCCACAAGGTGGCAGCATTTCTCCTTTACCAAATTTGGTAACTGGGGAAACAGAGCCTTAATGGAAGTGGTGTTCTAGGTTGTAAATTCGAATGGAATGTGCCAGGAAAAAAGCACTTTATGTTTATGTCTCATTACTTCTTGTTCATAATTGTAATTTACTTTTTATTTTTTATCCCAGCAAATTTGATTACAATGGTTTGTTTGTTCTAGGTGTGCAAGATGTGGTTCTTTCACACATATACGTGTATCTATTCTTCCTCGCATCCTTTTCCCATGTAGGTTATGACACACTGTTGAGTAGTCTTCTCCTGGTCTTCCGTACGTCTTTGGTGATTATATATTTCACATGGTATGTATATCTCTGTTAACCCCAATATGGTAATGTATGCAATCCTCATCCGTTTCTATTTGGTGAACCATCAGTTTTTTTAATGAATCTGTGATTGCCTTTCTCTGTGGAAATATCTTCATTGGTATCAATTTTTAAGTAACTCCTAAAAGAGATATGATAGGATATGTGTCTTTTGCTTTCTCACTTACTACAGATGGCGTGATTACGTCTAGACTCATGTATGGTGCTGTAAATGGCATTGTTTCATTTTTTTCACTAGCGAATATTCCATCTGTACATGGAGGAGTTCTTCTTTGTCCACCCATCTGTTGGTGGACTTTTTGGTTACTTCCATATCTTGGCTATTGTAATACTGTGCCATGCAGATTTGCCTGCCTGTGTCTTTCCAATTCTTTCTTCTTAGATTATAGGTCGAGGAGTGGGCCTGCTGGATCATACGGTAGCTCAATGTTTACCTTTTTAAGGCACCTCCATTCTGTTCTCATTCGTGGCCCTTTTCAAGTTACGTCCCACTTGAAGTTGAGGGTATGCATTTCTCCACAACACCTTCAGCATTTATTGTTTGTAGTTTCCTTGCTGATGGTTATTCTGACAAGTGTGAGCTGATACCTCTTTGTGGTTGAATTCGCCTGTGCCTCATAATCCGTTGAAATTGAGCTTTAAGGCATGTCCTTTTTATTTTTCAACCTGTGATTGCCCCTTAGTTCTTCAAAGTGTTCTCTTAAAGTATGTGTCACATTTTGAAATATTTTGGCCATTACCTCCCTCAAGACATTTTGAGGGTAGGTTTCATTTACAGTTCTGCAGTACTTGTTCCTATGAAATGACCATTAGCACAGGCTTTAAAGCTGCTTTTGCAGGTAAATGCCAGAGGGTGGCAGCCTTTCTATGTCCCCACCATGGAAACTAGGGAAAAGCCCTTGCGGCCTGTGGTGTTTCTCGGTTATAAATTAGAGTGGAGTGTGCCCGGACAAACCCACACAAGCTGATGTCTCCTTACTTTTGTTGGATTTTTAAATTTAATTTTTAGTTTTTATTGGAGTAATTCCCCAGTGTGCACGTGGACCACTTCTACTTTGCACATTCCTCGGTTGATGGACATTTTCATTGCTTCCAAGTGTTGGCTATGGTAAATATTTTTGGAGTGCAGGATTGCCGGCCTGTGACTTTTTGATTCTCATTTTCTCAGTTGATAGGCCCAGCAGTGGGTGTGATTGATTGACTGGTAGCACCGTGTTTCCCTTTTCAAAGCACCTTCTTTGTGTTTTCATTAGTGGCTCTTACCACGTCCCCCTTAGAATCGAGGGTATGCATTTCTCCACAATCGATTTAGCATTTATTGTTTGCTGCCTTTATGCTAATGGCCCTACTGGCTGCTGTATGCTGATAGGGTTTTGTAATTTGGGTTTGCATGTCTTTGAAAATTCGTAAAACTCATCATGTTTCTCCACCGTTTTCTTTTCTGTTAAAAAAAAGGAAACAGTTGGGAGTAAAATATATCTCTTGAAATTTTCTTCTTGGAAGGTTGCCCTATTTTGAAATTTTTGGTCGATTTTCCACCCCAGAATTTTTTTAGAGAGCAGGTGTCATTTCCCGAACTGCAAGTTTGGTGAATATTTAGTGACCTTTAGCAATGGGTTTAAAGCTGCTGTTGTGGGAAGTGACCTTAAGCAGGCAGCATTTCTCCACTCCCAAATCTGGGTACTAGGGCAGCAGAGCCTTTCTGGAAGTCGTGTTCCTAGGTTGTAAATTAAATTGGAATGTGCATGGAGAAACCCCCATAAGTTTATGTCTCATTATTTCTTCTTGGTTTTAAATTTTTTTTTAATTGGGGTAAAGCTTAGAATATTGTCTGTCCTAGGTGTACACAATCTGGTTCATTTGTACATTATATATGTCTATTCAAGTACAGATCCTCTTCCCATGTAAAATGTTACAGAGGGTTCCACAGACCTCCCTTGCTACATGGTCGGTCTTTTTGAGATATATATATACTATGTGTTTGTATACATATAGCAACACTAATCTTAACTTATCCATTCCCCCCACCTTTCTTTTTAGATGAGCATAGTTTGTTTTCTAAGTCTGTGAGTGTCTTTCTCTGTGGAAATATATTCATTTGTGTCAGTTATTAGATAACGCCTATAAGTGATATCATAGAATACAGGTCTTTGGTTTCCGAGTTACCTCATGTTTCGTGATTATCTCCAGACTCATTTGTGGTGCCTCAAAGAGCAATGGTTCATTGTTTTCCATGGCTAATATTCCATTGTGTACATGGACCACTTCTTCTTTATCCATTCACCTCTTGTTGGATATTTTGATTGCTTCACTCTCTTGGCTATTGTGAAAAATGCTGCACTGCAACTTTTGCGGCCTGTGTCTTCTCGATTCCTGTCTTCTCAGGTGAGAGGTCCAATGGTGCGCCTGCTGGATTGAATGGTACCTCCATTTTTACTTTTACACACAGCTCCTTTCTGTTCTCATTATTGGCTGTTACCCCTTTACGTCTCACCAGCAGGTAGAGGGGACACAGTTCTTAAAAACCCCGTCAGCATTTATTGTTTGTAGACATTTTGCTGATGGTCAGTCGACTGGTCTAAGTTGAAACTTTTTGTAGATTAGATTGCATGGGTCTAACACTCCCTGAGGTTGAGCTTTTATCCATTTTCCTTTTTTTTTAAAAGAGCGTGAGTAAAACTTAACTCCTCATACTCTCTTCTTGAAACATTTGCCTGTTTTGAATTTTTTTGTCCATTTCCTACTTCAGCACAATTTTTTAGGGCAGGTGTCCTTTACAGCCCTGAGTCCTTGTGAATGTTAAGTGACCATTAGCTGTGAGTTTAAAGCTGCTCTTGCAGGAAACGGCCACAAGGTGGCAGCATTTCTCCTTTACCAAATTTGGTAACTGGGGAAACAGAGCCTTAATGGAAGTGGTGTTCTAGGTTGTAAATTCGAATGGAATGTGCCAGGAAAAAAGCACTTTATGTTTATGTCTCATTACTTCTTGTTCATAATTGTAATTTACTTTTTATTTTTTATCCCAGCAAATTTGATTACAATGGTTTGTTTGTTCTAGGTGTGCAAGATGTGGTTCTTTCACACATATACGTGTATCTATTCTTCCTCGCATCCTTTTCCCATGTAGGTTATGACACACTGTTGAGTAGTCTTCTCCTGGTCTTCCGTACGTCTTTGGTGATTATATATTTCACATGGTATGTATATCTCTGTTAACCCCAATATGGTAATGTATGCAATCCTCATCCGTTTCTATTTGGTGAACCATCAGTTTTTTTAATGAATCTGTGATTGCCTTTCTCTGTGGAAATATCTTCATTGGTATCAATTTTTAAGTAACTCCTAAAAGAGATATGATAGGATATGTGTCTTTTGCTTTCTCACTTACTACAGATGGCGTGATTACGTCTAGACTCATGTATGGTGCTGTAAATGGCATTGTTTCATTTTTTTCACTAGCGAATATTCCATCTGTACATGGAGGAGTTCTTCTTTGTCCACCCATCTGTTGGTGGACTTTTTGGTTACTTCCATATCTTGGCTATTGTAATACTGTGCCATGCAGATTTGCCTGCCTGTGTCTTTCCAATTATTTCTTCTTAGATTATAGGTCGAGGAGTGGGCCTGCTGGATCATACGGTAGCTCAATGTTTACCTTTTTAAGGCACCTCCATTCTGTTCTCATTCGTGGCCCTTTTCAAGTTACGTCCCACTTGAAGTTGAGGGTATGCATTTCTCCACAACACCTTCAGCATTTATTGTTTGTAGTTTCCTTGCTGATGGTTATTCTGACAAGTGTGAGCTGATACCTCTTTGTGGTTGAATTCGCCTGTGCCTCATAATCCGTTGAAATTGAGCTTTAAGGCATGTCCTTTTTATTTTTCAACCTGTGATTGCCCCTTAGTTCTTCAAAGTGTTCTCTTAAAGTATGTGTCACATTTTGAAATGTTTTGGCCATTACCTCCCTCAAGACATTTTGAGGGTAGGTTTCATTTACAGTTCTGCAGTACTTGTTCCTATGAAATGACCATTAGCACAGGCTTTAAAGCTGCTTTTGCAGGTAAATGCCAGAGGGTGGCAGCCTTTCTATGTCCCCACCATGGAAACTAGGGAAAAGCCCTTGAGGCCTGTGGTGTTTCTCGGTTATAAATTAGAGTGGAGTGTGCCCGGACAAACCCACACAAGCTGATGTCTCCTTACTTTTGTTGGATTTTTAAATTTAATTTTTAGTTTTTATTGGAGTAATTCCCCAGTGTGCACGTGGACCACTTCTACTTTGCACATTCCTCGGTTGATGGACATTTTCATTGCTTCCAAGTGTTGGCTATGGTAAATATTTTTGGAGTGCAGGATTGCCGGCCTGTGACTTTTTGATTCTCATTTTCTCAGTTGATAGGCCCAGCAGTGGGTGTGATTGATTGACTGGTAGCACCGTGTTTCCCTTTTCAAAGCACCTTCTTTGTGTTTTCATTAGTGGCTCTTACCACGTCCCCCTTAGAATCGAGGGTATGCATTTCTCCACAATCGATTTAGCATTTATTGTTTGCTGCCTTTATGCTAATGGCCCTACTGGCTGCTGTATGCTGATAGGGTTTTGTAATTTGGGTTTGCATGTCTTTGAAAATTCGTAAAACTCATCATGTTTCTCCACCGTTTTCTTTTCTGTTAAAAAAAAGGAAACAGTTGGGAGTACAATATATCTCTTGAAATTTTCTTCTTGGAAGGTTGCCCTATTTTGAAATTTTTGGTCGATTTTCCACCCCAGAATTTTTTTAGAGAGCAGGTGTCATTTCCCGAACTGCAAGTTTGGTGAATATTTAGTGACCTTTAGCAATGGGTTTAAAGCTGCTGTTGTGGGAAGTGACCTTAAGCAGGCAGCATTTCTCCACTCCCAAATCTGGGTACTAGGGCAGCAGAGCCTTTCTGGAAGTCGTGTTCCTAGGTTGTAAATTAAATTGGAATGTGCATGGAGAAACCCCCATAAGTTTATGTCTCATTATTTCTTCTTGGTTTTAAATTTTTTTTTAATTGGGGTAAAGCTTAGAATATTGTCTGTCCTAGGTGTACACAATCTGGTTCATTTGTACATTATATATGTCTATTCAAGTACAGATCCTCTTCCCATGTAAAATGTTACAGAGGGTTCCACAGACCTCCCTTGCTACATGGTCGGTCTTTTTGAGATATGTATATACTATGTGTTTGTATACATATAGCAACACTAATCTTAACTTATCCATTCCCCCCACCTTTCTTTTTAGATGAGCATAGTTTGTTTTCTAAGTCTGTGAGTGTCTTTCTCTGTGGAAATATATTCATTTGTGTCAGTTATTAGATAACGCCTATAAGTGATATCATAGAATACAGGTCTTTGGTTTCCGAGTTACCTCATGTTTCGTGATTATCTCCAGACTCATTTGTGGTGCCTCAAAGAGCAATGGTTCATTGTTTTCCATGGCTAATATTCCATTGTGTACATGGACCACTTCTTCTTTATCCATTCACCTCTTGTTGGATATTTTGATTGCTTCACTCTCTTGGCTATTGTAAAAAATGCTGCACTGCAACTTTTGCGGCCTGTGTCTTCTCGATTCCTGTCTTCTCAGGTGAGAGGTCCAATGGTGCGCCTGCTGGATTGAATGGTACCTCCATTTTTACTTTTAAACACAGCTCCTTTCTGTTCTCATTATTGGCTGTTACCCCTTTACGTCTCACCAGCAGGTAGAGGGGACACAGTTCTTAAAAACCCCGTCAGCATTTATTGTTTGTAGACATTTTGCTGATGGTCAGTCGACTGGTCTAAGTTGAAACTTTTTGTAGATTAGATTGCATGGGTCTAACACTCCCTGAGGTTGAGCTTTTATCCATTTTCCTTTTTTTTTAAAAGAGCGTGAGTAAAACTTAACTCCTCATACTCTCTTCTTGAAACATTTGCCGGTTTTGAATTTTTTTGTCCATTTCCTACTTCAGCACAATTTTTTAGGGCAGGTGTCCTTTACAGCCCTGAGTCCTTGTGAATGTTAAGTGACCATTAGCTGTGAGTTTAAAGCTGCTCTTGCAGGAAACGGCCACAAGGTGGCAGCATTTCTCCTTTACCAAATTTGGTAACTGGGGAAACAGAGCCTTAATGGAAGTGGTGTTCTAGGTTGTAAATTCGAATGGAATGTGCCAGGAAAAAAGCACTTTATGTTTATGTCTCATTACTTCTTGTTCATAATTGTAATTTACTTTTTATTTTTTATCCCAGCAAATTTGATTACAATGGTTTGTTTGTTCTAGGTGTGCAAGATGTGGTTCTTTCACACATATACGTGTATCTATTCTTCCTCGCATCCTTTTCCCATGTAGGTTATGACACAATGTTGAGTAGTCTTCTCCTGGTCTTCCGTACGTCTTTGGTGATTATATATTTCACATGGTATGTATATCTCTGTTAACCCCAATATGGTAATGTATCCAATCCTCATCCCTTTCTATTTGGTGAACCATCAGTTTTTTTAATGAATCTGTGATTGCCTTTCTCTGTGGAAATATCTTCATTGGTATCAATTTTTAAGTAACTCCTAAAAGTGATATGATAGGATATGTGTCTTTTGCTTTCTCACTTACTACAGGTGGCGTGATTACGTCTAGACTCATGTATGGTGCTGTAAATGGCATTGTTTCATTTTTTTCACTAGCGAATATTCCATCTGTACATGGAGGAGTTCTTCTTTGTCCACCCATCTGTTGGTGGACTTTTTGGTTACTTCCATATCTTGGCTATTGTAATACTGTGCCATGCAGATTTGCCTGCCTGTGTCTTTCCAATTCTTTCTTCTTAGATTATAGGTCGAGGAGTGGGCCTGCTGGATCATACGGTAGCTCAATGTTTACCTTTTTAAGGCACCTCCATTCTGTTCTCATTCGTGGCCCTTTTCAAGTTACGTCCCACTTGAAGTTGAGGGTATGCATTTCTCCACAACACCTTCAGCATTTATTGTTTGTAGTTTCCTTGCTGATGGTTATTCTGACAAGTGTGAGCTGATACCTCTTTGTGGTTGAATTCGCCTGTGCCTCATAATCCGTTGAAATTGAGCTTTAAGGCATGTCCTTTTTATTTTTCAACCTGTGATTACCCCTTAGTTCTTCAAAGTGTTCTCTTAAAGTATGTGTCACATTTTGAAATGTTTTGGCCATTACCTCCCTCAAGACATTTTGAGGGTAGGTTTCATTTACAGTTCTGCAGTACTTGTTCCTATGAAATGACCATTAGCACAGGCTTTAAAGCTGCTTTTGCAGGTAAATGCCAGAGGGCGGCAGCCTTTCTATGTCCCCACCATGGTAACTAGGGAAAAGCCCTTGAGGCCTGTGGTGTTTCTCGGTTATAAATTAGAGTGGAGTGTGCCCGGACAAACCCACACAAGCTGATGTCTCCTTACTTTTGTTGGATTTTTAAATTTAATTTTTAGTTTTTATTGGAGTAGTTCCCCAGTGTGCACGTGGACCACTTCTACTTTGCGCATTCCTCAGTTGATAGACATTTTCATTGCTTCCATGTGTTGGCTCTGGTAAATATTGTTGGAGTGCAGGATTGCCAGCCTGTGACTTTTTGATTCTCATTTTCTCAGTTGATAGGCCCAGCAGTGGGTGTGATTGATTGACTGGTAGCACCGTGTTTCCCTTTTCAAAGCACCTTCTTTGTGTTTTCATTAGTGGCTCTTACCACGTCCCCCTTAGAATCGAGGGTATGCATTTCTCCACAATCGATTTAGCATTTATTGTTTGCTGCCTTTATGCTAATGGCCCTACTGGCTGCTGTATGCTAATAGGGTTTTGTAATTTGGGTTTGCATGTCTTTGAAAATTCGTAAAACTCATCATGTTTCTCCACCGTTTTCTTTTCTGTTAAAAGAAAGGAAACAGTTGGGAGTACAATATATCTCTTGAAAATGTCTTCTTGGAAGATTGCCCTATTTTGAAATTTTTGGTCGATTTTCCACCTCAGAATTTTTTTAGAGAGCAGGTGTCATTTCCCGAACTGCAAGTTTGGTGAATATTTAGTGACCATTAGCAATGGGTTTAAAGCTGCTGTTGTGGGAAATGGCCTCAAGTAGGCAGCATTTCTCCACTCCCAAATCTGGGTACTAGGGCAGCAGAGCCTTTCTGGAAGTCGTGTTCTTAGGTTGGAAATTAAATTGGAATGTGCCTGGAGAAACCCCCATAAGTTTATGTCTCATTATTTCTTCTTGGTTTTAAAATTTTTTTTAATTGGGGTAAAGCTTCGAATATTGTCTGTCCTAGGTGTACACAATCTGGTTCATTTGTACATTATATATGTCTATTCAAGTACAGATCCTCTTCCCATGTAAAATGTTACAGAGGGTTCCACAGACCTCCCTTGCTAGATGGTCGGTCTTTTTGAGATATGTATATACTATGTGTTTGTATACATATAGCAACACTAATCTTAACTTATCCATTCCCCCCACCATTCCTTTTAGATGAGCATAGTTTGTTTTCTAAGTCTGTGAGTGTCTTTCTCTGTGGAAATATATTCATTTGTGTCAGTTATTAGATAACGCCTATAAGTGATATCATAGAATACAGGTCTTTGGTTTCCGAGTTACCTCATGTTTCGTGATTATCTCCAGACTCATTTGTGGTGCCTCAAAGAGCAATGGTTCATTGTTTTCCATGGCTAATATTCCATTGTGTACATGGACCACTTCTTCTTTATCCATTCACCTCTTGTTGGATATTTTGATTGCTTCACTGTCTTGGCTATTGTGAATAAGGCTGCACTGCAGCTTTTGCGGCCTGTGTCTTCTCGATTCTTGTCTTCTCAGGTGAGAGGTCCAATGGTGCGCCTGCTGGACTGAATGGTACCTCCATTTTTACTTTTAAACACAGCTCCTTTCTGTTCTCATTATTGGCTGTTACCCCTTTACGTCTCACCAGCAGGTAGAGGGGACACAGTTACTAAAAACCCCGTCAGCATTTATTGTTTGTAGACATTTTGCTGATGGTCAGTCGACTGGTCTAAGTTGAAACTTTTTGTAGATTAGATTGCATGGGTCTAACACTCCCTGAGGTTGAGCTTTTATGCATTTTCCTTTTTTTTTTAAAAGAGCGTGAGTAAACTTAACTCTTCATACTCTCATCTTGAAACATTTGCCTGTTTTGAATTTTTTTGTCCATTCCCTACTTCAGCACAATTTTTTAGGGCAGGTGTCCTTTACAGCCCTGAGTCCTTGTGAATGTTAAGTGACCATTAGCTGTGAGTTTAAAGCTGCTCCTGCAGGAAACGGCCACAAGGTGGCAGCATTTCTCCTCTACCAAATTTGGTAACTGGGGAAACAGAGCCTTAATGGAAGTGGTGTTCTAGGTTGTAAATTCGAATGGAATGTGCCAGGGAAAATGCACTTTATGTTTATGTCTCATTACTTCTTGTTCATAAGTGTAATTTACTTTTTATTTTTTATCCCAGCAAATTTGATTACAATGGTTTGTTTGTTCTAGGTGTGCAAGATGTGGTTCTTTCACACATATACGTGTATCTATTCTTCCTCGCATCCTTTTCCCATGTAGGTTATGACACAATGTTGAGTAGTCTTCTCCTGGTCTTCCGTACGTTTTTGGTGATTATATATTTCACATGGTATGTATATCTCTGTTAACCCCAATATGGTAATGTATCCAATCCTCATCCCTTTCTATTTGGTGAACCATCAGTTTTTTTAATGAATCTGTGATTGCCTTTCTCTGTGGAAATATCTTCATTGGTATCAATTTTTAAGTAACTCCTGAAAGTGATATGATAGGATATGTGTCTTTGCTTTCTCACTTACTACAGGTGGCGTGATTACGTCTAGACTCATGTATGGTGCTGTAAATGGCATTGTTTCATTTTTTTCACTAGCGAATATTCCATCTGTACATGGAGGAGTTCTTCTTTGTCCACCCATCTGTTGGTGGACTTTTTGTTTACTTCCATATCTTGCCTATTGTAATACTGTGCCATGCAGATTTGCCTGCCTGTGTCTTTCCAATTATTTCTTCTTAGATTATAGGTCGAGGAGTGGGCCTGCTGGATCATACGGTAGCTCAATGTTTACCTTTTTAAGGCACCTCCATTCTGTTCTCATTCGTGGCCCTTTTCAAGTTACGTCCCACTTGAAGTTGAGGGTATGCATTTCTCCACAACACCTTCAGCATTTATTGTTTGTAGTTTCCTTGCTGATGGTTATTCTGACAAGTGTGAGCTGATACCTCTTTGTGGTTGAATTCGCCTGTGCCTCATAATCCGTTGAAATTGAGCTTTAAGGCATGTCCTTTTTATTTTTCAACCTGTGATTACCCCTTAGTTCTTCAAAGTGTTCTCTTAAAGTATGTGTCACATTTTGAAATGTTTTGGCCATTACCTCCCTCAAGACATTTTGAGGGTAGGTTTCATTTACAGTTCTGCAGTACTTGTTCCTATGAAATGACCATTAGCACAGGCTTTAAAGCTGCTTTTGCAGGTAAATGCCAGAGGGCGGCAGCCTTTCTATGTCCCCACCATGGTAACTAGGGAAAAGCCCTTGCGGCCTGTGGTGTTTCTCGGTTATAAATTAGAGTGGAGTGTGCCCGGACAAACCCACACAAGCTGATGTCTCCTTACTTTTGTTGGATTTTTAATTTAATTTTTAGTTTTTATTGGAGTAATTCCCCAGTGTGCACGTGGACCACTTCTACTTTGCACATTCCTCGGTTGATGGACATTTTCATTGCTTCCAAGTGTTGGCTATGGTAAATATTTTTGGAGTGCAGGATTGCCGGCCTGTGACTTTTTGATTCTCATTTTCTCAGTTGATAGGCCCAGCAGTGGGTGTGATTGATTGACTGGTAGCACCGTGTTTCCCTTTTCAAAGCACCTTCTTTGTGTTTTCATTAGTGGCTCTTACCACGTCCCCCTTAGAATCGAGGGTATGCATTTCTCCACAATCGATTTAGCATTTATTGTTTGCTGCCTTTATGCTAATGGCCCTACTGGCTGCTGTATGCTGATAGGGTTTTGTAATTTGGGTTTGCATGTCTTTGAAAATTCGTAAAACTCATCATGTTTCTCCACCGTTTTCTTTTCTGTTAAAAAAAAGGAAACAGTTGGGAGTACAATATATCTCTTGAAATTTTCTTCTTGGAAGGTTGCCCTATTTTGAAATT
The DNA here is from genome assembly GCF_028021215.1 of Eschrichtius robustus. Lineage (NCBI taxonomy): Eukaryota > Metazoa > Chordata > Mammalia > Artiodactyla > Eschrichtiidae > Eschrichtius > Eschrichtius robustus. The sequence continues at coordinate 78,060,427 of NC_090832.1, forward strand.
TTTGGTCGATTTTCCACCCCAGAATTTTTTTAGAGAGCAGGTGTCATTTCCCGAACTGCAAGTTTGGTGAATATTTAGTGACCTTTAGCAATGGGTTTAAAGCTGCTGTTGTGGGAAGTGACCTTAAGCAGGCAGCATTTCTCCACTCCCAAATCTGGGTACTAGGGCAGCAGAGCCTTTCTGGAAGTCGTGTTCCTAGGTTGTAAATTAAATTGGAATGTGCATGGAGAAACCCCCATAAGTTTATGTCTCATTATTTCTTCTTGGTTTTAAATTTTTTTTTAATTGGGGTAAAGCTTAGAATATTGTCTGTCCTAGGTGTACACAATCTGGTTCATTTGTACATTATATATGTCTATTCAAGTACAGATCCTCTTCCCATGTAAAATGTTACAGAGGGTTCCACAGACCTCCCTTGCTACATGGTCGGTCTTTTTGAGATATGTATATACTATGTGTTTGTATACATATAGCAACACTAATCTTAACTTATCCATTCCCCCCACCTTTCTTTTTAGATGAGCATAGTTTGTTTTCTAAGTCTGTGAGTGTCTTTCTCTGTGGAAATATATTCATTTGTGTCAGTTATTAGATAACGCCTATAAGTGATATCATAGAATACAGGTCTTTGGTTTCCGAGTTACCTCATGTTTCGTGATTATCTCCAGACTCATTTGTGGTGCCTCAAAGAGCAATGGTTCATTGTTTTCCATGGCTAATATTCCATTGTGTACATGGACCACTTCTTCTTTATCCATTCACCTCTTGTTGGATATTTTGATTGCTTCACTGTCTTGGCTATTGTGAATAAGGCTGCACTGCAGCTTTTGCGGCCTGTGTCTTCTCGATTCTTGTCTTCTCAGGTGAGAGGTCCAATGGTGCGCCTGCTGGACTGAATGGTACCTCCATTTTTACTTTTAAACACAGCTCCTTTCTGTTCTCATTATTGGCTGTTACCCCTTTACGTCTCACCAGCAGGTAGAGGGGACACAGTTACTAAAAACCCCGTCAGCATTTATTGTTTGTAGACATTTTGCTGATGGTCAGTCGACTGGTCTAAGTTGAAACTTTTTGTAGATTAGATTGCATGGGTCTAACACTCCCTGAGGTTGAGCTTTTATGCATTTTCCTTTTTTTTTTAAAAGAGCGTGAGTAAACTTAACTCTTCATACTCTCATCTTGAAACATTTGCCTGTTTTGAATTTTTTTGTCCATTCCCTACTTCAGCACAATTTTTTAGGGCAGGTGTCCTTTACAGCCCTGAGTCCTTGTGAATGTTAAGTGACCATTAGCTGTGAGTTTAAAGCTGCTCCTGCAGGAAACGGCCACAAGGTGGCAGCATTTCTCCTCTACCAAATTTGGTAACTGGGGAAACAGAGCCTTAATGGAAGTGGTGTTCTAGGTTGTAAATTCGAATGGAATGTGCCAGGGAAAATGCACTTTATGTTTATGTCTCATTACTTCTTGTTCATAAGTGTAATTTACTTTTTATTTTTTATCCCAGCAAATTTGATTACAATGGTTTGTTTGTTCTAGGTGTGCAAGATGTGGTTCTTTCACACATATACGTGTATCTATTCTTCCTCGCATCCTTTTCCCATGTAGGTTATGACACAATGTTGAGTAGTCTTCTCCTGGTCTTCCGTACGTTTTTGGTGATTATATATTTCACATGGTATGTATATCTCTGTTAACCCCAATATGGTAATGTATCCAATCCTCATCCCTTTCTATTTGGTGAACCATCAGTTTTTTTAATGAATCTGTGATTGCCTTTCTCTGTGGAAATATCTTCATTGGTATCAATTTTTAAGTAACTCCTGAAAGTGATATGATAGGATATGTGTCTTTGCTTTCTCACTTACTACAGGTGGCGTGATTACGTCTAGACTCATGTATGGTGCTGTAAATGGCATTGTTTCATTTTTTTCACTAGCGAATATTCCATCTGTACATGGAGGAGTTCTTCTTTGTCCACCCATCTGTTGGTGGACTTTTTGTTTACTTCCATATCTTGCCTATTGTAATACTGTGCCATGCAGATTTGCCTGCCTGTGTCTTTCCAATTATTTCTTCTTAGATTATAGGTCGAGGAGTGGGCCTGCTGGATCATACGGTAGCTCAATGTTTACCTTTTTAAGGCACCTCCATTCTGTTCTCATTCGTGGCCCTTTTCAAGTTACGTCCCACTTGAAGTTGAGGGTATGCATTTCTCCACAACACCTTCAGCATTTATTGTTTGTAGTTTCCTTGCTGATGGTTATTCTGACAAGTGTGAGCTGATACCTCTTTGTGGTTGAATTCGCCTGTGCCTCATAATCCGTTGAAATTGAGCTTTAAGGCATGTCCTTTTTATTTTTCAACCTGTGATTACCCCTTAGTTCTTCAAAGTGTTCTCTTAAAGTATGTGTCACATTTTGAAATGTTTTGGCCATTACCTCCCTCAAGACATTTTGAGGGTAGGTTTCATTTACAGTTCTGCAGTACTTGTTCCTATGAAATGACCATTAGCACAGGCTTTAAAGCTGCTTTTGCAGGTAAATGCCAGAGGGCGGCAGCCTTTCTATGTCCCCACCATGGTAACTAGGGAAAAGCCCTTGCGGCCTGTGGTGTTTCTCGGTTATAAATTAGAGTGGAGTGTGCCCGGACAAACCCACACAAGCTGATGTCTCCTTACTTTTGTTGGATTTTTAATTTAATTTTTAGTTTTTATTGGAGTAATTCCCCAGTGTGCACGTGGACCACTTCTACTTTGCACATTCCTCGGTTGATGGACATTTTCATTGCTTCCAAGTGTTGGCTATGGTAAATATTTTTGGAGTGCAGGATTGCCGGCCTGTGACTTTTTGATTCTCATTTTCTCAGTTGATAGGCCCAGCAGTGGGTGTGATTGATTGACTGGTAGCACCGTGTTTCCCTTTTCAAAGCACCTTCTTTGTGTTTTCATTAGTGGCTCTTACCACGTCCCCCTTAGAATCGAGGGTATGCATTTCTCCACAATCGATTTAGCATTTATTGTTTGCTGCCTTTATGCTAATGGCCCTACTGGCTGCTGTATGCTGATAGGGTTTTGTAATTTGGGTTTGCATGTCTTTGAAAATTCGTAAAACTCATCATGTTTCTCCACCGTTTTCTTTTCTGTTAAAAAAAAGGAAACAGTTGGGAGTACAATATATCTCTTGAAATTTTCTTCTTGGAAGGTTGCCCTATTTTGAAATTTTTGGTCGATTTTCCACCCCAGAATTTTTTTAGAGAGCAGGTGTCATTTCCCGAACTGCAAGTTTGGTGAATATTTAGTGACCTTTAGCAATGGGTTTAAAGCTGCTGTTGTGGGAAGTGACCTTAAGCAGGCAGCATTTCTCCACTCCCAAATCTGGGTACTAGGGCAGCAGAGCCTTTCTGGAAGTCGTGTTCCTAGGTTGTAAATTAAATTGGAATGTGCATGGAGAAACCCCCATAAGTTTATGTCTCATTATTTCTTCTTGGTTTTAAATTTTTTTTTAATTGGGGTAAAGCTTAGAATATTGTCTGTCCTAGGTGTACACAATCTGGTTCATTTGTACATTATATATGTCTATTCAAGTACAGATCCTCTTCCCATGTAAAATGTTACAGAGGGTTCCACAGACCTCCCTTGCTACATGGTCGGTCTTTTTGAGATATGTATATACTATGTGTTTGTATACATATAGCAACACTAATCTTAACTTATCCATTCCCCCCACCTTTCTTTTTAGATGAGCATAGTTTGTTTTCTAAGTCTGTGAGTGTCTTTCTCTGTGGAAATATATTCATTTGTGTCAGTTATTAGATAACGCCTATAAGTGATATCATAGAATACAGGTCTTTGGTTTCCGAGTTACCTCATGTTTCGTGATTATCTCCAGACTCATTTGTGGTGCCTCAAAGAGCAATGGTTCATTGTTTTCCATGGCTAATATTCCATTGTGTACATGGACCACTTCTTCTTTATCCATTCACCTCTTGTTGGATATTTTGATTGCTTCACTCTCTTGGCTATTGTGAAAAATGCTGCACTGCAACTTTTGCGGCCTGTGTCTTCTCGATTCCTGTCTTCTCAGGTGAGAGGTCCAATGGTGCGCCTGCTGGATTGAATGGTACCTCCATTTTTACTTTTAAACACAGCTCCTTTCTGTTCTCATTATTGGCTGTTACCCCTTTACGTCTCACCAGCAGGTAGAGGGGACACAGTTCTTAAAAACCCCGTCAGCATTTATTGTTTGTAGACATTTTGCTGATGGTCAGTCGACTGGTCTAAGTTGAAACTTTTTGTAGATTAGATTGCATGGGTCTAACACTCCCTGAGGTTGAGCTTTTATCCATTTTCCTTTTTTTTAAAAGAGCGTGAGTAAAACTTAACTCCTCATACTCTCTTCTTGAAACATTTGCCGGTTTTGAATTTTTTTGTCCATTTCCTACTTCAGCACAATTTTTTAGGGCAGGTGTCCTTTACAGCCCTGAGTCCTTGTGAATGTTAAGTGACCATTAGCTGTGAGTTTAAAGCTGCTCTTGCAGGAAACGGCCACAAGGTGGCAGCATTTCTCCTTTACCAAATTTGGTAACTGGGGAAACAGAGCCTTAATGGAAGTGGTGTTCTAGGTTGTAAATTCGAATGGAATGTGCCAGGAAAAAAGCACTTTATGTTTATGTCTCATTACTTCTTGTTCATAATTGTAATTTACTTTTTATTTTTTATCACAGCAAATTTGATTACAATGGTTTGTTTGTTCTAGGTGTGCAAGATGTGGTTCTTTCACACATATACGTGTATCTATTCTTCCTCGCATCCTTTTCCCATGTAGGTTATGACACAATGTTGAGTAGTCTTCTCCTGGTCTTCCGTACGTCTTTGGTGATTATATATTTCACATGGTATGTATATCTCTGTTAACCCCAATATGGTAATGTATCCAATCCTCATCCCTTTCTATTTGGTGAACCATCAGTTTTTTTAATGAATCTGTGATTGCCTTTCTCTGTGGAAATATCTTCATTGGTATCAATTTTTAAGTAACTCCTAAAAGTGATATGATAGGATATGTGTCTTTTGCTTTCTCACTTACTACAGGTGGCGTGATTACGTCTAGACTCATGTATGGTGCTGTAAATGGCATTGTTTCATTTTTTTCACTAGCGAATATTCCATCTGTACATGGAGGAGTTCTTCTTTGTCCACCCATCTGTTGGTGGACTTTTTGGTTACTTCCATATCTTGGCTATTGTAATACTGTGCCATGCAGATTTGCCTGCCTGTGTCTTTCCAATTCTTTCTTCTTAGATTATAGGTCGAGGAGTGGGCCTGCTGGATCATACGGTAGCTCAATGTTTACCTTTTTAAGGCACCTCCATTCTGTTCTCATTCGTGGCCCTTTTCAAGTTACGTCCCACTTGAAGTTGAGGGTATGCATTTCTCCACAACACCTTCAGCATTTATTGTTTGTAGTTTCCTTGCTGATGGTTATTCTGACAAGTGTGAGCTGATACCTCTTTGTGGTTGAATTCGCCTGTGCCTCATAATCCGTTGAAATTGAGCTTTAAGGCATGTCCTTTTTATTTTTCAACCTGTGATTACCCCTTAGTTCTTCAAAGTGTTCTCTTAAAGTATGTGTCACATTTTGAAATGTTTTGGCCATTACCTCCCTCAAGACATTTTGAGGGTAGGTTTCATTTACAGTTCTGCAGTACTTGTTCCTATGAAATGACCATTAGCACAGGCTTTAAAGCTGCTTTTGCAGGTAAATGCCAGAGGGCGGCAGCCTTTCTATGTCCCCACCATGGTAACTAGGGAAAAGCCCTTGAGGCCTGTGGTGTTTCTGTTTTATAAATTAGAGTGGAGTGTGCCCGGACAAACCCACACAAGCTGATGTCTCCTTACTTTTGTTGGATTTTTAAATTTAATTTTTAGTTTTTATTGGAGTAATTCCCCAGTGTGCACGTGGACCACTTCTACTTTGCACATTCCTCAGTTGATGGACATTTTCATTGCTTCCAAGTGTTGGCTCTGGTAAATATTGTTGGAGTGCAGGATTGCCAGCCTGTGACTTTTTGATTCTCATTTTCTCAGTTGATAGGCCCAGCAGTGGGTGTGATTGATTGACTGGTAGCACTGTGTTTCCCTTTTCAAAGCACCTTCTTTGTGTTTTCATTAGTGGCTCTTACCACGTCCCCCTTAGAATCGAGGGTATGCATTTCTCCACAATCGATTTAGCATTTATTGTTTGCTGCCTTTATGCTAATGTCCCTACTGGCTGCTGTATGCTGATAGGGTTTTGTAATTTGGGTTTGCATGTCTTTGAAAATTCGTAAAACTCATCATCTTTCTCCACCGTTTTCTTTTCTGTTAAAAAAAAGGAAACATTTGGGAGTACAATATATCTCTTGAAAATGTCTTCTTGGAAGGTTGCCCTATTTTGAAATTTTTGGTCGATTTTCCACCTCAGAATTTTTTTAGAGAGCAGGTGTCATTTTCCGAACTGCAAGTTTGGTGAATATTTAGTGACCATTAGCAATGGGTTTAAAGCTGCTGTTGTGGGAAGTGGCCTCAAGTAGGCAGCATTTCTCCACTCCCAAATCTGGCTACTAGGGCAGCAGAGCCTTTCTGGAAGTCGTGTTCCTAGGTTGTAAATTAAATTGGACTGTGCCTGGAGAAACCCCCATAAGTTTATGTCTCATTATTTCTTCTTGGTTTTAAAATTTTTTTTAATTGGGGTAAAGCTTCGAATATTGTCTGTCCTAGGTGTACACAATCTGGTTCAATTGTACATTATATATGTCTATTCAAGTACAGATCCTCTTCCCATGTAAAATGTTACAGAGGGTTCCACAGACCTCCCTTGCTAGATGGTCGGTCTTTTTGAGATATGTATATACTATGTGTTTGTATACATATAGCAACACTAATCTTAACTTATCCATTCCCCCCACCTTTCCTTTTAGATGAGCATAGTTTGTTTTCTAAGTCTGTGAGTGTCTTTCTCTGTGGAAGTATATTCATTTGTGTCAGTTATTAGATAACGCCTATAAGTGATATCATAGAATACAGGTCTTTGGTTTCCGAGTTACCTCATGTTTCGTGATTATCTCCAGACTCATTTGTGGTGCCTCAAAGAGCAATGGTTCATTGTTTTCCAAGGCTAATATTCCATTGTGTACATGGACCACTTCTTCTTTATCCATTCACCTCTTGTTGGATATTTTGATTGCTTCACTGTCTTGGCTAATGTGAATAAGGCTGCACTGCAGCTTTTGCGGCCTGTGTCTTCTCGATTCTTGTCTTCTCAGGTGAGAGGTCCAGTGGTACGCCTGCTGGACTGAATGGTACCTCCATTTTTACTTTTAAACACAGCTCCTTTCTGTTCTCATTATTGGCTGTTACCCCTTTACGTCTCACCAGCAAGTAGAGGGGACACCGTTCTTAAAAACCCCGTCAGCATTTATTGTTTCTGGACATTTTGCTGATGGTCAGTCGACTGGTCTAAGTTGAAACTTTTTGTAGATTAGATTGCATGGGTCTAACACTCCCTGAGGTTGAGCTTTTATCCATTTTCCTTTTTTTTTTTAAAAGAGCGTGAGTAAAACTTAACTCCTCATACTCTCTTCTTGAAACATTTGCCTGTTTTGAATTTTTTTGTCCATTCCCTACTTCAGCACAATTTTTTAGGGCAGGTGTCCTTTACAGCCCTGAGTCCTTGTGAATGTTAAGTGACCATTAGCTGTGAGTTTAAAGCTGCTCTTGCAGGAAACGGCCACAACAAGCCGTTTCTTGCAGGAAACGGCTCTTGCAGGAAACGGCCTTTACCAAATTTGGTAAGTGGGGAAACAGAGCCTTAATGGAAGTGGTGTTCTAGGTTGTAAATTCGAATGGAATGTGCCAGGAATAAAGCACTTTATGTTTATGTCTCATTACTTCTTGTTCATAATTGTAATTTACTTTTTATTTTTTATCCCAGCAAATTTGATTACAATGGTTTGTTTGTTCTAGGTGTGCAAGATGTGGTTCTTTCACACATATACGTGTATCTATTCTTCCTCGCATCCTTTTCCCATATAGGTTATGACACAATGTTGAGTACTCTTCTCCTGGTCTTCCGTACGTCTTTGGTGATTATATATTTCACATGGTATGTATATCTCTGTTAACCCCAATATGGTAATGTATCCAATCCTCATCCCTTTCTATTTGGTGAACCATCAGTTTTTTTAATGAATCTGTGATTGCCTTTCTCTGTGGAAATATCTTCCTTGGTATCAATTTTTAAGTAACTCCTAAAAGTGATATGATAGGATATGTGTCTTTTGCTTTCTTACTTACTACAGGTGGCGTGATTACGTCTAGACTCATGTATGGTGCTGTAAATGGCATTGTTTCATTTTTTTCACTAGCGAATATTCCATCTGTACATGGAGGAGTTCTTCTTTGTCCACCCATCTGTTGGTGGACTTTTTGGTTACTTCCATATCTTGGCTATTGTAATACTGTGACATGCAGATTTGCCTGCCTGTGTCTTTCCAATTCTTTCTTCTTAGATTATAGGTCGAGGAGTGGGCCTGCTGGATCATACGGTAGCTCAATGTTTACCTTTTTAAGGCACCTCCATTCTGTTCTCATTCGTGGCCCTTTTCAAGTTACGTCCCACTTGAAGTTGAGGGTATGCATTTCTCCACAACACCTTCAGCATTTATTGTTTGTAGTTTCCTTGCTGATGGTTATTCTGACAAGTGTGAGCTGATACCTCTTTGTGGTTGAATTCGCCTGTGCCTCATAATCCGTTGAAATTGAGCTTTAAGGCATGTCCTTTTTATTTTTCAACCTGTGATTACCCCTTAGTTCTTCAAAGTGTTCTCTTAAAGTATGTGTCACATTTTGAAATGTTTTGGCCATTACCTCCCTCAAGACATTTTGAGGGTAGGTTTCATTTACAGTTCTGCAGTACTTGTTCCTATGAAATGACCATTAGCACAGGCTTTAAAGCTGCTTTTGCAGGTAAATGCCAGAGGGTGGCAGCCTTTCTATGTCCCCACCATGGTAACTAGGGAAAAGACCTTGAGGCCTGTGGTGTTTCTCGGTTATAAATTAGAGTGGAGTGTGCCCGGACAAACCCACACAAGCTGATGTCTCCTTACTTTTGTTGGATTTTTAAATTTAATTTTTAGTTTTTATTGGAGTAATTCCCCAGTGTGCACGTGGACCACTTCTACTTTGCGCATTCCTCAGTTGATGGACATTTTCATTGCTTCCAAGTGTTGGCTATGGTAAATATTGTTGGAGTGCAGGATTGCCAGCCTGTGACTTTTTGATTCTCATTTTCTCAGTTGATAGGCCCAGCAGTGGGTGTGATTGATTGACTGGTAGCACCGTGTTTCCCTTTTCAAAGCACATTCTTTGGGTTTTCATTAGTGGCTCTTACCACGTCCCCCTCAGAATCGAGGGTATGCATTTCTCCACAATCGATTTAGCATTTATTGTTTGCAGCATGTATGCTAATGGCCCTACTGGCTGCTGTGTGCTGATAGGGTTGTGTAATTTGGGTTTGCATGTCTTTGAAAATTCGTAAAACTCATCATTTTTCTCCACCGTTTACTTTTCTGTTAAAAAAAAAGGAAACAGTTGGGAGTACAATATATCTCTTGAAATTTTCTTCTTGGAAGGTTGCCCTATTTTGAAATTTTTGGTCGATTTTCCACCCCAGAATTTTTTTAGAGAGCAGGTGTCATTTCCCGAACTGCAAGTTTGGTGAATATTTAGTGACCTTTGGCAATGGGTTTAAAGCTGCTGTTGTGGGAAGTGACCTCAAGCAGGCAGCATTTCTCCACTCCCAAATCTGGGTACTAGGGCAGCAGAGCATTTCTGGAAGTCGTGTTCCTAGGTTGTAAATTAAATTGGAATGTGCATGGAGAAACCCCCATAAGTTTATGTCTCATTATTTCTTCTTGGTTTTAATTTTTTTTTAATTGGGGTAAATCTTCGAATATTGTCTGTCCTAGGTGTACACAATCTGGTTCATTTGTACATTATATATGTCTATTCAAGTACAGATCCTCTTCCCATGTAAAATGTTACAGAGGGTTCCACAGACCTCCCTTGCTACATGGTCGGTCTTTTTGTGATATGTATATACTATGTGTTTGTATACATAGAGCAACACTAATCTTAACTTATCCATTCCCCCCACCTTTCCTTTTAGATGAGCATAGTTTGTTTTCTAAGTCTGTGAGTGTCTTTCTCTGTGGAAATATATTCATTTGTGTCAGTTATTAGATAACGCCATAAGTGATATCATAGAATACAGGTCTTTGGTTTCCGAGTTACCTCATGTTTCGTGATTATCTCCAGACTCATTTGTGGTGCCTCAAAGAGCAATGGTTCATTGTTTTCCATGGCTAATATTCCATTGTGTACATGGACCACTTCTTCTTTATCCATTCACCTCTTGTTGGATATTTTGATTGCTTCACTGTCTTGGCTATTGTGTATAAGGCTGCACTGCAGCTTTTGCGGCCTGTGTCTTCTCGATTCTTGTCTTCTCAGGTGAGAGGTCCAATGGTGCGCCTGCTGGACTGAATGGTACCTCCATTTTTACTTTTAAACACAGCTCCTTTCTGTTCTCATTATTGGCTGTTACCCCTTTACGTCTCACCAGCAGGTAGAGGGGACACAGTTCTTAAAAACCCCGTCAGCATTTATTGTTTGTAGACATTTTGCTGATGGTCAGTCGACTGGTCTAAGTTGAAACTTTTTTAGATTAGATTGCCTGGGTCTAACACTCCCTGAGGTTGAGCTTTTATGCATTTTCCTTTTTTTTTTAAAAGAGCGTGAGTAAAACTTAACTCTTCATACTCTCATCTTGAAACATTTGCCTGTTTTGAATTTTTTTGTCCATTCCCTACTTCAGCACAATTTTTTAGGGCAGGTGTCCTTTACAGCCCTGAGTCCTTGTGAATGTTAAGTGACCATTAGCTGTGAGTTTAAAGCTGCTCTTGCAGGACACGGCCACAAGGTGGCAGCATTTCTCCTTTACCAAATTTGGTAACTGGGGAAACAGAGCCTTAATGGAAGTGGTGTTCTAGGTTGTAAATTCGAATGGAATGTGCCAGGGAAAAAGCACTTTATGTTTATGTCTCATTACTTCTTGTTCATAATTGTAATTTACTTTTTATTTTTTATCCCAGCAAATTTGATTACAATGGTTTGTTTGTTCTAGGTGTGCAAGATGTGGTTCTTTCACACATATACGTGTATCTATTCTTCCTCGCATCCTTTTCCCATGTAGGTTATGACACACTGTTGAGTAGTCTTCTCCTGGTCTTCCGTACGTCTTTGGTGATTATATATTTCACATGGTTTGTATATCTCTGTTAACCCCAATATGGTAATGTATCCAATCCTCATCCCTTTCTATTTGGTGAACCATAAGATTTTTTTAATGAAACTGTGATTGCGTTTCTCTGTGGAAATATCTTCATTGGTATCAATTTTTAAGTAACTCCTAAAAGTGATATGATAGGATATGTTTCTTTTCCTTTCTCACTTACTACAGGTGGCGTGATTACGTCTAGACTCATGTATGGTGCTGCAAATGGCATTGTTTCATTTTTTTCACTAGCGAATATTCCATCTGTACATGGAGGAGTTCTTCTTTGTCCACCCATCTGTTGGTGGACTTTTTGGTTACTTCCATATCTTGGCTATCGTAATACTGTGCCATGCAGATTTGCCTTCCTGTGTCTTTCCAATTCTTTCTTCTTAGATTATAGGTCGAGGAGTGGGCCTGCTGGATCATACGGTAGCTCAATGTTTACCTTTTTAAGGCACCTCCATTCTGTTCTCATTCGTGGCCCTTTTCAAGTTACGTCCCACTTGAAGTTGAGGGTATGCATTTCTCCACAACACCTTCAGCATTTATTGTTTGTAGTTTCCTTGCTGATGGTTATTCTGACAAGTGTGAGCTGATACCTCTTTGTGGTTGAATTCGCCTGTGCCTCATAATCCGTTGAAATTGAGCTTTAAGGCATGTCCTTTTTATTTTTCAACCTGTGATTACCCCTTAGTTCTTCAAAGTGTTCTCTTAAAGTATGTGTCACATTTTGAAATGTTTTGGCCATTACCTCCCTCAAGACATTTTGAGGGTAGGTTTCATTTACAGTTCTGCAGTACTTGTTCCTATGAAATGACCATTAGCACAGGCTTTAAAGCTGCTTTTGCAGGTAAATGCCAGAGGGCGGCAGCCTTTCTATGTCCCCACCATGGTAACTAGGGAAAAGCCCTTGAGGCCTGTGGTGTTTCTCGCTTATAAATTAGAGTGGAGTGTGCCCGGACAAACCCACACAAGCTGATGTCTCCTTACTTTTGTTGGATTTTTAAATTTAATTTTTAGTTTTTATGGAGTAGTTCCCCAGTGTGCACGTGGACCACTTCTACTTTGCGCATTCCTCGGTTGATGGACATTTTCATTGCTTCCAAGTGTTGGCTATGGTAAATATTGTTGGAGTGCAGGATTGCCAGCCTGTGACTTTTTGATTCTCATTTTCTCAGGTGATAGGCCCAGCAGTGGGTGTAATTGATTGACTGGTAGCTCCGTGTTTCCCTTTTCAAAGCACCTTCTTTGTGTTTTCATTAGTGGCTCTTACCACGTCCCCCTTAGAAATGAGGGTATGCATTTCTCCACAATCGATTTAGCATTTATTGTTTGCTGCATTTATGCTAATGGCCCTACTGGCTGCTGTGTGCTGATAGGGTTTTGTAATTTGGGTTTGCATGTCTTTGAAAATTCGTAAAACTCATCATTTTTCTCCACCGTTTACTTTTCTGTTAAAAAAAAGGAAACAGTTGGGAGTACAATATATCTCTTGAAATTTTCTGCTTGGAAGGTTGCCCTATTTTGAAATTTTTGGTCGATTTTCCACCCCAGAATTTTTTTAGAGAGCAGGAGTCATTTCCCGAACTGCAAGTTTGGTGAATATTTAGTGACCTTTAGCAATGGGTTTAAAGCTGCTGTTGTGGGAAGTGACCTCAAGCAGGCAGCATTTCTCCACTCCCAAATCTGGGTACTAGGGCAGCAGGGCCTTTCTGGAAGTCGTGTTCCTAGGTTGTAAATTAAATTGGAATGTGCATGGAGAAACCCCCATAAGTTTATGTCTCATTATTTCTTCTTGGTTTTAATTTTTTTTTTAATTGGGGTAAATCTTCGAATATTGTCTGTCCTAGGTGTACACAATCTGGTTCATTTGTACATTATATATGTCTATTCAAGTACAGATCCTCTTCCCATGTAAAATGTTACAGAGGGTTCCACAGACCTCCCTTGCTACATGGTCGGTCTTTTTGAGATATGTATATACTATGTGTTTGTATACATAGAGCAACACTAATCTTAACTTATCCATTCCCCCTCCTTTCCTTTTAGAAGAGCATAATTTGTTTTCTAAGTCTGTGAGTGTCTTTCTCTGTGGAAATATATTCATTTGTGTCAGTTATTAGATAACGCCTATAAGTGATATCATAGAATACAGGTCTTTGGTTTCCGAGTTACCTCATGTTTCGTGATTATCTCCAGACTCATTTGTGGTGCCTCGAAGAGCAATGGTTCATTGTTTTAAATGGCTAATATTCCATTGTGTACATGGACCACTTCTTCTTTATCCATTCACCTCTTGTTGGATATTTTGATTGCTTCACTCTCTTGGCTATTGTGAAAAAGGCTGCACTGCAACTTTTGCGGCCTGTGTCTTCTCGATTCCTGTCTTCTCAGGTGAGAGGTCCAATGGTGCGCCTGCTGGATTGAATGGTACCTCCATTTTTACTTTTACACACAGCTCCTTTCTGTTCTCATTATTGGCTGTTACCCCTTTACGTCTCACCAGCAGGTAGAGGGGACACAGTTCTTAAAAACCCCTTCAGCATTTATTGTTTGTAGACATTTTGCTGATGGTCAGTCGACTGGTCTAAGTTGAAACTTTTTGTAGATTAGATTGCATGGGTCTAACACTCCCTGAGGTTGAGCTTTTATCCATTTTCCTTTTTTTTTAAAAGAGCGTGAGTAAAACTTAACTCCTCATACTCTCTTCTTGAAACATTTGCCTGTTTTGAATTTTTTTGTCCATTTCCTAATTCAGAACAATTTTTTAGGGCAGGTGTCCTTTACAGCCCTGAGTCCTTGTGAATGTTAAGTGACCATTAGCTGTGAGTTTAAAGCTGCTCTTGCAGGAAACGGCCACAAGGTGGCAGCATTTCTCCTTTACCAAATTTGGTAACTGGGGAAACAGAGCCTTAATGGAAGTGGTGTTCTAGGTTGTAAATTCGAATGGAATGTGCCAGGAAAAAAGCACTTTATGTTTATGTCTCATTACTTCTTGTTCATAATTGTAATTTACTTTTTATTTTTTATCCCAGCAAATTTGATTACAATGGTTTGTTTGTTCTAGGTGTGCAAGATGTGGTTCTTTCACACATATACGTGTATCTATTCTTCCTCGCATCCTTTTCCCATGTAGGTTATGACACAATGTTGAGTAGTCTTCTCCTGGTCTTCCGTACGTCTTTGGTGATTATATATTTCACATGGTATGTATATCTCTGTTAACCCCAATATGGTAATGTATCCAATCCTCATCCCTTTCTATTTGGTGAACCATCAGTTTTTTTAATGAATCTGTGATTGCCTTTCTCTGTGGAAATATCTTCATTGGTATCAATTTTTAAGTAACTCCTAAAAGTGATATGATAGGATATGTGTCTTTTGCTTTCTCACTTACTACAGGTGGCGTGATTACGTCTAGACTCATGTATGGTGCTGTAAATGGCATTGTTTAATTTTTTTCACTAGCGAATATTCCATCTGTACATGGAGGAGTTCTTCTTTGTCCACCCATCTGTTGGTGGACTTTTTGGTTACTTCCATATCTTGGCTATTGTAATACTGTGCCATGCAGATTTGCCTGCCTGTGTCTTTCCAATCCTTTCTTCTTAGATTATAGGTCGAGGAGTGGGCCTGCTGGATCATACGGAAGCTCAATGTTTACCTTTTTAAGGCACCTCCATTCTGTTCTCATTCGTGGCCCTTTTCAAGTTACGTCCCACTTGAAGTTGAGGGTATGCATTTCTCCACAACACCTTCAGCATTTATTGTTTGTAGTTTCCTTGCTGATGGTTATTCTGACAAGTGTGAGCTGATACCTCTTTGTGGTTGAATTCGCCTGTGCCTCATAATCCGTTGAAATTGAGCTTTAAGGCATGTCCTTTTTATTTTTCAACCTGTGATTACCCCTTAGTTCTTCAAAGTGTTCTCTTAAAGTATGTGTCACATTTTGAAATGTTTTGGCCATTACCTCCCTCAAGACATTTTGAGGGTAGGTTTCATTTACAGTTCTGCAGTACTTGTTCCTATGAAATGACCATTAGCACAGGCTTTAAAGCTGCTTTTGCAGGTAAATGCCAGAGGGCGACAGCCTTTCTATGTCCCCACCATGGTAACTAGGGAAAAGCCCTTGAGGCCTGTGGTGTTTCTCGGTTATAAATTAGAGTGGAGTGTGCCCGGACAAACCCACACAAGCTGATGTCTCCTTACTTTTGTTGGATTTTTAAATTTAATTTTTAGTTTTTATTGGAGTAATTCCCCAGTGTGCACGTGGACCACTTCTACTTTGCGCATTCCTCAGTTGATGGACATTTTCATTGCTTCCAAGTGTTGGCTCTGGTAAATATTTTTGGAGTGCAGGATTGCCAGCCTGTGACTTTTTGATATTCATTTTCTCAGTTGATAGCCCCAGCAGTGGGTGTGATTGATTGACTGGTAGCACCGTGTTTCCCTTTTCAAAGCACCTTCTTTGTGTTTTCATTAGTGGCTCTTACCACGTCCCCCTTAGAATCGAGGGTATGCATTTCTCCACAATCGATTTAGCATTTATTGTTTGCTGCCTTTATGCTAATGGCCCTACTGGCTGCTGTATGCTGATAGGGTTTTGTAATTTGGGTTTGCATGTCTTTGAAAATTCGTAAAACTCATCATGTTTCTCCACCGTTTTCTTTTCTGTTAAAAAAAAGGAAACAGTTGGGAGTACAATATATCTCTTGAAAATGTCTTCTTGGAAGGTTGCCCTATTTTGAAATTTTTGGTCGATTTTCCACCTCAGAATTTTTTTAGAGAGCAGGTGTCATTTCCCGAACTGCAAGTTTGGTGAATATTTAGTGACCATTAGCAATGGGTTTAAAGCTGCTGTTGTGGGAAGTGGCCTCAAGTAGGCAGCATTTCTCCACTCCCAAATCTGGGTACTAGGGCAGCAGAGCCTTTCTGGAAGTCGTGTTCCTAGGTTGTAAATTAAATTGGAATGTGCCTGGAGAAACCCCCATAAGTTTATGTCTCATTATTTCTTCTTGGTTTTAAAATTTTTTTTAATTGGGGTAAAGCTTCGAATATTGTCTGTCCTAGGTGTACACAATCTGGTTCATTTGTACATTATATATGTCTATTCAAGTACAGATCCTCTTCCCATGTAAAATGTTACAGAGGGTTCCACAGACCTCCCTTGCTAGATGGTCGGTCTTTTTGAGATATGTATATACTATGTGTTTGTATACATATAGCAACACTAATTTTAACTTATCCATTCCCCCCACCTTTCCTTTTAGATGAGCATAGTTTGTTTTCTAAGTCTGTGAGTGTCTTTCTCTGTGGAAATATATTCATTTGTGTCAGTTATTAGATAACGCCTATAAGTGATATCATAGAATACAGGTCTTTGGTTTCCGAGTTACCTCATGTTTCGTGATTATCTCCAGACTCATTTGTGGTGCCTCAAAGAGCAATGGTTCATTGTTTTAAATGGCTAATATTCCATTGTGTACATGGACCACTTCTTCTTTATCCATTCACCTCTTGTTCGATATTTTGATTGCTTCACTCTCTTGGCTATTGTGAAAAAGGCTGCACTGCAACTTTTGCGGCCTGTGTCTTCTCGATTCCTGTCTTCTCAGGTGAGAGGTCCAATGGTGCGCCTGCTGGATTGAATGGTACCTCCATTTTTACTTTTACACACAGCTCCTTTCTGTTCTCATTATTGGCTGTTACCCCTTTACGTCTCACCAGCAGGTAGAGGGGACACAGTTCTTAAAAACCCCGTCAGCATTTATTGTTTGTAGACATTTTGCTGATGGTCAGTCGACTGGTCTAAGTTGAAACTTTTTGTAGATTAGATTGCATGGGTCTAACACTCCCTGAGGTTGAGCTTTTATCCATTTTCCTTTTTTTTTAAAAGAGCGTGAGTAAAACTTAACTCCTCATACTCTCTTCTTGAAACATTTGCCTGTTTTGAATTTTTTTGTCCATTTCCTACTTCAGCACAATTTTTTAGGGCAGGTGTCCTTTACAGCCCTGAGTCCTTGTGAATGTTATGTGACCATTAGCTGTGAGTTTAAAGCTGCTCTTGCAGGAAACGGCCACAAGGTGGCAGCATTTCTCCTTTACCAAATTTGGTAACTGGGGAAACAGAGCCTTAATGGAAGTGGTGTTCTAGGTTGTAAATTCGAATGGAATGTGCCAGGAAAAAAGCACTTTATGTTTATGTCTCATTACTTCTTGTTCATAATTGTAATTTACTTTTTATTTTTTATCCCAGCAAATTTGATTACAATGGTTTGTTTGTTCTAGGTGTGCAAGATGTGGTTCTTTCACACATATACGTGAATCTATTCTTCCTCGCATCCTTTTCCCATGTAGGTTATGACACAATGTTGAGTAGTCTTCTCCTGGTCTTCCGTACGTCTTTGGTGATTACATATTTCACATGGTATGTATATCTCTGTTAACCCCAATATGGTAATGTATCCAATCCTCATCCCTTTCTATTTGGTGAACCATCAGTTTTTTTAATGAATCTGTGATTGCCTTTCTCTGTGGAAATATCTTCATTGGTATCAATTTTTAAGTAACTCCTAAAAGTGATATGATAGGATATGTGTCTTTTGCTTTCTCACTTACTACAGGTGGCGTGATTACGTCTAGACTCATGTATGGTGCTGTAAATGGCATTGTTTCATTTTTTTCACTAGCGAATATTCCATCTGTACATGGAGGAGTTCTTCTTTGTCCACCCATCTGTTGGTGGACTTTTTGGTTACTTCCATATCTTGGCTATTGTAATACTGTGCCATGCAGATTTGCCTGCCTGTGTCTTTCCAATTCTTTCTTCTTAGATTATAGGTCGAGGAGTGGGCCTGCTGGATCATACGGTAGCTCAATGTTTACCTTTTTAAGGCACCTCCATTCTGTTCTCATTCGTGGCCCTTTTCAAGTTACGTCCCACTTGAAGTTGAGGGTATGCATTTCTCCACAACACCTTCAGCATTTATTGTTTGTAGTTTCCTTGCTGATGGTTATTCTGACAAGTGTGAGCTGATACCTCTTTGTGGTTGAATTCGCCTGTGCCTCATAATCCGTTGAAATTGAGCTTTAAGGCATGTCCTTTTTATTTTTCAACCTGTGATTACCCCTTAGTTCTTCAAAGTGTTCTCTTAAAGTATGTGTCACATTTTGAAATGTTTTGGCCATTACCTCCCTCAAGACATTTTGAGGGTAGGTTTCATTTACAGTTCTGCAGTACTTGTTCCTATGAAATGACCATTAGCACAGGCTTTAATGCTGCTTTTGCAGGTAAATGCCAGAGGGCGGCAGCCTTTCTATGTCCCCACCATGGTAACTAGGGAAAAGCCCTTGAGGCCTGTGGTGTTTCTCGGTTATAAATTAGAGTAGAGTGTGCCCGGACAAACCCACACAAGCTGATGTCTCCTTACTTTTGTTGGATTTTTAAATTTAATTTTTAGTTTTTATTGGAGTAATTCCCCAGTGTGCACGTGGACCACTTCTACTTTGCGCATTCCTCAGTTGATGGACATTTTCATTGCTTCCAAGTGTTGGCTATGGTAAATATTGTTGGAGTGCAGGATTGCCAGCCTGTGACTTTTTGATTCTCATTTTCTCAGTTGATAGGCCCAACAGTGGGTGTGATTGATTGACTGGTAGCACCGTGTTTCCCTTTTCAAAGCACCTTCTTTGTGTTTTCATTAGTGGCTCTTACCACGTCCCCCTCAGAATCGAGGGTATGCATTTCTCCACAATCGATTTAGCATTTATTGTTTGCTGCCTTTATGCTAATGGCCCTACTGGCTGCTGTATGCTGATAGGGTTTTGTAATTTGGGTTTGCATGTCTTTGAAAATTCGTAAAACTCATCATGTTTCTCCACCGTTTTCTTTTCTGTTAAAAAAAAGGAAACAGTTGGGAGTACAATATATCTCTTGAAAATGTCTTCTTGGAAGGTTGCCCTATTTTGAAATTTTTGGTCGATTTTCCACCTCAGAATTTTTTTAGAGAGCAGGTGTCATTTCCCGAACTGCAATTTTGGTGAATATTTAGTGACCATTAGCAATGGGTTTAAAGCTGCTGTTGTGGGAAGTGGCCTCAAGTAGGCAGCATTTCTCCACTCCCAAATCTGGGTACTAGGGCAGCAGAGCCTTTCTGGAAGTCGTGTTCCTAGGTTGTAAATTAAATTGGAATGTGCCTGGAGAAACCCCCATAAGTTTATGTCTCATTATTTCTTCTTGGTTTTAATTTTTTTTTTATTTGGGGTAAAGCTTCGAATATTGTCTGTCCTAGGTGTACACAATCTGGTTCATTTGTACATTATATATGTCTATTCAAGTACTGATCCTCTTCCCATGTAAAATGTTACAGAGGGTTCCACAGACCTCCCTTGCTAGATGGTCGGTCT
Organism: Eschrichtius robustus; assembly: GCF_028021215.1. Classification (NCBI taxonomy): domain Eukaryota; kingdom Metazoa; phylum Chordata; class Mammalia; order Artiodactyla; family Eschrichtiidae; genus Eschrichtius; species Eschrichtius robustus. The sequence continues at coordinate 78,080,208 of NC_090832.1, forward strand.
TTTTGAGATATGTATATACTATGTGTTTGTATACATATAGCAACACTAATCTTAACTTATCCATTCCCCCCACCTTTCCTTTTAGATGAGCATAGTTTGTTTTCTAAGTCTGTGAGTGTCTTTCTCTGTGGAAATATATTCATTTGTGTCAGTTATTAGATAACGCCTATAAGTGATATCATAGAATACAGGTCTTTGGTTTCCGAGTTACCTCATGTTTCGTGATTATCTCCAGACTCATTTGTGGTGCCTCAAAGAGCAATGGTTCATTGTTTTCCATGGCTAATATTCCATTGTGTACATGGACCACTTCTTCTTTATCCATTCACCTCTTGTTGGATATTTTGATTGCTTCACTGTCTTGGCTAATGTGAATAAGGCTGCACTGCAGCTTTTGCGGCCTGTGTTTCTCGATTCTTGTCTTCTCAGGTCAGAGGTCCAATGGTGCACCTGCTGGACTGAATGGTACCTCCATTTTTACTTTTAAACACAGCTCCTTTCTCTTCTCATTATTGGCTGTTACCCCTTTACGTCTCACCAGCAGGTAGAGGGGACACAGTTCTTAAAAACCCCGTCAGCATTTATTGTTTCTGGACATTTTGCTGATGGTCAGTCGACTGGTCTAAGTTGAAACTTTTTGTAGATTAGATTGCATGGGTCTAACACTCCCTGAGGTTGAGCTTTTATCCATTTTCCTTTTTTTTTTAAAAGAGCGTGAGTAAAACTTAACTCCTCATACTCTCTTCTTGAAACATTTGCCTGTTTTGAATTTTTTTGTCCATTTCCTACTTCAGCACAATTTTTTAGGGCAGGTGTCCTTTACAGCCCTGAGTCCTTGTGAATGTTAAGTGACCATTAGCTGTGAGTTTAAAGCTGCTCTTGCAGGAAACGGCCACAAGGTGGCAGCATTTCTCCTTTACCAAATTTGGTAACTGGGGAAACAGAGCCTTAATGGAAGTGGTGTTCTAGGTTGTAAATTCGAATGGAATGTGCCAGGAAAAAAGCACTTTATGTTTATGTCTCATTACTTCTTGTTCATAATTGTAATTTACTTTTTATTTTTTATCCCAGCAAATTTGATTACAATGGTTTGTTTGTTCTAGGTGTGCAAGATGTGGTTCTTTCACACATATACGTGTATCTATTCTTCCTCGCATCCTTTTCCCATGTAGGTTATGACACAATGTTGAGTAGTCTTCTCCTGGTCTTTCGTACGTCTTTGGTGATTATATATTTCACATGGTATGTATATCTCTGTTAACCCCAATATGGTAATGTATCCAATCCTCATCCCTTTCTATTTGGTGAACCATCAGTTTTTTTAATGAATCTGTGATTGCCTTTCTCTGTGGAAATATCTTCATTGGTATCAATTTTTAAGTAACTCCTAAAAGTGATATGATAGGATATGTGTCTTTTGCTTTCTCACTTACTACAGGTGGCGTGATTACGTCTAGACTCATGTATGGTGCTGTAAATGGCATTGTTTCATTTTTTTCACTAGCGAATATTCCATCTGTACATGGAGGAGTTCTTCTTTGTCCACCCATCTGTTGGTGGACTTTTTGGTTACTTCCATATCTTGGCTATTGTAATACTGTGCCATGCAGATTTGCCTGCCTGTGTCTTTCCAATTCTTTCTTCTTAGATTATAGGTCGAGGAGTGGGCCTGCTGGATCATACGGTAGCTCAATGTTTACCTTTTTAAGGCACCTCCATTCTGTTCTCATTCGTGGCCCTTTTCAAGTTACGTCCCAAATGAAGTTGAGGGTATGCATTTCTCCACAACACCTTCAGCATTTATTGTTTGTAGTTTCCTTGCTGATGGTTATTCTGACAAGTGTGAGCTGATACCTCTTTGTGGTTGAATTCGCCTGTGCCTCATAATCCGTTGAAATTGAGCTTTAAGGCATGCCCTTTTTATTTTTTAACCTGTGATTACCCCTTAGTTCTTCAAAGTGTTCTCTTAAAGTATGTGTCACATTTTGAATTGTTTTGGCCATTACCTCCCTCAAGACATTTTGAGGGTAGGTTTCATTTACAGTTCTGCAGTACTTGTTCCTATGAAATGACCATTAGCACAGGCTTTAAAGCTGCTTTTGCAGGTAAATGCCAGAGCGCGGCAGCCTTTCTATGTCCCCACCATGGTAACTAGGGAAAAGCCCTTGCGGCCTGTGGTGTTTCTCGGTTATAAATTAGAGTGGAGTGTGCCCGGACAAACCCACACAAGCTGATGTCTCCTTACTTTTGTTGGATTTTTAAATTTAATTTTAATTTTTATTGGAGTAATTCCCCAGTGTGCACGTGGACCACTTCTACTTTGCGCATTCCTCAGTTGATGGACATTTTCATTGCTTCCAAGTGTTGGCTCTGGTAAATATTGTTGGAGTGCAGGATTGCCAGCCTGTGACTTTTTGATTCTCATTTTCTCAGTTGATAGGCCCAACAGTGGGTGTGATTGATTGACTGGTAGCACCGTGTTTCCCTTTTCAAAGCACCTTCTTTGTGTTTTCATTAGTGGCTCTTACCACGTCCCCCTCAGAATCGAGGGTATGCATTTCTCCACAATCGATTTAGCATTTATTGTTTGCTGCCTTTATGCTAATGGCCCTACTGGCTGCTGTATGCTGATAGGGTTTTGTAATTTGGGTTTGCATGTCTTTGAAAATTCGTAAAACTCATCATGTTTCTCCACCGTTTTCTTTTCTGTTAAGAAAAAGGAAACAGTTGGGAGTACAATATATCTCTTGAAAATGTCTTCTTGGAAGATTGCCCTATTTTGAAATTTTTGGTCGATATTCCACCTCAGAATTTTTTTAGAGAGCAGGTGTCATTTCCCGAACTGCTAGTTTGGTGAATATTTAGTGACCATTAGCAATGGGTTTAAAGCTGCTGTTGTGGGAAGTGGCCTCAAGTAGGCAGCATTTCTCCACTCCCAAATCTGGGTACTAGGGCAGCAGAGCCTTTCTGGAAGTCGTGTTCCTAGGTTGTAAATTAAATTGGAATGTGCCTGGAGAAACCCCCATAAGTTTATGTCTCATTATTTCTTCTTGGTTTTAAAATTTTTTTTAATTGGGGTAAAGCTTCGAATATTGTCTGTCCTAGGTGTACACAATCTGGTTCATTTGTACATTATATATGTCTATTCAAGTACAGATCCTCTTCCCATGTAAAATGTTACAGAGGGTTCCACAGACCTCCCTTGCTAGATGGTCGGTCTTTTTGAGATATGTATATACTATGTGTTTGTATACATATAGCAACACTAATCTTAACTTATCCATTCCCCCCACCTTTCCTTTTAGATGAGCATAGTTTGTTTTCTAAGTCTGTGAGTGTCTTTCTCTGTGGAAATATATTCATTTGTGTCAGTTATTAGATAACGCCTATAAGTGATATCATAGAATACAGGTCTTTGGTTTCCGAGTTACCTCATGTTTCGTGATTATCTCCAGACTCATTTGTGGTGCCTCAAAGAGCAATGGTTCATTGTTTTAAATGGCTAATATTCCATTGTGTACATGGACCACTTCTTCTTTATCCATTCACCTCTTGTTGGATATTTTGATTGCTTCACTCTCTTGGCTATTGTGAAAAAGGCTGCACTGCAACTTTTGCGGCCTGTGTCTTCTCGATTCCTGTCTTCTCAGGTGAGAGGTCCAATGGTGCGCCTGCTGGATTGAATGGTACCTCCATTTTTACTTTTACACACAGCTCCTTTCTGTTCTCATTATTGGCTGTTACCCCTTTACGTCTCACCAGCAGGTAGAGGGGACACAGTTCTTAAAAACCCCGTCAGCATTTATTGTTTGTAGACATTTTGCTGATGGTCAGTCGACTGGTCTAAGTTGAAACTTTTTGTAGATTAGATTGCATGGGTCTAACACTCCCTGAGGTTGAGCTTTTATCCATTTTCCTTTTTTTTTAAAAGAGCGTGAGTAAAACTTAACTCCTCATACTCTCTTCTTGAAACATTTGCCTGTTTTGAATTTTTTTGTCCATTTCCTACTTCAGCACAATTTTTTAGGGCAGGTGTCCTTTACAGCCCTGAGTCCTTGTGAATGTTAAGTGACCATTAGCTGTGAGTTTAAAGCTGCTCTTGCAGGAAACGGCCACAAGGTGGCAGCATTTCTCCTTTACCAAATTTGGTAACTGGGGAAACAGAGCCTTAATGGAAGTGGTGTTCTAGGTTGTAAATTCGAATGGAATGTGCCAGGAAAAAAGCACTTTATGTTTATGTCTCATTACTTCTTGTTCATAATTGTAATTTACTTTTTATTTTTTATCCCAGCAAATTTGATTACAATGGTTTGTTTGTTCTAGGTGTGCAAGATGTGGTTCTTTCACACATATACGTGTATCTATTCTTCCTCGCATTCTTTTCCCATGTAGGTTATGACACACTGTTGAGTAGTCTTCTCCTGGTCTTCCGTACGTCTTTGGTGATTATATATTTCAGATGGTATGTATATCTCTGTTAACCCCAATATGGTAATGTATGCAATCCTCATCCGTTTCTATTTGGTGAACCATCAGTTTTTTTAATGAATCTGTGATTGCCTTTCTCTGTGGAAATATCTTCATTGGTATCAATTTTTAAGTAACTCCTAAAAGAGATATGATAGGATATGTGTCTTTTGCTTTCTCACTTACTACAGATGGCGTGATTACGTCTAGACTCATGTATGGTGCTGTAAATGGCATTGTTTCATTTTTTTCACTAGCGAATATTCCATCTGTACATGGAGGAGTTCTTCTTTGTCCACCCATCTGTTGGTGGACTTTTTGGTTACTTCCATATCTTGGCTATTGTAATACTGTGCCATGCAGATTTGCCTGCCTGTGTCTTTCCAATTCTTTCTTCTTAGATTATAGGTCGAGGAGTGGGCCTGCTGGATCATACGGTAGCTCAATGTTTACCTTTTTAAGGCACCTCCATTCTGTTCTCATTCGTGGCCCTTTTCAAGTTACGTCCCAAATGAAGTTGAGGGTATGCATTTCTCCACAACACTTTCAGCATTTATTGTTTGTAGTTTCCTTGCTGATGGTTATTCTGACAAGTGTGAGCTGATACCTCTTTGTGGTTGAATTCGCCTGTGCCTCATAATCCGTTGAAATTGAGCTTTAAGGCATGTCCTTTTTATTTTTCAATCTGTGATTACCCCTTAGTTCTTCAAAGTGTTCTCTTAAAGTATGTGTCACATTTTGAAATGTTTTGGCCATTACCTCCCTCAAGACATTTTGAGGGTAGGTTTCATTTACAGTTCTGCAGTACTTGTTCCTATGAAATGACCATTAGCACAGGCTTTAAACCTGCTTTTGCAGGTAAATGCCAGAGGGCGGCAGCCTTTCTATGTCCCCACCATGGTAACTAGGGAAAAGCCCTTGCGGCCTGTGGTGTTTCTCGGTTATAAATTAGAGTGGAGTGTGCCCGGACAAACCCACACAAGCTGATGTCTCCTTACTTTTGTTGGATTTTTAAATTTAATTTTTAGTTTTTATTGGAGTAATTCCCCAGTGTGCACGTGGACCACTTCTACTTTGCGCATTCCTCAGTTGATGGACATTTTCATTGCTTCCAAGTGTTGGCTCTGGTAAATATTGTTGGAGTGCAGGATTGCCAGCCTGTGACTTTTTGATTCTCATTTTCTCATTTGATAGGCCCAGCAGTGGGTGTGATTGATTGACTGGTAGCACCGTGTTTCCCTTTTCAAAGAACCTTCTTTGTGTTTTCATTAGTGGCTCTTACCACTTCCCCCTTAGAATCGAGGGTATGCATTTCTCCACAATCGATTTAGCATTTATTGTTTGCTGCCTTTATGCTAATGGCCCTACTGGCTGCTGTATGCTGATTGGGTTTTGTAATTTGGGTTTGCATGTCTTTGAAAATTCGTAAAACTCATCATGTTTCTCCACCGTTTTCTTTTCTGTTAAAAAAAAGGAAACAGTTGGGAGTACAATATATCTCTTGAAAATGTCTTCTTGGAAGGTTGCCCTATTTTGAAATTTGTGGTCGATTTTCCACCTCAGAATTTTTTTAGAGAGCAGGTGTCATTTCCCGAACTGCAAGTTTGGTGAATATTTAGTGACCATTAGCAATGGGTTTAAAGCTGCTGTTGTGGGAAGTGGCCTCAAGTAGGCAGCATTTCTCCACTCCCAAATCTGGGTACTAGGGCAGCAGAGCCTTTCTGGAACTCGTGTTCCTAGGTTGTAAATTAAATTGGAATGTGCCTGGAGAAACCCCCATAAGTTTATGTCTCATTATTTCTTCTTGGTTTTAAAATTTTTTTTAATTGGGGTAAAGCTTCGAATATTGTCTGTCCTAGGTGTACACAATCTGGTTCATTTGTACATTATATATGTCTATTCAAGTACAGATCCTCTTCCCATGTAAAATGTTACAGAGGGTTCCACAGACCTCCCTTGCTAGATGGTCGGTCTTTTTGAGATATGTATATACTATGTGTTTGTATACTTATAGCAACACTAATCTTAACTTATCCATTCCCCTCACCTTTCCTTTTAGATGAGCATAGTTTTTTTTCTAAGTCTGTGAGTGTCTTTCTCTGTGGAAATATATTCATTTGTGTCAGTTATTAGATAACGCCTATAAGTGATATCATAGAATACAGGTCTTTGGTTTCCGAGTTACCTCATGTTTCGTGATTATCTCCAGACTCATTTGTGGTGCCTCAAAGAGCAATGGTTCATTGTTTTCCATGGCTAATATTCCATTGTGTACATGGACCACTTCTTCTTTATCCATTCACCTCTTGTTGGATATTTTGATTGCTTCACTCTCTTGGCTATTGTGAAAAATGCTGCACTGCAACTTTTGCGGCCTGTGTCTTCTCGATTCCTGTCTTCTCAGGTGAGAGGTCCAATGGTGCGCCTGCTGGATTGAATGGTACCTCCATTTTTACTTTTAAACACAGCTCCTTTCTGTTCTCATTATTGGCTGTTACCCCTTTACGTCTCACCAGCAGGTAGAGGGGACACAGTTCTTAAAAACCCCGTCAGCATTTATTGTTTGTAGACATTTTGCTGATGGTCAGTCGACTGGTCTAAGTTGAAACTTTTTGTAGATTAGATTGCATGGGTCTAACACTCCCTGAGGTTGAGCTTTTATCCATTTTCCTTTTTTTTTAAAAGAGCGTGAGTAAAACTTAACTCCTCATACTCTCTTCTTGAAACATTTGCCGGTTTTGAATTTTTTTGTCCATTTCCTACTTCAGCACAATTTTTTAGGGCAGGTGTCCTTTACAGCCCTGAGTCCTTGTGAATGTTAAGTGACCATTAGCTGTGAGTTTAAAGCTGCTCTTGCAGGAAACGGCCACAAGGTGGCAGCATTTCTCCTTTACCAAATTTGGTAACTGGGGAAACAGAGCCTTAATGGAAGTGGTGTTCTAGGTTGTAAATTCGAATGGAATGTGCCAGGAAAAAAGCACTTTATGTTTATGTCTCATTACTTCTTGTTCATAATTGTAATTTACTTTTTATTTTTTATCCCAGCAAATTTGATTACAATGGTTTGTTTGTTCTAGGTGTGCAAGATGTGGTTCTTTCACACATATACGTGTATCTATTCTTCCTCGCATCCTTTTCCCATGTAGGTTATGACACAATGTTGAGTAGTCTTCTCCTGGTCTTCCGTACGTCTTTGGTGATTATATATTTCACATGGTATGTATATCTCTGTTAACCCCAATATGGTAATGTATCCAATCCTCATCCCTTTCTATTTGGTGAACCATCAGTTTTTTTAATGAATCTGTGATTGCCTTTCTCTGTGGAAATATCTTCATTGGTATCAATTTTTAAGTAACTCCTAAAAGTGATATGATAGGATATGTGTCTTTTGCTTTCTCACTTACTACAGGTGGCGTGATTACGTCTAGACTCATGTATGGTGCTGTAAATGGCATTGTTTCATTTTTTTCACTAGCGAATATTCCATCTGTACATGGAGGAGTTCTTCTTTGTCCACCCATCTGTTGGTGGACTTTTTGGTTACTTCCATATCTTGGCTATTGTAATACTGTGCCATGCAGATTTGCCTGCCTGTGTCTTTCCAATTCTTTCTTCTTAGATTATAGGTCGAGGAGTGGGCCTGCTGGATCATACGGTAGCTCAATGTTTACCTTTTTAAGGCACCTCCATTCTGTTCTCATTCGTGGCCCTTTTCAAGTTACGTCCCACTTGAAGTTGAGGGTATGCATTTCTCCACAACACCTTCAGCATTTATTGTTTGTAGTTTCCTTGCTGATGGTTATTCTGACAAGTGTGAGCTGATACCTCTTTGTGGTTGAATTCGCCTGTGCCTCATAATCCGTTGAAATTGAGCTTTAAGGCATGTCCTTTTTATTTTTCAACCTGTGATTACCCCTTAGTTCTTCAAAGTGTTCTCTTAAAGTATGTGTCACATTTTGAAATGTTTTGGCCATTACCTCCCTCAAGACATTTTGAGGGTAGGTTTCATTTACAGTTCTGCAGTACTTGTTCCTATGAAATGACCATTAGCACAGGCTTTAAAGCTGCTTTTGCAGGTAAATGCCAGAGGGCGGCAGCCTTTCTATGTCCCCACCATGGTAACTAGGGAAAAGCCCTTGAGGCCTGTGGTGTTTCTCGGTTATAAATTAGAGTGGAGTGTGCCCGGACAAACCCACACAAGCTGATGTCTCCTTACTTTTGTTGGATTTTTAAATTTAATTTTTAGTTTTTATTGGAGTAGTTCCCCAGTGTGCACGTGGACCACTTCTACTTTGCGCATTCCTCAGTTGATAGACATTTTCATTGCTTCCAAGTGTTGGCTCTGGTAAATATTGTTGGAGTGCAGGATTGCCAGCCTGTGACTTTTTGATTCTCATTTTCTCAGTTGATAGGTCCAGCAGTGGGTGTGATTGATTGACTGGTAGCACCGTGTTTCCCTTTTCAAAGCACCTTCTTTGTGTTTTCATTAGTGGCTCTTACCACGTCCCCCTTAGAATCGAGGGTATGCATTTCTCCACAATCGATTTAGCATTTATTGTTTGCTGCCTTTATGCTAATGGCCCTACTGGCTGCTGTATGCTAATAGGGTTTTGTAATTTGGGTTTGCATGTCTTTGAAAATTCGTAAAACTCATCATGTTTCTCCACCGTTTTCTTTTCTGTTAAAAGAAAGGAAACAGTTGGGAGTACAATATATCTCTTGAAAATGTCTTCTTGGAAGATTGCCCTATTTTGAAATTTTTGGTCGATTTTCCACCTCAGAATTTTTTTAGAGAGCAGGTGTCATTTCCCGAACTGCAAGTTTGGTGAATATTTATTGACCATTAGCAATGGGTTTAAAGCTGCTGTTGTGGGAAATGGCCTCAAGTAGGCAGCATTTCTCCACTCCCAAATCTGGGTACTAGGGCAGCAGAGCCTTTCTGGAAGTCGTGTTCTTAGGTTGGAAATTAAATTGGAATGTGCCTGGAGAAACCCCCATAAGTTTATGTCTCATTATTTCTTCTTGGTTTTAAAATTTTTTTTAATTGGGGTAAAGCTTCGAATATTGTCTGTCCTAGGTGTACACAATCTGGTTCATTTGTACATTATATATGTCTATTCAAGTACAGATCCTCTTCCCATGTAAAATGTTACAGAGGGTTCCACAGACCTCCCTTGCTAGATGGTCGGTCTTTTTGAGATATGTATATACTATGTGTTTGTATACATATAGCAACACTAATCTTAACTTATCCATTCCCCCCACCATTCCTTTTAGATGAGCATAGTTTGTTTTCTAAGTCTGTGAGTGTCTTTCTCTGTGGAAATATATTCATTTGTGTCAGTTATTAGATAACGCCTATAAGTGATATCATAGAATACAGGTCTTTGGTTTCCGAGTTACCTCATGTTTCGTGATTATCTCCAGACTCATTTGTGGTGCCTCAAAGAGCAATGGTTCATTGTTTTCCATGGCTAATATTCCATTGTGTACATGGACCACTTCTTCTTTATCCATTCACCTCTTGTTGGATATTTTGATTGCTTCACTGTCTTGGCTATTGTGAATAAGGCTGCACTGCAGCTTTTGCGGCCTGTGTCTTCTCGATTCTTGTCTTCTCAGGTGAGAGGTCCAATGGTGCGCCTGCTGGACTGAATGGTACCTCCATTTTTACTTTTAAACACAGCTCCTTTCTGTTCTCATTATTGGCTGTTACCCCTTTACGTCTCACCAGCAGGTAGAGGGGACACAGTTACTAAAAACCCCGTCAGCATTTATTGTTTGTAGACATTTTGCTGATGGTCAGTCGACTGGTCTAAGTTGAAACTTTTTGTAGATTAGATTGCATGGGTCTAACACTCCCTGAGGTTGAGCTTTTATGCATTTTCCTTTTTTTTTTAAAAGAGCGTGAGTAAACTTAACTCTTCATACTCTCATCTTGAAACATTTGCCTGTTTTGAATTTTTTTGTCCATTCCCTACTTCAGCACAATTTTTTAGGGCAGGTGTCCTTTACAGCCCTGAGTCCTTGTGAATGTTAAGTGACCATTAGCTGTGAGTTTAAAGCTGCTCCTGCAGGAAACGGCCACAAGGTGGCAGCATTTCTCCTCTACCAAATTTGGTAACTGGGGAAACAGAGCCTTAATGGAAGTGGTGTTCTAGGTTGTAAATTCGAATGGAATGTTCCAGGGAAAATGCACTTTATGTTTATGTCTCATTACTTCTTGTTCATAAGTGTAATTTACTTTTTATTTTTTATCCCAGCAAATTTGATTACAATGGTTTGTTTGTTCTAGGTGTGCAAGATGTGGTTCTTTCACACATATACGTGTATCTATTCTTCCTCGCATCCTTTTCCCATGTAGGTTATGACACAATGTTGAGTAGTCTTCTCCTGGTCTTCCGTACGTTTTTGGTGATTATATATTTCACATGGTATGTATATCTCTGTTAACCCCAATATGGTAATGTATCCAATCCTCATCCCTTTCTATTTGGTGAACCATCAGTTTTTTTAATGAATCTGTGATTGCCTTTCTCTGTGGAAATATCTTCATTGGTATCAATTTTTAAGTAACTCCTGAAAGTGATATGATAGGATATGTGTCTTTGCTTTCTCACTTACTACAGGTGGCGTGATTACGTCTAGACTCATGTATGGTGCTGTAAATGGCATTGTTTCATTTTTTTCACTAGCGAATATTCCATCTGTACATGGAGGAGTTCTTCTTTGTCCACCCATCTGTTGGTGGACTTTTTGTTTACTTCCATATCTTGCCTATTGTAATACTGTGCCATGCAGATTTGCCTGCCTGTGTCTTTCCAATTATTTCTTCTTAGATTATAGGTCGAGGAGTGGGCCTGCTGGATCATACGGTAGCTCAATGTTTACCTTTTTAAGGCACCTCCATTCTGTTCTCATTCGTGGCCCTTTTCAAGTTACGTCCCACTTGAAGTTGAGGGTATGCATTTCTCCACAACACCTTCAGCATTTATTGTTTGTAGTTTCCTTGCTGATGGTTATTCTGACAAGTGTGAGCTGATACCTCTTTGTGGTTGAATTCGCCTGTGCCTCATAATCCGTTGAAATTGAGCTTTAAGGCATGTCCTTTTTATTTTTCAACCTGTGATTACCCCTTAGTTCTTCAAAGTGTTCTCTTAAAGTATGTGTCACATTTTGAAATGTTTTGGCCATTACCTCCCTCAAGACATTTTGAGGGTAGGTTTCATTTACAGTTCTGCAGTACTTGTTCCTATGAAATGACCATTAGCACAGGCTTTAAAGCTGCTTTTGCAGGTAAATGCCAGAGGGCGGCAGCCTTTCTATGTCCCCACCATGGTAACTAGGGAAAAGCCCTTGCGGCCTGTGGTGTTTCTCGGTTATAAATTAGAGTGGAGTGTGCCCGGACAAACCCACACAAGCTGATGTCTCCTTACTTTTGTTGGATTTTTAATTTAATTTTTAGTTTTTATTGGAGTAATTCCCCAGTGTGCACGTGGACCACTTCTACTTTGCACATTCCTCGGTTGATGGACATTTTCATTGCTTCCAAGTGTTGGCTATGGTAAATATTTTTGGAGTGCAGGATTGCCGGCCTGTGACTTTTTGATTCTCATTTTCTCAGTTGATAGGCCCAGCAGTGGGTGTGATTGATTGACTGGTAGCACCGTGTTTCCCTTTTCAAAGCACCTTCTTTGTGTTTTCATTAGTGGCTCTTACCACGTCCCCCTTAGAATCGAGGGTATGCATTTCTCCACAATCGATTTAGCATTTATTGTTTGCTGCCTTTATGCTAATGGCCCTACTGGCTGCTGTATGCTGATAGGGTTTTGTAATTTGGGTTTGCATGTCTTTGAAAATTCGTAAAACTCATCATGTTTCTCCACCGTTTTCTTTTCTGTTAAAAAAAAGGAAACAGTTGGGAGTACAATATATCTCTTGAAATTTTCTTCTTGGAAGGTTGCCCTATTTTGAAATTTTTGGTCGATTTTCCACCCCAGAATTTTTTTAGAGAGCAGGTGTCATTTCCCGGACTGCAAGTTTGGTGAATATTTAGTGACCTTTAGCAATGGGTTTAAAGCTGCTGTTGTGGGAAGTGACCTTAAGCAGGCAGCATTTCTCCACTCCCAAATCTGGGTACTAGGGCAGCAGAGCCTTTCTGGAAGTCGTGTTCCTAGGTTGTAAATTAAATTGGAATGTGCATGGAGAAACCCCCATAAGTTTATGTCTCATTATTTCTTCTTGGTTTTAAATTTTTTTTTAATTGGGGTAAAGCTTAGAATATTGTCTGTCCTAGGTGTACACAATCTGGTTCATTTGTACATTATATATGTCTATTCAAGTACAGATCCTCTTCCCATGTAAAATGTTACAGAGGGTTCCACAGACCTCCCTTGCTACATGGTCGGTCTTTTTGAGATATGTATATACTATGTGTTTGTATACATATAGCAACACTAATCTTAACTTATCCATTCCCCCCACCTTTCTTTTTAGATGAGCATAGTTTGTTTTCTAAGTCTGTGAGTGTCTTTCTCTGTGGAAATATATTCATTTGTGTCAGTTATTAGATAACGCCTATAAGTGATATCATAGAATACAGGTCTTTGGTTTCCGAGTTACCTCATGTTTCGTGATTATCTCCAGACTCATTTGTGGTGCCTCAAAGAGCAATGGTTCATTGTTTTCCATGGCTAATATTCCATTGTGTACATGGACCACTTCTTCTTTATCCATTCACCTCTTGTTGGATATTTTGATTGCTTCACTCTCTTGGCTATTGTGAAAAATGCTGCACTGCAACTTTTGCGGCCTGTGTCTTCTCGATTCCTGTCTTCTCAGGTGAGAGGTCCAATGGTGCGCCTGCTGGATTGAATGGTACCTCCATTTTTACTTTTAAACACAGCTCCTTTCTGTTCTCATTATTGGCTGTTACCCCTTTACGTCTCACCAGCAGGTAGAGGGGACACAGTTCTTAAAAACCCCGTCAGCATTTATTGTTTGTAGACATTTTGCTGATGGTCAGTCGACTGGTCTAAGTTGAAACTTTTTGTAGATTAGATTGCATGGGTCTAACACTCCCTGAGGTTGAGCTTTTATCCATTTTCCTTTTTTTTAAAAGAGCGTGAGTAAAACTTAACTCCTCATACTCTCTTCTTGAAACATTTGCCGGTTTTGAATTTTTTTGTCCATTTCCTACTTCAGCACAATTTTTTAGGGCAGGTGTCCTTTACAGCCCTGAGTCCTTGTGAATGTTAAGTGACCATTAGCTGTGAGTTTAAAGCTGCTCTTGCAGGAAACGGCCACAAGGTGGCAGCATTTCTCCTTTACCAAATTTGGTAACTGGGGAAACAGAGCCTTAATGGAAGTGGTGTTCTAGGTTGTAAATTCGAATGGAATGTGCCAGGAAAAAAGCACTTTATGTTTATGTCTCATTACTTCTTGTTCATAATTGTAATTTACTTTTTATTTTTTATCACAGCAAATTTGATTACAATGGTTTGTTTGTTCTAGGTGTGCAAGATGTGGTTCTTTCACACATATACGTGTATCTATTCTTCCTCGCATCCTTTTCCCATGTAGGTTATGACACAATGTTGAGTAGTCTTCTCCTGGTCTTCCGTACGTCTTTGGTGATTATATATTTCACATGGTATGTATATCTCTGTTAACCCCAATATGGTAATGTATCCAATCCTCATCCCTTTCTATTTGGTGAACCATCAGTTTTTTTAATGAATCTGTGATTGCCTTTCTCTGTGGAAATATCTTCATTGGTATCAATTTTTAAGTAACTCCTAAAAGTGATATGATAGGATATGTGTCTTTTGCTTTCTCACTTACTACAGGTGGCGTGATTACGTCTAGACTCATGTATGGTGCTGTAAATGGCATTGTTTCATTTTTTTCACTAGCGAATATTCCATCTGTACATGGAGGAGTTCTTCTTTGTCCACCCATCTGTTGGTGGACTTTTTGGTTACTTCCATATCTTGGCTATTGTAATACTGTGCCATGCAGATTTGCCTGCCTGTGTCTTTCCAATTCTTTCTTCTTAGATTATAGGTCGAGGAGTGGGCCTGCTGGATCATACGGTAGCTCAATGTTTACCTTTTTAAGGCACCTCCATTCTGTTCTCATTCGTGGCCCTTTTCAAGTTACGTCCCACTTGAAGTTGAGGGTATGCATTTCTCCACAACACCTTCAGCATTTATTGTTTGTAGTTTCCTTGCTGATGGTTATTCTGACAAGTGTGAGCTGATACCTCTTTGTGGTTGAATTCGCCTGTGCCTCATAATCCGTTGAAATTGAGCTTTAAGGCATGTCCTTTTTATTTTTCAACCTGTGATTACCCCTTAGTTCTTCAAAGTGTTCTCTTAAAGTATGTGTCACATTTTGAAATGTTTTGGCCATTACCTCCCTCAAGACATTTTGAGGGTAGGTTTCATTTACAGTTCTGCAGTACTTGTTCCTATGAAATGACCATTAGCACAGGCTTTAAAGCTGCTTTTGCAGGTAAATGCCAGAGGGCGGCAGCCTTTCTATGTCCCCACCATGGTAACTAGGGAAAAGCCCTTGAGGCCTGTGGTGTTTCTGTTTTATAAATTAGAGTGGAGTGTGCCCGGACAAACCCACACAAGCTGATGTCTCCTTACTTTTGTTGGATTTTTAAATTTAATTTTTAGTTTTTATTGGAGTAATTCCCCAGTGTGCACGTGGACCACTTCTACTTTGCACATTCCTCAGTTGATGGACATTTTCATTGCTTCCAAGTGTTGGCTCTGGTAAATATTGTTGGAGTGCAGGATTGCCAGCCTGTGACTTTTTGATTCTCATTTTCTCAGTTGATAGGCCCAGCAGTGGGTGTGATTGATTGACTGGTAGCACTGTGTTTCCCTTTTCAAAGCACCTTCTTTGTGTTTTCATTAGTGGCTCTTACCACGTCCCCCTTAGAATCGAGGGTATGCATTTCTCCACAATCGATTTAGCATTTATTGTTTGCTGCCTTTATGCTAATGTCCCTACTGGCTGCTGTATGCTGATAGGGTTTTGTAATTTGGGTTTGCATGTCTTTGAAAATTCGTAAAACTCATCATCTTTCTCCACCGTTTTCTTTTCTGTTAAAAAAAAGGAAACATTTGGGAGTACAATATATCTCTTGAAAATGTCTTCTTGGAAGGTTGCCCTATTTTGAAATTTTTGGTCGATTTTCCACCTCAGAATTTTTTTAGAGAGCAGGTGTCATTTTCCGAACTGCAAGTTTGGTGAATATTTAGTGACCATTAGCAATGGGTTTAAAGCTGCTGTTGTGGGAAGTGGCCTCAAGTAGGCAGCATTTCTCCACTCCCAAATCTGGGTACTAGGGCAGCAGAGCCTTTCTGGAAGTCGTGTTCCTAGGTTGTAAATTAAATTGGACTGTGCCTGGAGAAACCCCCATAAGTTTATGTCTCATTATTTCTTCTTGGTTTTAAAATTTTTTTTAATTGGGGTAAAGCTTCGAATATTGTCTGTCCTAGGTGTACACAATCTGGTTCAATTGTACATTATATATGTCTATTCAAGTACAGATCCTCTTCCCATGTAAAATGTTACAGAGGGTTCCACAGACCTCCCTTGCTAGATGGTCGGTCTTTTTGAGATATGTATATACTATGTGTTTGTATACATATAGCAACACTAATCTTAACTTATCCATTCCCCCCACCTTTCCTTTTAGATGAGCATAGTTTGTTTTCTAAGTCTGTGAGTGTCTTTCTCTGTGGAAGTATATTCATTTGTGTCAGTTATTAGATAACGCCTATAAGTGATATCATAGAATACAGGTCTTTGGTTTCCGAGTTACCTCATGTTTCGTGATTATCTCCAGACTCATTTGTGGTGCCTCAAAGAGCAATGGTTCATTGTTTTCCAAGGCTAATATTCCATTGTGTACATGGACCACTTCTTCTTTATCCATTCACCTCTTGTTGGATATTTTGATTGCTTCACTGTCTTGGCTAATGTGAATAAGGCTGCACTGCAGCTTTTGCGGCCTGTGTCTTCTCGATTCTTGTCTTCTCAGGTGAGAGGTCCAGTGGTACGCCTGCTGGACTGAATGGTACCTCCATTTTTACTTTTAAACACAGCTCCTTTCTGTTCTCATTATTGGCTGTTACCCCTTTACGTCTCACCAGCAAGTAGAGGGGACACCGTTCTTAAAAACCCCGTCAGCATTTATTGTTTCTGGACATTTTGCTGATGGTCAGTCGACTGGTCTAAGTTGAAACTTTTTGTAGATTAGATTGCATGGGTCTAACACTCCCTGAGGTTGAGCTTTTATCCATTTTCCTTTTTTTTTTTAAAAGAGCGTGAGTAAAACTTAACTCCTCATACTCTCTTCTTGAAACATTTGCCTGTTTTGAATTTTTTTGTCCATTCCCTACTTCAGCACAATTTTTTAGGGCAGGTGTCCTTTACAGCCCTGAGTCCTTGTGAATGTTAAGTGACCATTAGCTGTGAGTTTAAAGCTGCTCTTGCAGGAAACGGCCACAACAAGCCGTTTCTTGCAGGAAACGGCTCTTGCAGGAAACGGCCTTTACCAAATTTGGTAAGTGGGGAAACAGAGCCTTAATGGAAGTGGTGTTCTAGGTTGTAAATTCGAATGGAATGTGCCAGGAATAAAGCACTTTATGTTTATGTCTCATTACTTCTTGTTCATAATTGTAATTTACTTTTTATTTTTTATCCCAGCAAATTTGATTACAATGGTTTGTTTGTTCTAGGTGTGCAAGATGTGGTTCTTTCACACATATACGTGTATCTATTCTTCCTCGCATCCTTTTCCCATATAGGTTATGACACAATGTTGAGTACTCTTCTCCTGGTCTTCCGTACGTCTTTGGTGATTATATATTTCACATGGTATGTATATCTCTGTTAACCCCAATATGGTAATGTATCCAATCCTCATCCCTTTCTATTTGGTGAACCATCAGTTTTTTTAATGAATCTGTGATTGCCTTTCTCTGTGGAAATATCTTCCTTGGTATCAATTTTTAAGTAACTCCTAAAAGTGATATGATAGGATATGTGTCTTTTGCTTTCTTACTTACTACAGGTGGCGTGATTACGTCTAGACTCATGTATGGTGCTGTAAATGGCATTGTTTCATTTTTTTCACTAGCGAATATTCCATCTGTACATGGAGGAGTTCTTCTTTGTCCACCCATCTGTTGGTGGACTTTTTGGTTACTTCCATATCTTGGCTATTGTAATACTGTGACATGCAGATTTGCCTGCCTGTGTCTTTCCAATTCTTTCTTCTTAGATTATAGGTCGAGGAGTGGGCCTGCTGGATCATACGGTAGCTCAATGTTTACCTTTTTAAGGCACCTCCATTCTGTTCTCATTCGTGGCCCTTTTCAAGTTACGTCCCACTTGAAGTTGAGGGTATGCATTTCTCCACAACACCTTCAGCATTTATTGTTTGTAGTTTCCTTGCTGATGGTTATTCTGACAAGTGTGAGCTGATACCTCTTTGTGGTTGAATTCGCCTGTGCCTCATAATCCGTTGAAATTGAGCTTTAAGGCATGTCCTTTTTATTTTTCAACCTGTGATTACCCCTTAGTTCTTCAAAGTGTTCTCTTAAAGTATGTGTCACATTTTGAAATGTTTTGGCCATTACCTCCCTCAAGACATTTTGAGGGTAGGTTTCATTTACAGTTCTGCAGTACTTGTTCCTATGAAATGACCATTAGCACAGGCTTTAAAGCTGCTTTTGCAGGTAAATGCCAGAGGGTGGCAGCCTTTCTATGTCCCCACCATGGTAACTAGGGAAAAGACCTTGAGGCCTGTGGTGTTTCTCGGTTATAAATTAGAGTGGAGTGTGCCCGGACAAACCCACACAAGCTGATGTCTCCTTACTTTTGTTGGATTTTTAAATTTAATTTTTAGTTTTTATTGGAGTAATTCCCCAGTGTGCACGTGGACCACTTCTACTTTGCGCATTCCTCAGTTGATGGACATTTTCATTGCTTCCAAGTGTTGGCTATGGTAAATATTGTTGGAGTGCAGGATTGCCAGCCTGTGACTTTTTGATTCTCATTTTCTCAGTTGATAGGCCCAGCAGTGGGTGTGATTGATTGACTGGTAGCACCGTGTTTCCCTTTTCAAAGCACATTCTTTGGGTTTTCATTAGTGGCTCTTACCACGTCCCCCTCAGAATCGAGGGTATGCATTTCTCCACAATCGATTTAGCATTTATTGTTTGCAGCATGTATGCTAATGGCCCTACTGGCTGCTGTGTGCTGATAGGGTTGTGTAATTTGGGTTTGCATGTCTTTGAAAATTCGTAAAACTCATCATTTTTCTCCACCGTTTACTTTTCTGTTAAAAAAAAAGGAAACAGTTGGGAGTACAATATATCTCTTGAAATTTTCTTCTTGGAAGGTTGCCCTATTTTGAAATTTTTGGTCGATTTTCCACCCCAGAATTTTTTTAGAGAGCAGGTGTCATTTCCCGAACTGCAAGTTTGGTGAATATTTAGTGACCTTTGGCAATGGGTTTAAAGCTGCTGTTGTGGGAAGTGACCTCAAGCAGGCAGCATTTCTCCACTCCCAAATCTGGGTACTAGGGCAGCAGAGCATTTCTGGAAGTCGTGTTCCTAGGTTGTAAATTAAATTGGAATGTGCATGGAGAAACCCCCATAAGTTTATGTCTCATTATTTCTTCTTGGTTTTAATTTTTTTTTAATTGGGGTAAATCTTCGAATATTGTCTGTCCTAGGTGTACACAATCTGGTTCATTTGTACATTATATATGTCTATTCAAGTACAGATCCTCTTCCCATGTAAAATGTTACAGAGGGTTCCACAGACCTCCCTTGCTACATGGTCGGTCTTTTTGTGATATGTATATACTATGTGTTTGTATACATAGAGCAACACTAATCTTAACTTATCCATTCCCCCCACCTTTCCTTTTAGATGAGCATAGTTTGTTTTCTAAGTCTGTGAGTGTCTTTCTCTGTGGAAATATATTCATTTGTGTCAGTTATTAGATAACGCCATAAGTGATATCATAGAATACAGGTCTTTGGTTTCCGAGTTACCTCATGTTTCGTGATTATCTCCAGACTCATTTGTGGTGCCTCAAAGAGCAATGGTTCATTGTTTTCCATGGCTAATATTCCATTGTGTACATGGACCACTTCTTCTTTATCCATTCACCTCTTGTTGGATATTTTGATTGCTTCACTGTCTTGGCTATTGTGTATAAGGCTGCACTGCAGCTTTTGCGGCCTGTGTCTTCTCGATTCTTGGCTTCTCAGGTGAGAGGTCCAATGGTGCGCCTGCTGGACTGAATGGTACCTCCATTTTTACTTTTAAACACAGCTCCTTTCTGTTCTCATTATTGGCTGTTACCCCTTTACGTCTCACCAGCAGGTAGAGGGGACACAGTTCTTAAAAACCCCGTCAGCATTTATTGTTTGTAGACATTTTGCTGATGGTCAGTCGACTGGTCTAAGTTGAAACTTTTTTAGATTAGATTGCCTGGGTCTAACACTCCCTGAGGTTGAGCTTTTATGCATTTTCCTTTTTTTTTTAAAAGAGCGTGAGTAAAACTTAACTCTTCATACTCTCATCTTGAAACATTTGCCTGTTTTGAATTTTTTTGTCCATTCCCTACTTCAGCACAATTTTTTAGGGCAGGTGTCCTTTACAGCCCTGAGTCCTTGTGAATGTTAAGTGACCATTAGCTGTGAGTTTAAAGCTGCTCTTGCAGGACACGGCCACAAGGTGGCAGCATTTCTCCTTTACCAAATTTGGTAACTGGGGAAACAGAGCCTTAATGGAAGTGGTGTTCTAGGTTGTAAATTCGAATGGAATGTGCCAGGGAAAAAGCACTTTATGTTTATGTCTCATTACTTCTTGTTCATAATTGTAATTTACTTTTTATTTTTTATCCCAGCAAATTTGATTACAATGGTTTGTTTGTTCTAGGTGTGCAAGATGTGGTTCTTTCACACATATACGTGTATCTATTCTTCCTCGCATCCTTTTCCCATGTAGGTTATGACACACTGTTGAGTAGTCTTCTCCTGGTCTTCCGTACGTCTTTGGTGATTATATATTTCACATGGTTTGTATATCTCTGTTAACCCCAATATGGTAATGTATCCAATCCTCATCCCTTTCTATTTGGTGAACCATAAGATTTTTTTAATGAAACTGTGATTGCGTTTCTCTGTGGAAATATCTTCATTGGTATCAATTTTTAAGTAACTCCTAAAAGTGATATGATAGGATATGTTTCTTTTCCTTTCTCACTTACTACAGGTGGCGTGATTACGTCTAGACTCATGTATGGTGCTGCAAATGGCATTGTTTCATTTTTTTCACTAGCGAATATTCCATCTGTACATGGAGGAGTTCTTCTTTGTCCACCCATCTGTTGGTGGACTTTTTGGTTACTTCCATATCTTGGCTATCGTAATACTGTGCCATGCAGATTTGCCTTCCTGTGTCTTTCCAATTCTTTCTTCTTAGATTATAGGTCGAGGAGTGGGCCTGCTGGATCATACGGTAGCTCAATGTTTACCTTTTTAAGGCACCTCCATTCTGTTCTCATTCGTGGCCCTTTTCAAGTTACGTCCCACTTGAAGTTGAGGGTATGCATTTCTCCACAACACCTTCAGCATTTATTGTTTGTAGTTTCCTTGCTGATGGTTATTCTGACAAGTGTGAGCTGATACCTCTTTGTGGTTGAATTCGCCTGTGCCTCATAATCCGTTGAAATTGAGCTTTAAGGCATGTCCTTTTTATTTTTCAACCTGTGATTACCCCTTAGTTCTTCAAAGTGTTCTCTTAAAGTATGTGTCACATTTTGAAATGTTTTGGCCATTACCTCCCTCAAGACATTTTGAGGGTAGGTTTCATTTACAGTTCTGCAGTACTTGTTCCTATGAAATGACCATTAGCACAGGCTTTAAAGCTGCTTTTGCAGGTAAATGCCAGAGGGCGGCAGCCTTTCTATGTCCCCACCATGGTAACTAGGGAAAAGCCCTTGAGGCCTGTGGTGTTTCTCGCTTATAAATTAGAGTGGAGTGTGCCCGGACAAACCCACACAAGCTGATGTCTCCTTACTTTTGTTGGATTTTTAAATTTAATTTTTAGTTTTTATGGAGTAGTTCCCCAGTGTGCACGTGGACCACTTCTACTTTGCGCATTCCTCAGTTGATGGACATTTTCATTGCTTCCAAGTGTTGGCTATGGTAAATATTGTTGGAGTGCAGGATTGCCAGCCTGTGACTTTTTGATTCTCATTTTCTCAGGTGATAGGCCCAGCAGTGGGTGTAATTGATTGACTGGTAGCTCCGTGTTTCCCTTTTCAAAGCACCTTCTTTGTGTTTTCATTAGTGGCTCTTACCACGTCCCCCTTAGAAATGAGGGTATGCATTTCTCCACAATCGATTTAGCATTTATTGTTTGCTGCATTTATGCTAATGGCCCTACTGGCTGCTGTGTGCTGATAGGGTTTTGTAATTTGGGTTTGCATGTCTTTGAAAATTCGTAAAACTCATCATTTTTCTCCACCGTTTACTTTTCTGTTAAAAAAAAGGAAACAGTTGGGAGTACAATATATCTCTTGAAATTTTCTGCTTGGAAGGTTGCCCTATTTTGAAATTTTTGGTCGATTTTCCACCCCAGAATTTTTTTAGAGAGCAGGAGTCATTTCCCGAACTGCAAGTTTGGTGAATATTTAGTGACCTTTAGCAATGGGTTTAAAGCTGCTGTTGTGGGAAGTGACCTCAAGCAGGCAGCATTTCTCCACTCCCAAATCTGGGTACTAGGGCAGCAGAGCCTTTCTGGAAGTCGTGTTCCTAGGTTGTAAATTAAATTGGAATGTGCATGGAGAAACCCCCATAAGTTTATGTCTCATTATTTCTTCTTGGTTTTAATTTTTTTTTTAATTGGGGTAAATCTTCGAATATTGTCTGTCCTAGGTGTACACAATCTGGTTCATTTGTACATTATATATGTCTATTCAAGTACAGATCCTCTTCCCATGTAAAATGTTACAGAGGGTTCCACAGACCTCCCTTGCTACATGGTCGGTCTTTTTGAGATATGTATATACTATGTGTTTGTATACATAGAGCAACACTAATCTTAACTTATCCATTCCCCCTCCTTTCCTTTTAGAAGAGCATAATTTGTTTTCTAAGTCTGTGAGTGTCTTTCTCTGTGGAAATATATTCATTTGTGTCAGTTATTAGATAACGCCTATAAGTGATATCATAGAATACAGGTCTTTGGTTTCCGAGTTACCTCATGTTTCGTGATTATCTCCAGACTCATTTGTGGTGCCTCGAAGAGCAATGGTTCATTGTTTTAAATGGCTAATATTCCATTGTGTACATGGACCACTTCTTCTTTATCCATTCACCTCTTGTTGGATATTTTGATTGCTTCACTCTCTTGGCTATTGTGAAAAATGCTGCACTGCAACTTTTGCGGCCTGTGTCTTCTCGATTCCTGTCTTCTCAGGTGAGAGGTCCAATGGTGCGCCTGCTGGATTGAATGGTACCTCCATTTTTACTTTTACACACAGCTCCTTTCTGTTCTCATTATTGGCTGTTACCCCTTTACGTCTCACCAGCAGGTAGAGGGGACACAGTTCTTAAAAACCCCTTCAGCATTTATTGTTTGTAGACATTTTGCTGATGGTCAGTCGACTGGTCTAAGTTGAAACTTTTTGTAGATTAGATTGCATGGGTCTAACACTCCCTGAGGTTGAGCTTTTATCCATTTTCCTTTTTTTTTAAAAGAGCGTGAGTAAAACTTAACTCCTCATACTCTCTTCTTGAAACATTTGCCTGTTTTGAATTTTTTTGTCCATTTCCTAATTCAGAACAATTTTTTAGGGCAGGTGTCCTTTACAGCCCTGAGTCCTTGTGAATGTTAAGTGACCATTAGCTGTGAGTTTAAAGCTGCTCTTGCAGGAAACGGCCACAAGGTGGCAGCATTTCTCCTTTACCAAATTTGGTAACTGGGGAAACAGAGCCTTAATGGAAGTGGTGTTCTAGGTTGTAAATTCGAATGGAATGTGCCAGGAAAAAAGCACTTTATGTTTATGTCTCATTACTTCTTGTTCATAATTGTAATTTACTTTTTATTTTTTATCCCAGCAAATTTGATTACAATGGTTTGTTTGTTCTAGGTGTGCAAGATGTGGTTCTTTCACACATATACGTGTATCTATTCTTCCTCGCATCCTTTTCCCATGTAGGTTATGACACAATGTTGAGTAGTCTTCTCCTGGTCTTCCGTACGTCTTTGGTGATTATATATTTCACATGGTATGTATATCTCTGTTAACCCCAATATGGTAATGTATCCAATCCTCATCCCTTTCTATTTGGTGAACCATCAGTTTTTTTAATGAATCTGTGATTGCCTTTCTCTGTGGAAATATCTTCATTGGTATCAATTTTTAAGTAACTCCTAAAAGTGATATGATAGGATATGTGTCTTTTGCTTTCTCACTTACTACAGGTGGCGTGATTACGTCTAGACTCATGTATGGTGTTGTAAATGGCATTGTTTAATTTTTTTCACTAGCGAATATTCCATCTGTACATGGAGGAGTTCTTCTTTGTCCACCCATCTGTTGGTGGACTTTTTGGTTACTTCCATATCTTGGCTATTGTAATACTGTGCCATGCAGATTTGCCTGCCTGTGTCTTTCCAATCCTTTCTTCTTAGATTATAGGTCGAGGAGTGGGCCTGCTGGATCATACGGAAGCTCAATGTTTACCTTTTTAAGGCACCTCCATTCTGTTCTCATTCGTGGCCCTTTTCAAGTTACGTCCCACTTGAAGTTGAGGGTATGCATTTCTCCACAACACCTTCAGCATTTATTGTTTGTAGTTTCCTTGCTGATGGTTAT
Organism: Eschrichtius robustus; assembly: GCF_028021215.1. Classification (NCBI taxonomy): domain Eukaryota; kingdom Metazoa; phylum Chordata; class Mammalia; order Artiodactyla; family Eschrichtiidae; genus Eschrichtius; species Eschrichtius robustus. The sequence continues at coordinate 78,104,608 of NC_090832.1, forward strand.
TCTGACAAGTGTGAGCTGATACCTCTTTGTGGTTGAATTCGCCTGTGCCTCATAATCCGTTGAAATTGAGCTTTAAGGCATGTCCTTTTTATTTTTCAACCTGTGATTACCCCTTAGTTCTTCAAAGTGTTCTCTTAAAGTATGTGTCACATTTTGAAATGTTTTGGCCATTACCTCCCTCAAGACATTTTGAGGGTAGGTTTCATTTACAGTTCTGCAGTACTTGTTCCTATGAAATGACCATTAGCACAGGCTTTAAAGCTGCTTTTGCAGGTAAATGCCAGAGGGCGACAGCCTTTCTATGTCCCCACCATGGTAACTAGGGAAAAGCCCTTGAGGCCTGTGGTGTTTCTCGGTTATAAATTAGAGTGGAGTGTGCCCGGACAAACCCACACAAGCTGATGTCTCCTTACTTTTGTTGGATTTTTAAATTTAATTTTTAGTTTTTATTGGAGTAATTCCCCAGTGTGCACGTGGACCACTTCTACTTTGCGCATTCCTCAGTTGATGGACATTTTCATTGCTTCCAAGTGTTGGCTCTGGTAAATATTTTTGGAGTGCAGGATTGCCAGCCTGTGACTTTTTGATATTCATTTTCTCAGTTGATAGCCCCAGCAGTGGGTGTGATTGATTGACTGGTAGCACCGTGTTTCCCTTTTCAAAGCACCTTCTTTGTGTTTTCATTAGTGGCTCTTACCACGTCCCCCTTAGAATCGAGGGTATGCATTTCTCCACAATCGATTTAGCATTTATTGTTTGCTGCCTTTATGCTAATGGCCCTACTGGCTGCTGTATGCTGATAGGGTTTTGTAATTTGGGTTTGCATGTCTTTGAAAATTCGTAAAACTCATCATGTTTCTCCACCGTTTTCTTTTCTGTTAAGAAAAAGGAAACAGTTGGGAGTACAATATATCTCTTGAAAATGTCTTCTTGGAAGATTGCCCTATTTTGAAATTTTTGGTCGATATTCCACCTCAGAATTTTTTTAGAGAGCAGGTGTCATTTCCCGAACTGCAAGTTTGGTGAATATTTAGTGACCATTAGCAATGGGTTTAAAGCTGCTGTTGTGGGAAGTGGCCTCAAGTAGGCAGCATTTCTCCACTCCCAAATCTGGGTACTAGGGCAGCAGAGCCTTTCTGGAAGTCGTGTTCCTAGGTTGTAAATTAAATTGGAATGTGCCTGGAGAAACCCCCATAAGTTTATGTCTCATTATTTCTTCTTGGTTTTAAAATTTTTTTTAATTGGGGTAAAGCTTCGAATATTGTCTGTCCTAGGTGTACACAATCTGGTTCATTTGTACATTATATATGTCTATTCAAGTACAGATCCTCTTCCCATGTAAAATGTTACAGAGGGTTCCACAGACCTCCCTTGCTAGATGGTCGGTCTTTTTGAGATATGTATATACTATGTGTTTGTATACATATAGCAACACTAATTTTAACTTATCCATTCCCCCCACCTTTCCTTTTAGATGAGCATAGTTTGTTTTCTAAGTCTGTGAGTGTCTTTCTCTGTGGAAATATATTCATTTGTGTCAGTTATTAGATAACGCCTATAAGTGATATCATAGAATACAGGTCTTTGGTTTCCGAGTTACCTCATGTTTCGTGATTATCTCCAGACTCATTTGTGGTGCCTCAAAGAGCAATGGTTCATTGTTTTAAATGGCTAATATTCCATTGTGTACATGGACCACTTCTTCTTTATCCATTCACCTCTTGTTCGATATTTTGATTGCTTCACTCTCTTGGCTATTGTGAAAAAGGCTGCACTGCAACTTTTGCGGCCTGTGTCTTCTCGATTCCTGTCTTCTCAGGTGAGAGGTCCAATGGTGCGCCTGCTGGATTGAATGGTACCTCCATTTTTACTTTTACACACAGCTCCTTTCTGTTCTCATTATTGGCTGTTACCCCTTTACGTCTCACCAGCAGGTAGAGGGGACACAGTTCTTAAAAACCCCGTCAGCATTTATTGTTTGTAGACATTTTGCTGATGGTCAGTCGACTGGTCTAAGTTGAAACTTTTTGTAGATTAGATTGCATGGGTCTAACACTCCCTGAGGTTGAGCTTTTATCCATTTTCCTTTTTTTTTAAAAGAGCGTGAGTAAAACTTAACTCCTCATACTCTCTTCTTGAAACATTTGCCTGTTTTGAATTTTTTTGTCCATTTCCTACTTCAGCACAATTTTTTAGGGCAGGTGTCCTTTACAGCCCTGAGTCCTTGTGAATGTTATGTGACCATTAGCTGTGAGTTTAAAGCTGCTCTTGCAGGAAACGGCCACAAGGTGGCAGCATTTCTCCTTTACCAAATTTGGTAACTGGGGAAACAGAGCCTTAATGGAAGTGGTGTTCTAGGTTGTAAATTCGAATGGAATGTGCCAGGAAAAAAGCACTTTATGTTTATGTCTCATTACTTCTTGTTCATAATTGTAATTTACTTTTTATTTTTTATCCCAGCAAATTTGATTACAATGGTTTGTTTGTTCTAGGTGTGCAAGATGTGGTTCTTTCACACATATACGTGAATCTATTCTTCCTCGCATCCTTTTCCCATGTAGGTTATGACACAATGTTGAGTAGTCTTCTCCTGGTCTTCCGTACGTCTTTGGTGATTACATATTTCACATGGTATGTATATCTCTGTTAACCCCAATATGGTAATGTATCCAATCCTCATCCCTTTCTATTTGGTGAACCATCAGTTTTTTTAATGAATCTGTGATTGCCTTTCTCTGTGGAAATATCTTCATTGGTATCAATTTTTAAGTAACTCCTAAAAGTGATATGATAGGATATGTGTCTTTTGCTTTCTCACTTACTACAGGTGGCGTGATTACGTCTAGACTCATGTATGGTGCTGTAAATGGCATTGTTTCATTTTTTTCACTAGCGAATATTCCATCTGTACATGGAGGAGTTCTTCTTTGTCCACCCATCTGTTGGTGGACTTTTTGGTTACTTCCATATCTTGGCTATTGTAATACTGTGCCATGCAGATTTGCCTGCCTGTGTCTTTCCAATTCTTTCTTCTTAGATTATAGGTCGAGGAGTGGGCCTGCTGGATCATACGGTAGCTCAATGTTTACCTTTTTAAGGCACCTCCATTCTGTTCTCATTCGTGGCCCTTTTCAAGTTACGTCCCACTTGAAGTTGAGGGTATGCATTTCTCCACAACACCTTCAGCATTTATTGTTTGTAGTTTCCTTGCTGATGGTTATTCTGACAAGTGTGAGCTGATACCTCTTTGTGGTTGAATTCGCCTGTGCCTCATAATCCGTTGAAATTGAGCTTTAAGGCATGTCCTTTTTATTTTTCAACCTGTGATTACCCCTTAGTTCTTCAAAGTGTTCTCTTAAAGTATGTGTCACATTTTGAAATGTTTTGGCCATTACCTCCCTCAAGACATTTTGAGGGTAGGTTTCATTTACAGTTCTGCAGTACTTGTTCCTATGAAATGACCATTAGCACAGGCTTTAATGCTGCTTTTGCAGGTAAATGCCAGAGGGCGGCAGCCTTTCTATGTCCCCACCATGGTAACTAGGGAAAAGCCCTTGAGGCCTGTGGTGTTTCTCGGTTATAAATTAGAGTAGAGTGTGCCCGGACAAACCCACACAAGCTGATGTCTCCTTACTTTTGTTGGATTTTTAAATTTAATTTTTAGTTTTTATTGGAGTAATTCCCCAGTGTGCACGTGGACCACTTCTACTTTGCGCATTCCTCAGTTGATGGACATTTTCATTGCTTCCAAGTGTTGGCTATGGTAAATATTGTTGGAGTGCAGGATTGCCAGCCTGTGACTTTTTGATTCTCATTTTCTCAGTTGATAGGCCCAACAGTGGGTGTGATTGATTGACAGGTAGCACCGTGTTTCCCTTTTCAAAGCACCTTCTTTGTGTTTTCATTAGTGGCTCTTACCACGTCCCCCTTAGAATCGAGGGTATGCATTTCTCCACAATCGATTTAGCATTTATTGTTTGCTGCCTTTATGCTAATGGCCCTACTGGCTGCTGTATGCTGATAGGGTTTTGTAATTTGGGTTTGCATGTCTTTGAAAATTCGTAAAACTCATCATGTTTCTCCACCGTTTTCTTTTCTGTTAAAAAAAAGGAAACAGTTGGGAGTACAATATATCTCTTGAAAATGTCTTCTTGGAAGGTTGCCCTATTTTGAAATTTTTGGTCGATTTTCCACCTCAGAATTTTTTTAGAGAGCAGGTGTCATTTCCCGAACTGCAATTTTGGTGAATATTTAGTGACCATTAGCAATGGGTTTAAAGCTGCTGTTGTGGGAAGTGGCCTCAAGTAGGCAGCATTTCTCCACTCCCAAATCTGGGTACTAGGGCAGCAGAGCCTTTCTGGAAGTCGTGTTCCTAGGTTGTAAATTAAATTGGAATGTGCCTGGAGAAACCCCCATAAGTTTATGTCTCATTATTTCTTCTTGGTTTTAATTTTTTTTTTATTTGGGGTAAAGCTTCGAATATTGTCTGTCCTAGGTGTACACAATCTGGTTCATTTGTACATTATATATGTCTATTCAAGTACAGATCCTCTTCCCATGTAAAATGTTACAGAGGGTTCCACAGACCTCCCTTGCTAGATGGTCGGTCTTTTTGAGATATGTATATACTATGTGTTTGTATACATATAGCAACACTAATCTTAACTTATCCATTCCCCCCACCTTTCCTTTTAGATGAGCATAGTTTGTTTTCTAAGTCTGTGAGTGTCTTTCTCTGTGGAAATATATTCATTTGTGTCAGTTATTAGATAACGCCTATAAGTGATATCATAGAATACAGGTCTTTGGTTTCCGAGTTACCTCATGTTTCGTGATTATCTCCAGACTCATTTGTGGTGCCTCAAAGAGCAATGGTTCATTGTTTTCCATGGCTAATATTCCATTGTGTACATGGACCACTTCTTCTTTATCCATTCACCTCTTGTTGGATATTTTGATTGCTTCACTGTCTTGGCTAATGTGAATAAGGCTGCACTGCAGCTTTTGCGGCCTGTGTTTCTCGATTCTTGTCTTCTCAGGTCAGAGGTCCAATGGTGCACCTGCTGGACTGAATGGTACCTCCATTTTTACTTTTAAACACAGCTCCTTTCTCTTCTCATTATTGGCTGTTACCCCTTTACGTCTCACCAGCAGGTAGAGGGGACACAGTTCTTAAAAACCCCGTCAGCATTTATTGTTTCTGGACATTTTGCTGATGGTCAGTCGACTGGTCTAAGTTGAAACTTTTTGTAGATTAGATTGCATGGGTCTAACACTCCCTGAGGTTGAGCTTTTATCCATTTTCCTTTTTTTTTTTAAAAGAGCGTGAGTAAAACTTAACTCCTCATACTCTCTTCTTGAAACATTTGCCTGTTTTGAATTTTTTTGTCCATTCCCTACTTGAGCACAATTTTTTAGGGCAGGTGTCCTTTACAGCCCTGAGTCCTTGTGAATGTTAAGTGACCATCAGCTGTGAGTTTAAAGCTGCTCTTGCAGGAAACGGCCACAAGGTGGCAGCATTTCTCCTTTACCAAATTTGGTAACTGGGGAAACAGAGCCTTAATGGAAGTGGTGTTCTAGGTTGTAAATTCGAATGGAATGTGCCAGGAAAAAAGCACTTTATGTTTATGTCTCATTACTTCTTGTTCATAATTGTAATTTACTTTTTATTTTTTATCCCAGCAAATTTGATTACAATGGTTTGTTTGTTCTAGGTGTGCAAGATGTGGTTCTTTCACACATATACGTGTATCTATTCTTCCTCGCATCCTTTTCCCATGTAGGTTATGACACAATGTTGAGTAGTCTTCTCCTGGTCTTCCGTACGTCTTTGGTGATTATATATTTCACATGGTATGTATATCTCTGTTAACCCCAATATGGTAATGTATCCAATCCTCATCCCTTTCTATTTGGTGAACCATCAGTTTTTTTAATGAATCTGTGATTGCCTTTCTCTGTGGAAATATCTTCATTGGTATCAATTTTTAAGTAACTCCTAAAAGTGATATGATAGGATATGTGTCTTTTGCTTTCTCACTTACTACAGGTGGCGTGATTACGTCTAGACTCATGTATGGTGCTGTAAATGGCATTGTTTCATTTTTTTCACTAGCGAATATTCCATCTGTACATGGAGGAGTTCTTCTTTGTCCACCCATCTGTTGGTGGACTTTTTGGTTACTTCCATATCTTGGCTATTGTAATACTGTGCCATGCAGATTTGCCTGCCTGTGTCTTTCCAATTCTTTCTTCTTAGATTATAGGTCGAGGAGTGGGCCTGCTGGATCATACGGTAGCTCAATGTTTACCTTTTTAAGGCACCTCCATTCTGTTCTCATTCGTGGCCCTTTTCAAGTTACGTCCCAAATGAAGTTGAGGGTATGCATTTCTCCACAACACCTTCAGCATTTATTGTTTGTAGTTTCCTTGCTGATGGTTATTCTGACAAGTGTGAGCTGATACCTCTTTGTGGTTGAATTCGCCTGTGCCTCATAATCCGTTGAAATTGAGCTTTAAGGCATGCCCTTTTTATTTTTTAACCTGTGATTACCCCTTAGTTCTTCAAAGTGTTCTCTTAAAGTATGTGTCACATTTTGAAATGTTTTGGCCATTACCTCCCTCAAGACATTTTGAGGGTAGGTTTCATTTACAGTTCTGCAGTACTTGTTCCTATGAAATGACCATTAGCACAGGCTTTAAAGCTGCTTTTGCAGGTAAATGCCAGAGCGCGGCAGCCTTTCTATGTCCCCACCATGGTAACTAGGGAAAAGCCCTTGCGGCCTGTGGTGTTTCTCGGTTATAAATTAGAGTGGAGTGTGCCCGGACAAACCCACACAAGCTGATGTCTCCTTACTTTTGTTGGATTTTTAAATTTAATTTTAATTTTTATTGGAGTAATTCCCCAGTGTGCACGTGGACCACTTCTACTTTGCGCATTCCTCAGTTGATGGACATTTTCATTGCTTCCAAGTGTTGGCTCTGGTAAATATTGTTGGAGTGCAGGATTGCCAGCCTGTGACTTTTTGATTCTCATTTTCTCAGTTGATAGGCCCAACAGTGGGTGTGATTGATTGACTGGTAGCACCGTGTTTCCCTTTTCAAAGCACCTTCTTTGTGTTTTCATTAGTGGCTCTTACCACGTCCCCCTCAGAATCGAGGGTATGCATTTCTCCACAATCGATTTAGCATTTATTGTTTGCTGCCTTTATGCTAATGGCCCTACTGGCTGCTGTATGCTGATAGGGTTTTGTAATTTGGGTTTGCATGTCTTTGAAAATTCGTAAAACTCATCATGTTTCTCCACCGTTTTCTTTTCTGTTAAGAAAAAGGAAACAGTTGGGAGTACAATATATCTCTTGAAAATGTCTTCTTGGAAGATTGCCCTATTTTGAAATTTTTGGTCGATATTCCACCTCAGAATTTTTTTAGAGAGCAGGTGTCATTTCCCGAACTGCTAGTTTGGTGAATATTTAGTGACCATTAGCAATGTGTTTAAAGCTGCTGTTGTGGGAAGTGGCCTCAAGTAGGCAGCATTTCTCCACTCCCAAATCTGGGTACTAGGGCAGCAGAGCCTTTCTGGAAGTCGTGTTCCTAGGTTGTAAATTAAATTGGAATGTGCCTGGAGAAACCCCCATAAGTTTATGTCTCATTATTTCTTCTTGGTTTTAAAATTTTTTTTAATTGGGGTAAAGCTTCGAATATTGTCTGTCCTAGGTGTACACAATCTGGTTCATTTGTACATTATATATGTCTATTCAAGTACAGATCCTCTTCCCATGTAAAATGTTACAGAGGGTTCCACAGACCTCCCTTGCTAGATGGTCGGTCTTTTTGAGATATGTATATACTATGTGTTTGTATACATATAGCAACACTAATCTTAACTTATCCATTCCCCCCACCTTTCCTTTTAGATGAGCATAGTTTGTTTTCTAAGTCTGTGAGTGTCTTTCTCTGTGGAAATATATTCATTTGTGTCAGTTATTAGATAACGCCTATAAGTGATATCATAGAATACAGGTCTTTGGTTTCCGAGTTACCTCATGTTTCGTGATTATCTCCAGACTCATTTCTGGTGCCTCAAAGAGCAATGGTTCATTGTTTTAAATGGCTAATATTCCATTGTGTACATGGACCACTTCTTCTTTATCCATTCACCTCTTGTTGGATATTTTGATTGCTTCACTCTCTTGGCTATTGTGAAAAAGGCTGCACTGCAACTTTTGCGGCCTGTGTCTTCTCGATTCCTGTCTTCTCAGGTGAGAGGTCCAATGGTGCGCCTGCTGGATTGAATGGTACCTCCATTTTTACTTTTACACACAGCTCCTTTCTGTTCTCATTATTGGCTGTTACCCCTTTACGTCTCACCAGCAGGTAGAGGGGACACAGTTCTTAAAAACCCCGTCAGCATTTATTGTTTGTAGACATTTTGCTGATGGTCAGTCGACTGGTCTAAGTTGAAACTTTTTGTAGATTAGATTGCATGGGTCTAACACTCCCTGAGGTTGAGCTTTTATCCATTTTCCTTTTTTTTAAAAGAGCGTGAGTAAAACTTAACTCCTCATACTCTCTTCTTGAAACATTTGCCTGTTTTGAATTTTTTTGTCCATTTCCTACTTCAGCACAATTTTTTAGGGCAGGTGTCCTTTACAGCCCTGAGTCCTTGTGAATGTTAAGTGACCATTAGCTGTGAGTTTAAAGCTGCTCTTGCAGGAAACGGCCACAAGGTGGCAGCATTTCTCCTTTACCAAATTTGGTAACTGGGGAAACAGAGCCTTAATGGAAGTGGTGTTCTAGGTTGTAAATTCGAATGGAATGTGCCAGGAAAAAAGCACCTTATGTTTATGTCTCATTACTTCTTGTTCATAATTGTAATTTACTTTTTATTTTTTATCCCAGCAAATTTGATTACAATGGTTTGTTTGTTCTAGGTGTGCAAGATGTGGTTCTTTCACACATATACGTGTATCTATTCTTCCTCGCATTCTTTTCCCATGTAGGTTATGACACACTGTTGAGTAGTCTTCTCCTGGTCTTCCGTACGTCTTTGGTGATTATATATTTCAGATGGTATGTATATCTCTGTTAACCCCAATATGGTAATGTATGCAATCCTCATCCGTTTCTATTTGGTGAACCATCAGTTTTTTTAATGAATCTGTGATTGCCTTTCTCTGTGGAAATATCTTCATTGGTATCAATTTTTAAGTAACTCCTAAAAGAGATATGATAGGATATGTGTCTTTTGCTTTCTCACTTACTACAGATGGCGTGATTACGTCTAGACTCATGTATGGTGCTGTAAATGGCATTGTTTCATTTTTTTCACTAGCGAATATTCCATCTGTACATGGAGGAGTTCTTCTTTGTCCACCCATCTGTTGGTGGACTTTTTGGTTACTTCCATATCTTGGCTATTGTAATACTGTGCCATGCAGATTTGCCTGCCTGTGTCTTTCCAATTCTTTCTTCTTAGATTATAGGTCGAGGAGTGGGCCTGCTGGATCATACGGTAGCTCAATGTTTACCTTTTTAAGGCACCTCCATTCTGTTCTCATTCGTGGCCCTTTTCAAGTTACGTCCCAAATGAAGTTGAGGGTATGCATTTCTCCACAACACTTTCAGCATTTATTGTTTGTAGTTTCCTTGCTGATGGTTATTCTGACAAGTGTGAGCTGATACCTCTTTGTGGTTGAATTCGCCTGTGCCTCATAATCCGTTGAAATTGAGCTTTAAGGCATATCCTTTTTATTTTTCAATCTGTGATTACCCCTTAGTTCTTCAAAGTGTTCTCTTAAAGTATGTGTCACATTTTGAAATGTTTTGGCCATTACCTCCCTCAAGACATTTTGAGGGTAGGTTTCATTTACAGTTCTGCAGTACTTGTTCCTATGAAATGACCATTAGCACAGGCTTTAAACCTGCTTTTGCAGGTAAATGCCAGAGGGCGGCAGCCTTTCTATGTCCCCACCATGGTAACTAGGGAAAAGCCCTTGCGGCCTGTGGTGTTTCTCGGTTATAAATTAGAGTGGAGTGTGCCCGGACAAACCCACACAAGCTGATGTCTCCTTACTTTTGTTGGATTTTTAAATTTAATTTTTAGTTTTTATTGGAGTAATTCCCCAGTGTGCACGTGGACCACTTCTACTTTGCGCATTCCTCAGTTGATGGACATTTTCATTGCTTCCAAGTGTTGGCTCTGGTAAATATTGTTGGAGTGCAGGATTGCCAGCCTGTGACTTTTTGATTCTCATTTTCTCAGTTGATAGGCCCAGCAGTGGGTGTGATTGATTGACTGGTAGCACCGTGTTTCCCTTTTCAAAGAACCTTCTTTGTGTTTTCATTAGTGGCTCTTACCACTTCCCCCTTAGAATCGAGGGTATGCATTTCTCCACAATCGATTTAGCATTTATTGTTTGCTGCCTTTATGCTAATGGCCCTACTGGCTGCTGTATGCTGATTGGGTTTTGTAATTTGGGTTTGCATATCTTTGAAAATTCGTAAAACTCATCATGTTTCTCCACCGTTTTCTTTTCTGTTAAAAAAAAGGAAACAGTTGGGAGTACAATATATCTCTTGAAAATGTCTTCTTGGAAGGTTGCCCTATTTTGAAATTTGTGGTCGATTTTCCACCTCAGAATTTTTTTAGAGAGCAGGTGTCATTTCCCGAACTGCAAGTTTGGTGAATATTTAGTGACCATTAGCAATGGGTTTAAAGCTGCTGTTGTGGGAAGTGGCCTCAAGTAGGCAGCATTTCTCCACTCCCAAATCTGGGTACTAGGGCAGCAGAGCCTTTCTGGAAGTCGTGTTCCTAGGTTGTAAATTAAATTGGAATGTGCCTGGAGAAACCCCCATAAGTTTATGTCTCATTATTTCTTCTTGGTTTTAAAATTTTTTTTAATTGGGGTAAAGCTTCGAATATTGTCTGTCCTAGGTGTACACAATCTGGTTCATTTGTACATTATATATGTCTATTCAAGTACAGATCCTCTTCCCATGTAAAATGTTACAGAGGGTTCCACAGACCTCCCTTGCTAGATGGTCGGTCTTTTTGAGATATGTATATACTATGTGTTTGTATACTTATAGCAACACTAATCTTAACTTATCCATTCCCCTCACCTTTCCTTTTAGATGAGCATAGTTTTTTTTCTAAGTCTGTGAGTGTCTTTCTCTGTGGAAATATATTCATTTGTGTCAGTTATTAGATAACGCCTATAAGTGATATCATAGAATACAGGTCTTTGGTTTCCGAGTTACCTCATGTTTCGTGATTATCTCCAGACTCATTTGTGGTGCCTCAAAGAGCAATGGTTCATTGTTTTCCATGGCTAATATTCCATTGTGTACATGGACCACTTCTTCTTTATCCATTCACCTCTTGTTGGATATTTTGATTGCTTCACTGTCTTGGCTATTGTGAATAAGGCTGCACTGCAGCTATTGCGGCCTGTGTCTTCTCGATTCTTGTCTTCTCAGGTGAGAGGTCCAATGGTGCGCCTGCTGGATTGAATGGTACCTCCATTTTTACTTTTAAACACAGCTCCTTTCTCTTCTCATTATTGGCTGTTACCCCTTTACGTCTCACCAGCAGGTAGAGGGGACACAGTTCTTAAAAACCCCGTCAGCATTTATTGTTTGTAGACATTTTGCTGATGGTCAGTCGACTGGTCTAAGTTGAAACTTTTTGTAGATTAGATTGCATGGGTCTAACACTCCCTGAGGTTGAGCTTTTATCCATTTTCCTTTTTTTTTTTAAAAGAGCGTGAGTAAAACTTAACTCCTCATACTCTCTTCTTGAAACATTTGCCTGTTTTGAATTTTTTTGTCCATTCCCTACTTCAGCACAATTTTTTAGGGCAGGTGTCCTTTACAGCCCTGAGTCCTTGTGAATGTTAAGTGACCATTAGCTGTGAGTTTAAAGCTGCTCTTGCAAGAAACGGCCACAAGGTGGCAGCATTTCTCCTTTACCAAATTTGGTAACTGGGGAAACAGAGCCTTAATGGAAGTGGTGTTCTAGGTTGTAAATTCGAATGGAATGTGCCAGGAAAAAAGCACTTTATGTTTATGTCTCTTTACTTCTTGTTCATAATTGTAATTTACTTTTTATTTTTTATCCCAGCAAATTTGATTACAATGGTTTGTTTGTTCTAGGTGTGCAAGATGTGGTTCTTTCACACATATACGTGTATCTATTCTTCCTCGCATCCTTTTCCCATGTAGGTTATGACACAATGTTGAGTAGTCTTCTCCTGGTCTTCCGTACGTCTTTGGTGATTATATATTTCACATGGTATGTATATCTCTGTTAACCCCCATATGGTAATGTATCCAATCCTCATCCCTTTCTATTTGGTGAACCATCAGTTTTTTTAATGAATCTGTGATTGCCTTTCTCTGTGGAAATATCTTCATTGGTATCAATTTTTAAGTAACTCCTAAAAGTGATATGATAGGATATGTGTCTTTTGCTTTCTCACTTACTACAGGTGGCGTGATTACGTCTAGACTCATGTATGGTGCTGTAAATGGCATTGTTTCATTTTTTTCACTAGCGAATATTCCATCTGTACATGGAGGAGTTCTTCTTTGTCCACCCATCTGTTGGTGGACTTTTTGGTTACTTCCATATCTTGGCTATTGTAATACTGTGCCATGCAGATTTGCCTGCCTGTGTCTTTCCAATTCTTTCTTCTTAGATTATAGGTCGAGGAGTGGGCCTGCTGGATCATACGGTAGCTCAATGTTTACCTTTTTAAGGCACCTCCATTCTGTTCTCATTCGTGGCCCTTTTCAAGTTACGTCCCAAATGAAGTTGAGGGTATGCATTTCTCCACAACACCTTCAGCATTTATTGTTTGTAGTTTCCTTGCTGATGGTTATTCTGACAAGTGTGAGCTGATACCTCTTTGTGGTTGAATTCGCCTGTGCCTCATAATCCGTTGAAATTGAGCTTTAAGGCATGTCCTTTTTATTTTTCAATCTGTGATTACCCCTTAGTTCTTCAAAGTGTTCTCTTAAAGTATGTGTCACATTTTGAAATGTTTTGGCCATTACCTCCCTCAAGACATTTTGAGGGTAGGTTTCATTTACAGTTCTGCAGTACTTGTTCCTATGAAATGACCATTAGCACAGGCTTTAAACCTGCTTTTGCAGGTAAATGCCAGAGGGCGGCAGCCTTTCTATGTCCCCACCATGGTAACTAGGGAAAAGCCCTTGCGGCCTGTGGTGTTTCTCGGTTATAAATTAGAGTGGAGTGTGCCCGGACAAACCCACACAAGCTGATGTCTCCTTACTTTTGTTGGATTTTTAAATTTAATTTTTAGTTTTTATTGGAGTAATTCCCCAGTGTGCACGTGGACCACTTCTACTTTGCGCATTCCTCAGTTGATGGACATTTTCATTGCTTCCAAGTGTTGGCTCTGGTAAATATTGTTGGAGTGCAGGATTGCCAGCCTGTGACTTTTTGATTCTCATTTTCTCAGTTGATAGGCCCAGCAGTGGGTGTGATTGATTGACTGGTAGCACCGTGTTTCCCTTTTCAAAGCACCTTCTTTGTGTTTTCATTAGTGGCTCTTACCACTTCCCCCTTAGAATCGAGGGTATGCATTTCTCCACAATCGATTTAGCATTTATTGTTTGCTGCCTTTATGCTAATGGCCCTACTGGCTGCTGTATGCTGATAGGGTTTTGTAATTTGGGTTTGCATGTCTTTGAAAATTCGTAAAACTCATCATGTTTCTCCACCGTTTTCTTTTCTGTTAAAAAAAAGGAAACAGTTGGGAGTACAATATATCTCTTGAAAATGTCTACTTGGAAGGTTGCCCTATTTTGAAATTTTTGGTCGATTTTCCACCTCAGAATTTTTTTAGAGAGCAGGTGTCATTTCCCGAACTGCAAATTTGGTGAATATTTAGTGACCATTAGCAATGGGTTTAATTCTGCTGTTGTGGGAAGTGGCCTCAAGTAGGCAGCATTTCTCCACTCCCAAATCTGGGTACTAGGGCAGCAGAGCCTTTCTGGAAGTCGTGTTCCTAGGTTGTAAATTAAATTGGAATGTGCCTGGAGAAACCCCCATAAGTTTATGTCTCATTATTTCTTCTTGGTTTTAAAATTTTTTTTAATTGGGGTAAAGCTTCGAATATTGTCTGTCCTAGGTGTACACAATCTGGTTCATTTGTACATTATATATGTCTATTCAAGTACAGATCCTCTTCCCATGTAAAATGTTACAGAGGGTTCCACAGACCTCCCTTGCTAGATGGTCGGTCTTTTTGAGATATGTATATACTATGTGTTTGTATACATATAGCAACACTAATCTTAACTTATCCATTCCCCCCACCTTTCCTTTTAGATGAGCATAGTTTGTTTTCTAAGTCTGTGAGTGTCTTTCTCTGTGGAAATATATTCATTTGTGTCAGTTATTAGATAACGCCTATAAGTGATATCATAGAATACAGGTCTTTGGTTTCCGAGTTACCTCATGTTTCGTGATTATCTCCAGACTCATTTGTGGTGCCTCAAAGAGCATTGGTTCATAGTTTTCCATGGCTAATATTCCATTGTGTACATGGACCACTTCTTCTTTATCCATTCACCTCTTGTTGGATATTTTGATTGCTTCACTGTCTTGGCTAATGTGAATAAGGCTGCACTGCAGCTTTTGCGGCCTGTGTCTTCACGATTCTTGTCTTCTCAGGTCAGAGGTCCAATGGTGCGCCTGCTGGACTGAATGGTACCTCCATTTTTACTTTTAAACACAGCTCCTTTCTCTTCTCATTATTGGCTGTTACCCCTTTACGTCTCACCAGCAGGTAGAGGGGACACAGTTCTTAAAAACCCCGTCAGCATTTATTGTTTCTGGACATTTTGCTGATGGTCAGTCGACTGGTCTAAGTTGAAACTTTTTGTAGATTAGATTGCATGGGTCTAACACTCCCTGAGGTTGAGCTTTTATCCATTTTCCTTTTTTTTTTAAAAGAGCGTGAGTAAAACTTAACTCCTCATACTCTCTTCTTGAAACATTTGCCTGTTTTGAATTTTTTTGTCCATTCCCTACTTCAGCACAATTTTTTAGGGCAGGTGTCCTTTACAGCCCTGAGTCCTTGTGAATGTTAAGTGACCATTAGCTGTGAGTTTAAAGCTGCTCTTGCAGGAAACGGCCACAAGGTGGCAGCATTTCTCCTTTACCAAATTTGGTAACTGGGGAAACAGAGCCTTAATGGAAGTGTTGTTCTATGTTGTAAATTCGAATGGAATGTGCCAGGAAAAAAGCACTTTATGTTTATGTCTCATTACTTCTTGTTCATAATTGTAATTTACTTTTTATTTTTTATCCCAGCAAATTTGATTACAATGGTTTGTTTGTTCTAGGTGTGCAAGATGTGGTTCTTTCACACATATACGTGTATCTATCCTTCCTCGCATCCTTTTCCCATGTAGGTTATGACACAATGTTGAGTAGTCTTCTCCTGGTCTTCCGTACGTCTTTGGTGATTATATATTTCACATGGTATGTATATCTCTGTTAACCCCAATATGGTAATGTATCCAATCCTCATCCCTTTCTATTTGGTGAACCATCAGTTTTTTTAATGAATCTGTGATTGCCTTTCTCTGTGGAAATATCTTCATTGGTATCAATTTTTAAGTAACTCCTAAAAGTGATATGATAGGATATGTGTCTTTTGCTTTCTCACTTACTACAGGTGGCGTGATTACGTCTAGACTCATGTATGGTGCTGTAAATGGCATTGTTTCATTTTTTTCACTAGCGAATATTCCATCTGTACATGGAGGAGTTCTTCTTTGTCCACCCATCTGTTGGTGGACTTTTTGGTTACTTCCATATCTTGGCTATTGTAATACTGTGCCATGCAGATTTGCCTGCCTGTGTCTTTCCAATTCTTTCTTCTTAGATTATAGGTCGAGGAGTGGGCCTGCTGGATCATACGGTAGCTCAATGTTTACCTTTTTAAGGCACCTCCATTCTGTTCTCATTTGTGGCCCTTTTCAAGTTACGTCCCACATGAAGTTGAGGGTATGCATTTCTCCACAACACCTTCAGCATTTATTGTTTGTAGTTTCCTTGCTGATGGTTATTCTGACAAGTGTGAGCTGATACCTCTTTGTGGTTGAATTCGCCTGTGCCTCATAATCCGTTGAAATTGAGCTTTAAGGCATGTCCTTTTTATTTTTCAACCTGTGATTACCCCTTAGTTCTTCAAAGTGTTCTCTTAAAGTATGTGTCACATTTTGAAATGTTTTGGCCATTACCTCCCTCAAGACATTTTGAGGGTAGGTTTCATTTACAGTTCTGCAGTACTTGTTCCTATGAAATGACCATTAGCACAGGCTTTAAAGCTGCTTTTGCAGGTAAATGCCAGAGCGCGGCAGCCTTTCTATGTCCCCACCATGGTAACTAGGGAAAAGCCCTTGCGGCCTGTGGTGTTTCTCGGTTATAAATTAGAGTGGAGTGTGCCCGGACAAACCCACACAAGCTGATGTCTCCTTACTTTTGTTGGATTTTTAAATTTAATTTTTAGTTTTTATTGGAGTAATTCCCCAGTGTGCACGTGGACCATTTCTACTTTGCGCATTCCTCAGTTGATGGACATTTTCATTGCTTCCAAGTGTTGGCTCTGGTAAATATTGTTGGAGTGCAGGATTGCCAGCCTGTGACTTTTTGATTCTCATTTTCTCAGTTGATAGGCCCAACAGTGGGTGTGATTGATTGACTGGTAGCACCGTGTTTCCCTTTTCAAAGCACCTTCTTTGTGTTTTCATTAGTGGCTCTTACCACGTCCCCCTTAGAATCGAGGGTATGCATTTCTCCACAATCGATTTAGCATTTATTGTTTGCTGCCTTTATGCTAATGGCCCTACTGGCTGCTGTATGCTGATAGGGTTTTGTAATTTGGGTTTGCATGTCTTTGAAAATTCGTAAAACTCATCATGTTTCTCCACCGTTTTCTTTTCTGTTAAAAAAAAGGAAACAGTTGGGAGTACAATATATCTCTTGAAAATGTCTTCTTGGAAGACTGCCCTATTTTGAAATTTTTGGTCGATTTTCCACCTCAGAATTTTTTTAGAGAGCAGGTGTCATTTCCCGAACTGCTAGTTTGGTGAATATTTAGTGACCATTAGCAATGGGTTTAAAGCTGCTGTTGTGGGAAGTGGCCTCAAGTAGGCAGCATTTCTCCACTCCCAAATCTGGGTACTAGGGCAGCAGAGCCTTTCTGGAAGTCGTGTTCCTAGGTTGTAAATTAAATTGGAATGTGCATGGAGAAACCCCCATAAGTTTATGTCTCATTATTTCTTCTTGGTTTTAAAATTTTTTTTAATTGGGGTAAAGCTTCGAATATTGTCTGTCCTAGGTGTACACAATCTGGTTCATTTGTACATTATATATGTCTATTCAAGTACAGATCCTCTTCCCATGTAAAATGTTACAGAGGGTTCCACAGACCTCCCTTGCTAGATGGTCGGTCTTTTTGAGATATGTATATACTATGTGTTTGTATACTTATAGCAACACTAATCTTAACTTATCCATTCCCCTCACCTTTACTTTTAGATGAGCATAGTTTTTTTTCTAAGTCTGTGAGTGTCTTTCTCTGTGGAAATATATTCATTTGTGTCAGTTATTAGATAACGCCTATAAGTGATATCATAGAATACAGGTCTTTGGTTTCCGAGTTACCTCATGTTTCGTGATTATCTACAGACTCATTTGTGGTGCCTCAAAGAGCAATGGTTCATTGTTTTCCATGGCTAATATTCCATTGTGTACATGGACCACTTCTTCTTTATCCATTCACCTCTTGTTGGATATTTTGATTGCTTCACTGTCTTGGCTATTGTGAATAAGGCTGCACTGCAGCTTTTGAGGCCTGTGTCTTCTCGATTCTTGTCTTCTCAGGTGAGAGGTCCAATGGTGCGCCTGCTGGATTGAATGGTACCTCCATTTTTACTTTTAAACACAGCTCCTTTCTGTTCTCATTATTGGCTGTTACCCCTTTACGTCTCACCAGCAGGTAGAGGGGACACAGTTCTTAAAAACCCCGTCAGCATTTATTGTTTGTAGACATTTTGCTGATGGTCAGTCGACTGGTCTAAGTTGAAACTTTTTGTAGATTAGATTGCATGGGTCTAACACTCCCTGAGGTTGAGCTTTTATCCATTTTCCTTTTTTTTTTTTTAAAAGAGCGTGAGTAAAACTTAACTCCTCATACTCTCTTCTTGAAACATTTGCCTGTTTTGAATTTTTTTGTCCATTCCCTACTTCAGCACAATTTTTTAGGGCAGGTGTCCTTTACAGCCCTGAGTCCTTGTGAATGTTAAGTGACCATTAGCTGTGAGTTTAAAGCTGCTCTTGCAGGAAACGGCCACAAGGTGGCAGCATTTCTCCTTTACCAAATTTGGTAACTGGGGAAACAGAGCCTTAATGGAAGTGGTGTTCTAGGTTGTAAATTCGAATGGAATGTGCCAGGAAAAAAGCACTTTATGTTTATGTCTCTTTACTTCTTGTTCATAATTGTAATTTACTTTTTATTTTTTATCCCAGCAAATTTGATTACATTGGTTTGTTTGTTCTAGGTGTGCAAGATGTGGTTCTTTCACACATATACGTGTATCTATTCTTCCTCGCATCCTTTTCCCATGTACGTTATGACACAATGTTGAGTAGTCTTCTCCTGGTCTTCCGTACGTCTTTGGTGATTATATATTTCACATGGTATGTATATCTCTGTTAACCCCAATATGGTAATGTATCCAATCCTCATCCCTTTCTATTTGGTGAACCATCAGTTTTTTTAATGAATCTGTGATTGCCTTTCTCTGTGGAAATATCTTCATTGGTATCAATTTTTAAGTAACTCCTAAAAGTGATATGATAGGATATGTGTCTTTTGCTTTCTCACTTACTACAGGTGGCGTGATTACGTCTAGACTCATGTATGGTGCTGTAAATGGCATTGTTTCATTTTTTTCACTAGCGAATATTCCATCTGTACATGGAGGAGTTCTTCTTTGTCCACCCATCTGTTGGTGGACTTTTTGGTTACTTCCATATCTTGGCTATTGTAATACTGTGCCATGCAGATTTGCCTGCCTGTGTCTTTCCAATTCTTTCTTCTTAGATTATAGGTCGAGGAGTGGGCCTGCTGGATCATACGGTAGCTCAATGTTTACCTTTTTAAGGCACCTCCATTCTGTTCTCATTCGTGGCCCTTTTCAAGTTACGTCCCACTTGAAGTTGAGGGTATGCATTTCTCCACAACACCTTCAGCATTTATTGTTTGTAGTTTCCTTGCTGATGGTTATTATGACAAGTGTGAGCTGATACCTCTTTGTGGTTGAATTCGCCTGTGCCTCCTAATCCGTTGAAATTGAGCTTTAAGGTATGTCCTTTTTATTTTTCAACCTGTGATTACCCCTTAGTTCTTCAAAGTGTTCTCTTAAAGTATGTGTCACATTTTGAAATGTTTTGGCCATTACCTCCCTCAAGACAT
Source organism: Eschrichtius robustus (assembly GCF_028021215.1). NCBI lineage: Eukaryota > Metazoa > Chordata > Mammalia > Artiodactyla > Eschrichtiidae > Eschrichtius > Eschrichtius robustus. Next base: position 78,124,128 of record NC_090832.1, read on the forward strand.
TTTGAGGGTAGGTTTCATTTACAGTTCTGCAGTACTTGTTCCTATGAAATGACCATTAGCACAGGCTTTAAAGCTGCTTTTGCAGGTAAATGCCAGAGCGCGGCAGCCTTTCTATGTCCCCACCATGGTAACTAGGGAAAAGCCCTTGCGGCCTGTGGTGTTTCTCGGTTATAAATTAGAGTGGAGTGTGCCCGGACAAACCCACACAAGCTGATGTCTCCTTACTTTTGTTGGATTTTTAAATTTAATTTTTAGTTTTTATTGGAGTAATTCCCCAGTGTGCACGTGGACCACTTCTACTTTGCGCATTCCTCAGTTGATGGACATTTTCATTGCTTCCAAGTGTTGGCTCTGGTAAATATTGTTGGAGTGCAGGATTGCCAGCCTGTGACTTTTTGATTCTCATTTTCTCAGTTGATAGGCCCAGCAGTGGGTGTGATTGATTGACTGGTAGCACCGTGTTTCCCTTTTCAAAGCACCTTCTTTGTGTTTTCATTAGTGGCTCTTACCACGTCCCCCTTAGAATCGAGGGTATGCATTTCTCCACAATCGATTTAGCATTTATTGTTTGCTGCCTTTATGCTAATGGCCCTACTGGCTGCTGTATGCTGATAGGGTTTTGTAATTTGGGTTTGCATGTCTTTGAAAATTCGTAAAACTCATCATGTTTCTCCACCGTTTTCTTTTCTGTTAAAAAAAAGGAAACAGTTGGGAGTACAATATATTTCTTGAAATTGTCTTCTTGGAAGGTTGCCCTATTTTGAAATTTTTGGTCGATTTTCCACCTCAGAATTTTTTTAGAGAGCAGGTGTCATTTCCCGAACTGCAAGTTTGGTGAATATTTAGTGACCATTAGCAATGGGTTTAAAGCTGCTGTTGTGGGAAGTGGCCTCAAGTAGGCAGCATTTCTCCACTCCCAAATCTGGGTACTAGGGCAGCAGAGCCTTTCTGGAAGTCGTGTTCCTAGGTTGTAAATTAAATTGGAATGTGCCTGGAGAAACCCCCATAAGTTTATGTCTCATTATTTCTTCTTGGTTTTAAATTTTTTTTTAATTGGGGTAAAGCTTCGAATATTGTCTGTCCTAGGTGTACACAATCTGGTTCATTTGTACATTATATATGTCTATTCAAGTACAGATGCTCTTCCCATGTAAAATGTTACAGAGGGTTCCACAGACCTCCCTTGCTAGATGGTTGGTCTTTTTGAGATATGTATATACTATGTGTTTGTATACATATAGCAACACTAATCTTAACTTATCCATTCCCCCCACCTTTCCTTTTAGATGAGCATAGTTTGTTTTCTAAGTCTGTGAGTGTCTTTCTCTGTGGAAATATATTCATTTGTGTCAGTTATTAGATAACGCCTATAAGTGATATCATAGAATACAGGTCTTTGGTTTCCGAGTTACCTCATGTTTCGTGATTATCTCCAGACTCATTTGTGGTGCCTCAAAGAGCAATGGTTCATTGTTTTCCATGGCTAATATTCCATTGTGTACATGGACCACTTCTTCTTTATCCATTCACCTCTTGTTGGATATTTTGATTGCTTCACTGTCTTGGCTATTGTGAATAAGGCTGCACTGCAGCTTTTGCGGCCTGTGTCTTCTCGATTCTTGTCTTCTCAGGTGAGAGGTCCAATGGTGCGCCTGCTGCACTGAATGGTACCTCCATTTTTACTTTTAAACACAGCTCCTTTCTCTTCTCATTATTGGCTGTTACCCCTTTACGTCTCACCAGCAGGTAGAGGGGACACAGTTCTTAAAAACCCCGTCAGCATTTATTGTTTCTGGACATTTTGCTGATGGTCAGTCGACTGGTCTAAGTTGAAACTTTTTGTAGATTAGATTGCATGGGTCTAACACTCCCTGAGGTTGAGCTTTTATCCATTTTCCTTTTTTTTTTTAAAAGAGCGTGAGTAAAACTTAACTCCTCATACTCTCTTCTTGAAACATTTGCCTGTTTTGAATTTTTTTGTCCATTCCCTACTTCAGCACAATTTTTTAGGGCAGGTGTCCTTTACAGCCCTGAGTCCTTGTGAATGTTAAGTGACCATTAGCTGTGAGTTTAAAGCTGCTCTTGCAGGAAACGGCCACAAGGTGGCAGCATTTCTCCTTTACCAAATTTGGTAACTGGGGAAACAGAGCCTTAATGGAAGTGGTGTTCTAGGTTGTAAATTCGAATGGAATGTGCCAGGAAAAAAGCACTTTATGTTTATGTCTCTTTACTTCTTGTTCATAATTGTAATTTACTTTTTATTTTTTATCCCAGCAAATTTGATTACAATGGTTTGTTTGTTCTAGGTGTGCAAGATGTGGTTCTTTCACACATATACGTGTATCTATTCTTCCTCGCATCCTTTTCCCATGTAGGTTATGACACAATGTTGAGTAGTCTTCTCCTGGTCTTCCGTACGTCTTTGGTGATTATATATTTCACATGGTATGTATATCTCTGTTAACCCCAATATGGTAATGTATCCAATCCTCATCCCTTTCTATTTGGTGAACCATCAGTTTTTTTAATGAATCTGTGATTGCCTTTCTCTGTGGAAATATCTTCATTGGTATCAATTTTTAAGTAACTCCTAAAAGTGATATGATAGGATATGTGTCTTTTGCTTTCTCACTTACTACAGGTGGCGTGATTACGTCTAGACTCATGTATGGTGCTGTAAATGGCATTGTTTCCTTTTTTTCACTAGCGAATATTCCATCTGTACATGGAGGAGTTCTTCTTTGTCCACCCATCTGTTGGTGGACTTTTTGGTTACTTCCATATCTTGGCTATTGTAATACTGTGCCATGCAGATTTGCCTGCCTGTGTCTTTCCAATTCTTTCTTCTTAGATTATAGGTCGAGGAGTGGGCCTGCTGGATCATACGGTAGCTCAATGTTTACCTTTTTAAGGCACCTCCATTCTGTTCTCATTCGTGGCCCTTTTCAAGTTACGTCCCACTTGAAGTTGAGGGTATGCATTTCTCCACAACACCTTCAGCATTTATTGTTTGTAGTTTCCTTGCTGATGGTTATTCTGACAAGTGTGAGCTGATACCTCTTTGTGGTTGAATTCGCCTGTGCCTCATAATCCGTTGAAATTGAGCTTTAAGGCATGTCCTTTTTATTTTTCAACCTGTGATTACCCCTTAGTTCTTCAAAGTGTTCTCTTAAAGTATGTGTCACATTTTGAAATGTTTTGGCCATTACCTCCCTCAAGACATTTTGAGGGTAGGTTTCATTTACAGTTCTGCAGTACTTGTTCCTATGAAATGACCATTAGCACAGGCTTTAAAGCTGCTTTTGCAGGTAAATGCCAGAGGGCGGCAGCCTTTCTATGTCCCCACCATGGTAACTAGGGAAAAGCCCTTGAGGCCTGTGGTGTTTCTCGGTTATAAATTAGAGTGGAGTGTGCCCGGACAAACTCACACAAGCTGATGTCTCCTTACTTTTGTTGGATTTTTAAATTTAATTTTTAGTTTTTATTGGAGTAATTCCCCAGTGTGCACGTGGACCACTTCTACTTTGCGCATTCCTCAGTTGATGGACATTTTCATTGCTTCCAAGTGTTGGCTCTGGTAAATATTGTTGGAGTGCAGGATTGCCAGCCTGTGACTTTTTGATTCTCATTTTCTCAGTTGATAGGCCCAGCAGTGGGTGTGATTGATTGACTGGTAGCACCGTGTTTCCCTTTTCAAAGCACCTTCTTTGTGTTTTCATTAGTGGCTCTTACCACGTCCCCCTTAGAATCGAGGGTATGCATTTCTCCACAATCGATTTAGCATTTATTGTTTGCTGCCTTTATGCTAATGGCCCTACTGGCTGCTGTGTGCTGATAGGGTTTTGTAATTTGGGTTTGCATGTCTTTGAAAATTCGTAAAACTCATCATGTTTCTCCACCGTTTTCTTTTCTGTTAAAAAAAAGGAAACAGTTGGGAGTACAATATATCTCTTGAAAATGTCTTCTTGGAAGGTTGCCCTATTTTGAAATTTTTGGTCGATTTTCCACCTCAGAATTTTTTTAGAGAGCAGGTGTCATTTCCCGAACTGCAAGTTTGGTGAATATTTAGTGACCATTAGCAATGGGTTTAAAGCTGCTGTTGTGGGAAGTGGCCTCAAGTAGGCAGCATTTCTCCACTCCCAAATCTGGGTACTAGGGCAGCAGAGCCTTTCTGGAAGTCGTGTTCCTAGGTTGTAAATTAAATTGGAATGTGCCTGGAGAAACCCCCATAAGTTTATGTCTCATTATTTCTTCTTGGTTTTAAATTTTTTTTTAATTGGGGTAAAGCTTCGAATATTGTCTGTCCTAGGTGTACACAATCTGGTTCATTTGTACATTATATATGTCTATTCAAGTACAGATGCTCTTCCCATGTAAAATGTTACAGAGGGTTCCACAGACCTCCCTTGCTAGATGGTCGGTCTTTTTGAGATATGTATATACTATGTGTTTGTATACATATAGCAACACTAATCTTAACTTATCCATTCCCCCCACCTTTCCTTTTAGATGAGCATAGTTTGTTTTCTAAGTCTGTGAGTGTCTTTCTCTGTGGAAATATATTCATTTGTGTCAGGTATTAGATAACGCCTATAAGTGATATCATAGAATACAGGTCTTTGGTTTCCGAGTTACCTCATGTTTCGTGATTATCTCCAGACTCATTTGTGGTGCCTCAAAGAGCAATGGTTCATTGCTTTCCATGGCTAATATTCCATTGTGTACATGGACCACTTCTTCTTTATCCATTCACCTCTTGTTGGATATTTTGATTGCTTCACTGTCTTGGCTATTGTGAATAAGGCTGCACTGCAGCTTTTTCGGCCTGTGTCTTCTCGATTCTTGTCTTCTCAGGTCAGAGGTCCAATGGTGCGCCTGCTGGACTGAATGGTACCTCCATTTTTACTTTTAAACACAGCTCCTTTCTCTTCTCATTATTGGCTGTTACCCCTTTACGTCTCACCAGCAGGTAGAGGGGACACAGTTCTTAAAAACCCCGTCAGCATTTATTGTTTCTGGACATTTTGCTGATGGTCAGTCGACTGGTCTAAGTTGAAACTTTTTGTAGATTAGATTGCATGGGTCTAACACTCCCTGAGGTTGAGCTTTTATCCATTTTCCTTTTTTTTTTTAAAAGAGCGTGAGTAAAACTTAACTCCTCATACTCTCTTCTTGAAACATTTGCCTGTTTTGAATTTTTTTGTCCATTCCCTACTTCAGCACAATTTTTTAGGGCAGGTGTCCTTTACAGCCCTGAGTCCTTGTGAATGTTAAGTGACCATTAGCTGTGAGTTTAAAGCTGCTCTTGCAGGAAACGGCCACAAGGTGGCAGCATTTCTCCTTTACCAAATTTGGTAACTGGGGAAACAGAGCCTTAATGGAAGTGGTGTTCTAGGTTGTAAATTCGAATGGAATGTGACAGGAAAAAAGCACTTTATGTTTATGTCTCATTACTTCTTGTTCATAATTGTAATTTACTTTTTATTTTTCATCCCAGCAAATTTGATTACAATGGTTTGTTTGTTCTAGGTGTGCAAGATGTGGTTCTTTCACACATATACGTGTATCTATTCTTCCTCGCATCCTTTTCCCATGTAGGTTATGACACAATGTTGAGTAGTCTTCTCCTGGTCTTCCGTACGTCTTTGGTGATTATATATTTCACATGGTATGTATATCTCTGTTAACCCCAATATGGTAATGTATCCAATCCTCATCCCTTTCTATTTGGTGAACCATCAGTTTTTTTAATGAATCTGTGATTGCCTTTCTCTGTGGAAATATCTTCATTGGTATCAATTTTTAAGTAACTCCTAAAAGTGATATGATAGGATATGTGTCTTTTGCTTTCTCACTTACTACAGGTGGCGTGATTACGTCTAGACTCATGTATGGTGCTGTAAATGGCATTGTTTCATTTTTTTCACTAGCGAATATTCCATCTGTACATGGAGGAGTTCTTCTTTGTCCACCCATCTGTTGGTGGACTTTTTGGTTACTTCCATATCTTGGCTATTGTAATACTGTGCCATGCAGATTTGCCTGCCTGTGTCTTTCCAATTCTTTCTTCTTAGATTATAGGTCGAGGAGTGGGCCTGCTGGATCATACGGTAGCTCAATGTTTACCTTTTTAAGGCACCTCCATTCTGTTCTCATTCGTGGCCCTTTTCAAGTTACGTCCCACTTGAAGTTGAGGGTATGCATTTCTCCACAACACCTTCAGCATTTATTGTTTGTAGTTTCCTTGCTGATGGTTATTATGACAAGTGTGAGCTGATACCTCTTTGTGGTTGAATTCGCCTGTGCCTCCTAATCCGTTGAAATTGAGCTTTAAGGTATGTCCTTTTTATTTTTCAACCTGTGATTACCCCTTAGTTCTTCAAAGTGTTCTCTTAAAGTATGTGTCACATTTTGAAATGTTTTGGCCATTACCTCCCTCAAGACATTTTGAGGGTAGGTTTCATTTACAGTTCTGCAGTACTTGTTCCTTTGAAATGACCATTAGCACAGGCTTTAAAGCTGCTTTTGCAGGTAAATGCCAGAGCACGGCAGCCTTTCTATGTCCCCACCATGGTAACTAGGGAAAAGCCCTTGCGGCCTGTGGTGTTTCTCGGTTATAAATTAGAGTGGAGTGTGCCCGGACAAACACACACAAGCTGATGTCTCCTTACTTTTGTTGGATTTTTAAATTTAATTTTTAGTTTTTATTGGAGTAATTCCCCAGTGTGCACGTGGACCACTTCTACTTTGCGCATTCCTCAGTTGATGGACATTTTCATTGCTTCCAAGTGTTGGCTCTGGTAAATATTGTTGGAGTGCAGGATTGCCAGCCTGTGACTTTTTGATTCTCATTTTCTCAGTTGATAGGCCCAGCAGTGGGTGTGATTGATTGACTGGTAGCACCGTGTTTCCCTTTTCAAAGCACCTTCTTTGTGTTTTCATTAGTGGCTCTTACCACGTCCCCCTTAGAATCGAGGGTATGCATTTCTCCACAATCGATTTAGCATTTATTGTTTGCTGCCTTTATGCTAATGGCCCTACTGGCTGCTGTATGCTGATAGGGTTTTGTAATTTGGGTTTGCATGTCTTTGAAAATTCGTAAAACTCATCATGTTTCTCCACCGTTTTCTTTTCTGTTAAAAAAAAGGAAACAGTTGGGAGTACAATATATTTCTTGAAATTGTCTTCTTGGAAGGTTGCCCTATTTTGAAATTTTTGGTCGATTTTCCACCTCAGAATTTTTTTAGAGAGCAGGTGTCATTTCCCGAACTGCAAGTTTGGTGAATATTTAGTGACCATTAGCAATGGGTTTAAAGCTGCTGTTGTGGGAAGTGGCCTCAAGTAGGCAGCATTTCTCCACTCCCAAATCTGGGTACTAGGGCAGCAGAGCCTTTCTGGAAGTCGTGTTCCTAGGTTGTAAATTAAATTGGAATGTGCCTGGAGAAACCCCCATAAGTTTATGTCTCATTATTTCTTCTTGGTTTTAAATTTTTTTTTAATTGGGGTAAAGCTTCGAATATTGTCTGTCCTAGGTGTACACAATCTGGTTCATTTGTACATTATATATGTCTATTCAAGTACAGATGCTCTTCCCATGTAAAATGTTACAGAGGGTTCCACAGACCTCCCTTGCTAGATGGTTGGTCTTTTTGAGATATGTATATACTATGTGTTTGTATACATATAGCAACACTAATCTTAACTTATCCATTCCCCCCACCTTTCCTTTTAGATGAGCATAGTTTGTTTTCTAAGTCTGTGAGTGTCTTTCTCTGTGGAAATATATTCATTTGTGTCAGTTATTAGATAACGCCTATAAGTGATATCATAGAATACAAGTCTTTGGTTTCCGAGTTACCTCATGTTTCGTGATTATCTCCAGACTCATTTGTGGTGCCTCAAAGAGCAATGGTTCATTGTTTTCCATGGCTAATATTCCATTGTGTACATGGACCACTTCTTCTTTATCCATTCACCTCTTGTTGGATATTTTGATTGCTTCACTGTCTTGGCTATTGTGAATAAGGCTGCACTGCAGCTTTTGCGGCCTGTGTCTTCTCGATTCTTGTCTTCTCAGGTGAGAGGTCCAATGGTGCGCCTGCTGCACTGAATGGTACCTCCATTTTTACTTTTAAACACAGCTCCTTTCTCTTCTCATTATTGGCTGTTACCCCTTTACGTCTCACCAGCAGGTAGAGGGGACACAGTTCTTAAAAACCCCGTCAGCATTTATTGTTTCTGGACATTTTGCTGATGGTCAGTCGACTGGTCTAAGTTGAAACTTTTTGTAGATTAGATTGCATGGGTCTAACACTCCCTGAGGTTGAGCTTTTATCCATTTTCCTTTTTTTTTTTAAAAGAGCGTGAGTAAAACTTAACTCCTCATACTCTCTTCTTGAAACATTTGCCTGTTTTGAATTTTTTTGTCCATTCCCTACTTCAGCACAATTTTTTAGGGCAGGTGTCCTTTACAGCCCTGAGTCCTTGTGAATGTTAAGTGACCATTAGCTGTGAGTTTAAAGCTGCTCTTGCAGGAAACGGCCACAAGGTGGCAGCATTTCTCCTTTACCAAATTTGGTAACTGGGGAAACAGAGCCTTAATGGAAGTGGTGTTCTAGGTTGTAAATTCGAATGGAATGTGCCAGGAAAAAAGCACTTTATGTTTATGTCTCTTTACTTCTTGTTCATAATTGTAATTTACTTTTTATTTTTTATCCCAGCAAATTTGATTACAATGGTTTGTTTGTTCTAGGTGTGCAAGATGTGGTTCTTTCACACATATACGTGTATCTATTCTTCCTCGCATCCTTTTCCCATGTAGGTTATGACACAATGTTGAGTAGTCTTCTCCTGGTCTTCCGTACGTCTTTGGTGATTATATATTTCACATGGTATGTATATCTCTGTTAACCCCAATATGGTAATGTATCCAATCCTCATCCCTTTCTATTTGGTGAACCATCAGTTTTTTTAATGAATCTGTGATTGCCTTTCTCTGTGGAAATATCTTCATTGGTATCAATTTTTAAGTAACTCCTAAAAGTGATATGATAGGATATGTGTCTTTTGCTTTCTCACTTACTACAGGTGGCGTGATTACGTCTAGACTCATGTATGGTGCTGTAAATGGCATTGTTTCCTTTTTTTCACTAGCGAATATTCCATCTGTACATGGAGGAGTTCTTCTTTGTCCACCCATCTGTTGGTGGACTTTTTGGTTACTTCCATATCTTGGCTATTGTAATACTGTGCCATGCAGATTTGCCTGCCTGTGTCTTTCCAATTCTTTCTTCTTAGATTATAGGTCGAGGAGTGGGCCTGCTGGATCATACGGTAGCTCAATGTTTACCTTTTTAAGGCACCTCCATTCTGTTCTCATTCGTGGCCCTTTTCAAGTTACGTCCCACTTGAAGTTGAGGGTATGCATTTCTCCACAACACCTTCAGCATTTATTGTTTGTAGTTTCCTTGCTGATGGTTATTCTGACAAGTGTGAGCTGATACCTCTTTGTGGTTGAATTCGCCTGTGCCTCATAATCCGTTGAAATTGAGCTTTAAGGCATGTCCTTTTTATTTTTCAACCTGTGATTACCCCTTAGTTCTTCAAAGTGTTCTCTTAAAGTATGTGTCACATTTTGAAATGTTTTGGCCATTACCTCCCTCAAGACATTTTGAGGGTAGGTTTCATTTACAGTTCTGCAGTACTTGTTCCTATGAAATGACCATTAGCACAGGCTTTAAAGCTGCTTTTGCAGGTAAATGCCAGAGGGCGGCAGCCTTTCTATGTCCCCACCATGGTAACTAGGGAAAAGCCCTTGAGGCCTGTGGTGTTTCTCGGTTATAAATTAGAGTGGAGTGTGCCCGGACAAACTCACACAAGCTGATGTCTCCTTACTTTTGTTGGATTTTTAAATTTAATTTTTAGTTTTTATTGGAGTAATTCCCCAGTGTGCACGTGGACCACTTCTACTTTGCGCATTCCTCAGTTGATGGACATTTTCATTGCTTCCAAGTGTTGGCTCTGGTAAATATTGTTGGAGTGCAGGATTGCCAGCCTGTGACTTTTTGATTCTCATTTTCTCAGTTGATAGGCCCAGCAGTGGGTGTGATTGATTGACTGGTAGCACCGTGTTTCCCTTTTCAAAGCACCTTCTTTGTGTTTTCATTAGTGGCTCTTACCACGTCCCCCTTAGAATCGAGGGTATGCATTTCTCCACAATCGATTTAGCATTTATTGTTTGCTGCCTTTATGCTAATGGCCCTACTGGCTGCTGTATGCTGATAGGGTTTTGTAATTTGGGTTTGCATGTCTTTGAAAATTCGTAAAACTCATCATGTTTCTCCACCGTTTTCTTTTCTGTTAAAAAAAAGGAAACAGTTGGGAGTACAATATATCTCTTGAAAATGTCTTCTTGGAAGGTTGCCCTATTTTGAAATTTTTGGTCGATTTTCCACCTCAGAATTTTTTTAGAGAGCAGGTGTCATTTCCCGAACTGCAAGTTTGGTGAATATTTAGTGACCATTAGCAATGGGTTTAAAGCTGCTGTTGTGGGAAGTGGCCTCAAGTAGGCAGCATTTCTCCACTCCCAAATCTGGGTACTAGGGCAGCAGAGCCTTTCTGGAAGTCGTGTTCCTAGGTTGTAAATTAAATTGGAATGTGCCTGGAGAAACCCCCATAAGTTTATGTCTCATTATTTCTTCTTGGTTTTAAATTTTTTTTTAATTGGGGTAAAGCTTCGAATATTGTCTGTCCTAGGTGTACACAATCTGGTTCATTTGTACATTATATATGTCTATTCAAGTACAGATGCTCTTCCCATGTAAAATGTTACAGAGGGTTCCACAGACCTCCCTTGCTAGATGGTTGGTCTTTTTGAGATATGTATATACTATGTGTTTGTATACATATAGCAACACTAATCTTAACTTATCCATTCCCCCCACCTTTCCTTTTAGATGAGCATAGTTTGTTTTCTAAGTCTGTGAGTGTCTTTCTCTGTGGAAATATATTCATTTGTGTCAGTTATTAGATAACGCCTATAAGTGATATCATAGAATACAGGTCTTTGGTTTCCGAGTTACCTCATGTTTCGTGATTATCTCCAGACTCATTTGTGGTGCCTCAAAGAGCAATGGTTCATTGTTTTCCATGGCTAATATTCCATTGTGTACATGGACCACTTCTTCTTTATCCATTCACCTCTTGTTGGATATTTTGATTGCTTCACTGTCTTGGCTATTGTGAATAAGGCTGCACTGCAGCTTTTGCGGCCTGTGTCTTCTCGATTCTTGTCTTCTCAGGTGAGAGGTCCAATGGTGCGCCTGCTGCACTGAATGGTACCTCCATTTTTACTTTTAAACACAGCTCCTTTCTCTTCTCATTATTGGCTGTTACCCCTTTACGTCTCACCAGCAGGTAGAGGGGACACAGTTCTTAAAAACCCCGTCAGCATTTATTGTTTCTGGACATTTTGCTGATGGTCAGTCGACTGGTCTAAGTTGAAACTTTTTGTAGATTAGATTGCATGGGTCTAACACTCCCTGAGGTTGAGCTTTTATCCATTTTCCTTTTTTTTTTTAAAAGAGCGTGAGTAAAACTTAACTCCTCATACTCTCTTCTTGAAACATTTGCCTGTTTTGAATTTTTTTGTCCATTCCCTACTTCAGCACAATTTTTTAGGGCAGGTGTCCTTTACAGCCCTGAGTCCTTGTGAATGTTAAGTGACCATTAGCTGTGAGTTTAAAGCTGCTCTTGCAGGAAACGGCCACAAGGTGGCAGCATTTCTCCTTTACCAAATTTGGTAACTGGGGAAACAGAGCCTTAATGGAAGTGGTGTTCTAGGTTGTAAATTCGAATGGAATGTGCCAGGAAAAAAGCACTTTATGTTTATGTCTCTTTACTTCTTGTTCATAATTGTAATTTACTTTTTATTTTTTATCCCAGCAAATTTGATTACAATGGTTTGTTTGTTCTAGGTGTGCAAGATGTGGTTCTTTCACACATATACGTGTATCTATTCTTCCTCGCATCCTTTTCCCATGTAGGTTATGACACAATGTTGAGTAGTCTTCTCCTGGTCTTCCGTACGTCTTTGGTGATTATATATTTCACATGGTATGTATATCTCTGTTAACCCCAATATGGTAATGTATCCAATCCTCATCCCTTTCTATTTGGTGAACCATCAGTTTTTTTAATGAATCTGTGATTGCCTTTCTCTGTGGAAATATCTTCATTGGTATCAATTTTTAAGTAACTCCTAAAAGTGATATGATAGGATATGTGTCTTTTGCTTTCTCACTTACTACAGGTGGCGTGATTACGTCTAGACTCATGTATGGTGCTGTAAATGGCATTGTTTCCTTTTTTTCACTAGCGAATATTCCATCTGTACATGGAGGAGTTCTTCTTTGTCCACCCATCTGTTGGTGGACTTTTTGGTTACTTCCATATCTTGGCTATTGTAATACTGTGCCATGCAGATTTGCCTGCCTGTGTCTTTCCAATTCTTTCTTCTTAGATTATAGGTCGAGGAGTGGGCCTGCTGGATCATACGGTAGCTCAATGTTTACCTTTTTAAGGCACCTCCATTCTGTTCTCATTCGTGGCCCTTTTCAAGTTACGTCCCACTTGAAGTTGAGGGTATGCATTTCTCCACAACACCTTCAGCATTTATTGTTTGTAGTTTCCTTGCTGATGGTTATTCTGACAAGTGTGAGCTGATACCTCTTTGTGGTTGAATTCGCCTGTGCCTCATAATCCGTTGAAATTGAGCTTTAAGGCATGTCCTTTTTATTTTTCAACCTGTGATTACCCCTTAGTTCTTCAAAGTGTTCTCTTAAAGTATGTGTCACATTTTGAAATGTTTTGGCCATTACCTCCCTCAAGACATTTTGAGGGTAGGTTTCATTTACAGTTCTGCAGTACTTGTTCCTATGAAATGACCATTAGCACAGGCTTTAAAGCTGCTTTTGCAGGTAAATGCCAGAGGGCGGCAGCCTTTCTATGTCCCCACCATGGTAACTAGGGAAAAGCCCTTGAGGCCTGTGGTGTTTCTCGGTTATAAATTAGAGTGGAGTGTGCCCGGACAAACTCACACAAGCTGATGTCTCCTTACTTTTGTTGGATTTTTAAATTTAATTTTTAGTTTTTATTGGAGTAATTCCCCAGTGTGCACGTGGACCACTTCTACTTTGCGCATTCCTCAGTTGATGGACATTTTCATTGCTTCCAAGTGTTGGCTCTGGTAAATATTGTTGGAGTGCAGGATTGCCAGCCTGTGACTTTTTGATTCTCATTTTCTCAGTTGATAGGCCCAGCAGTGGGTGTGATTGATTGACTGGTAGCACCGTGTTTCCCTTTTCAAAGCACCTTCTTTGTGTTTTCATTAGTGGCTCTTACCACGTCCCCCTTAGAATCGAGGGTATGCATTTCTCCACAATCGATTTAGCATTTATTGTTTGCTGCCTTTATGCTAATGGCCCTACTGGCTGCTGTATGCTGATAGGGTTTTGTAATTTGGGTTTGCATGTCTTTGAAAATTCGTAAAACTCATCATGTTTCTCCACCGTTTTCTTTTCTGTTAAAAAAAAGGAAACAGTTGGGAGTACAATATATCTCTTGAAAATGTCTTCTTGGAAGGTTGCCCTATTTTGAAATTTTTGGTCAATTTTCCACCTCAGAATTTTTTTAGAGAGCAGGTGTCATTTCCCGAACTGCAAGTTTGGTGAATATTTAGTGACCATTAGCAATGGGTTTAAAGCTGCTGTTGTGGGAAGTGGCCTCAAGTAGGCAGCATTTCTCCACTCCCAAATCTGGGTACTAGGGCAGCAGAGCCTTTCTGGAAGTCGTGTTCCTAGGTTGTAAATTAAATTGGAATGTGCCTGGAGAAACCCCCATAAGTTTATGTCTCATTATTTCTTCTTGGTTTTAAATTTTTTTTTAATTGGGGTAAAGCTTCGAATATTGTCTGTCCTAGGTGTACACAATCTGGTTCATTTGTACATTATATATGTCTATTCAAGTACAGATGCTCTTCCCATGTAAAATGTTACAGAGGGTTCCACAGACCTCCCTTGCTAGATGGTTGGTCTTTTTGAGATATGTATATACTATGTGTTTGTATACATATAGCAACACTAATCTTAACTTATCCATTCCCCCCACCTTTCCTTTTAGATGAGCATAGTTTGTTTTCTAAGTCTGTGAGTGTCTTTCTCTGTGGAAATATATTCATTTGTGTCAGTTATTAGATAACGCCTATAAGTGATATCATAGTATACAGGTCTTTGGTTTCCGAGTTACCTCATGTTTCGTGATTATCTCCAGACTCATTTGTGGTGCCTCAAAGAGCAATGGTTCATTGTTTTCCATGGCTAATATTCCATTGTGTACATGGACCACTTCTTCTTTATCCATTCACCTCTTGTTGGATATTTTGATTGCTTCACTGTCTTGGCTATTGTGAATAAGGCTGCACTGCAGCTTTTGCGGCCTGTGTCTTCTCGATTCTTGTCTTCTCAGGTGAGAGGTCCAATGGTGCGCCTGCTGCACTGAATGGTACCTCCATTTTTACTTTTAAACACAGCTCCTTTCTCTTCTCATTATTGGCTGTTACCCCTTTACGTCTCACCAGCAGGTAGAGGGGACACAGTTCTTAAAAACCCCGTCAGCATTTATTGTTTCTGGACATTTTGCTGATGGTCAGTCGACTGGTCTAAGTTGAAACTTTTTGTAGATTAGATTGCATGGGTCTAACACTCCCTGAGGTTGAGCTTTTATCCATTTTCCTTTTTTTTTTTAAAAGAGCGTGAGTAAAACTTAACTCCTCATACTCTCTTCTTGAAACATTTGCCTGTTTTGAATTTTTTTGTCCATTCCCTACTTCAGCACAATTTTTTAGGGCAGGTGTCCTTTACAGCCCTGAGTCCTTGTGAATGTTAAGTGACCATTAGCTGTGAGTTTAAAGCTGCTCTTGCAGGAAACGGCCACAAGGTGGCAGCATTTCTCCTTTACCAAATTTGGTAACTGGGGAAACAGAGCCTTAATGGAAGTGGTGTTCTAGGTTGTAAATTCGAATGGAATGTGCCAGGAAAAAAGCACTTTATGTTTATGTCTCTTTACTTCTTGTTCATAATTGTAATTTACTTTTTATTTTTTATCCCAGCAAATTTGATTACAATGGTTTGTTTGTTCTAGGTGTGCAAGATGTGGTTCTTTCACACATATACGTGTATCTATTCTTCCTCGCATCCTTTTCCCATGTAGGTTATGACACAATGTTGAGTAGTCTTCTCCTGGTCTTCCGTACGTCTTTGGTGATTATATATTTCACATGGTATGTATATCTCTGTTAACCCCAATATGGTAATGTATCCAATCCTCATCCCTTTCTATTTGGTGAACCATCAGTTTTTTTAATGAATCTGTGATTGCCTTTCTCTGTGGAAATATCTTCATTGGTATCAATTTTTAAGTAACTCCTAAAAGTGATATGATAGGATATGTGTCTTTTGCTTTCTCACTTACTACAGGTGGCGTGATTACGTCTAGACTCATGTATGGTGCTGTAAATGGCATTGTTTCCTTTTTTTCACTAGCGAATATTCCATCTGTACATGGAGGAGTTCTTCTTTGTCCACCCATCTGTTGGTGGACTTTTTGGTTACTTCCATATCTTGGCTATTGTAATACTGTGCCATGCAGATTTGCCTGCCTGTGTCTTTCCAATTCTTTCTTCTTAGATTATAGGTCGAGGAGTGGGCCTGCTGGATCATACGGTAGCTCAATGTTTACCTTTTTAAGGCACCTCCATTCTGTTCTCATTCGTGGCCCTTTTCAAGTTACGTCCCACTTGAAGTTGAGGGTATGCATTTCTCCACAACACCTTCAGCATTTATTGTTTGTAGTTTCCTTGCTGATGGTTATTCTGACAAGTGTGAGCTGATACCTCTTTGTGGTTGAATTCGCCTGTGCCTCATAATCCGTTGAAATTGAGCTTTAAGGCATGTCCTTTTTATTTTTCAACCTGTGATTACCCCTTAGTTCTTCAAAGTGTTCTCTTAAAGTATGTGTCACATTTTGAAATGTTTTGGCCATTACCTCCCTCAAGACATTTTGAGGGTAGGTTTCATTTACAGTTCTGCAGTACTTGTTCCTATGAAATGACCATTAGCACAGGCTTTAAAGCTGCTTTTGCAGGTAAATGCCAGAGGGCGGCAGCCTTTCTATGTCCCCACCATGGTAACTAGGGAAAAGCCCTTGAGGCCTGTGGTGTTTCTCGGTTATAAATTAGAGTGGAGTGTGCCCGGACAAACTCACACAAGCTGATGTCTCCTTACTTTTGTTGGATTTTTAAATTTAATTTTTAGTTTTTATTGGAGTAATTCCCCAGTGTGCACGTGGACCACTTCTACTTTGCGCATTCCTCAGTTGATGGACATTTTCATTGCTTCCAAGTGTTGGCTCTGGTAAATATTGTTGGAGTGCAGGATTGCCAGCCTGTGACTTTTTGATTCTCATTTTCTCAGTTGATAGGCCCAGCAGTGGGTGTGATTGATTGACTGGTAGCATCGTGTTTCCCTTTTCAAAGCACCTTCTTTGTGTTTTCATTAGTGGCTCTTACCACGTCCCCCTTAGAATCGAGGGTATGCATTTCTCCACAATCGATTTAGCATTTATTGTTTGCTGCCTTTATGCTAATGGCCCTACTGGCTGCTGTATGCTGATAGGGTTTTGTAATTTGGGTTTGCATGTCTTTGAAAATTCGTAAAACTCATCATGTTTCTCCACCGTTTTCTTTTCTGTTAAAAAAAAGGAAACAGTTGGGAGTACAATATATCTCTTGAAAATGTCTTCTTGGAAGGTTGCCCTATTTTGAAATTTTTGGTCGATTTTCCACCTCAGAATTTTTTTAGAGAGCAGGTGTCATTTCCCGAACTGCAAGTTTGGTGAATATTTAGTGACCATTAGCAATGGGTTTAAAGCTGCTGTTGTGGGAAGTGGCCTCAAGTAGGCAGCATTTCTCCACTCCCAAATCTGGGTACTAGGGCAGCAGAGCCTTTCTGGAAGTCGTGTTCCTAGGTTGTAAATTAAATTGGAATGTGCCTGGAGAAACCCCCATAAGTTTATGTCTCATTATTTCTTCTTGGTTTTAAATTTTTTTTTAATTGGGGTAAAGCTTCGAATATTGTCTGTCCTAGGTGTACACAATCTGGTTCATTTGTACATTATATATGTCTATTCAAGTACAGATGCTCTTCCCATGTAAAATGTTACAGAGGGTTCCACAGACCTCCCTTGCTAGATGGTTGGTCTTTTTGAGATATGTATATAATATGTGTTTGTATACATATAGCAACACTAATGTTAACTTATCCATTCCCCCCACCTTTCCTTTTAGATGAGCATAGTTTGTTTTCTAAGTCTGTGAGTGTCTTTCTCTGTGGAAATATATTCATTTGTGTCAGTTATTAGATAACGCCTATAAGTGATATAGAATACAGGTCTTTGGTTTCCGAGTTACCTCATGTTTCGTGATTATCTCCAGACTCATTTGTGGTGCCTCAAAGAGCAATGGTTCATTGCTTTCCATGGCTAATATTCCATTGTGTACATGGACCACTTCTTCTTTATCCATTCACCTCTTGTTGGATATTTTGATTGCTTCACTGTCTTGGCTAATGTGAATAAGGCTGCACTGCAGCTTTTGCGGCCTGTGTCTTCTCGATTCTTGTCTTCTCAGGTGAGAGGTCCAATGGTGCGCCTGCTGCACTGAATGGTACCTCCATTTTTACTTTTAAACACAGCTCCTTTCTCTTCTCATTATTGGCTGTTACCCCTTTACGTCTCACCAGCAGGTAGAGGGGACACAGTTCTTAAAAACCCCGTCAGCATTTATTGTTTCTGGACATTTTGCTGATGGTCAGTCGACTGGTCTAAGTTGAAACTTTTTGTAGATTAGATTGCATGGGTCTAACACTCCCTGAGGTTGAGCTTTTATCCATTTTCCTTTTTTTTTTAAAAAGAGCGTGAGTAAAACTTAACTCCTCATACTCTCTTCTTGAAACATTTGCCTGTTTTGAATTTTTTTGTCCATTCCCTACTTCAGCACAATTTTTTAGGGCAGGTGTCCTTTACAGCCCTGAGTCCTTGTGAATGTTAAGTGACCATTAGCTGTGAGTTTAAAGCTGCTCTTGCAGGAAACGGCCACAAGGTGGCAGCATTTCTCCTTTACCAAATTTGGTAACTGGGGAAACAGAGCCTTAATGGAAGTGGTGTTCTAGGTTGTAAATTCGAATGGAATGTGCCAGGAAAAAAGCACTTTATGTTTATGTCTCATTACTTCTTGTTCATAATTGTAATTTACTTTTTATTTTTTATCCCAGCAAATTTGATTACAATGGTTTGTTTGTTCTAGGTGTGCAAGATGTGGTTCTTTCACACATATACGTGTATCTATTCTTCCTCGCATCCTTTTCCCATGTAGGTTATGACACAATGTTGAGTAGTCTTCTCCTGGTCTTCCGTACGTCTTTGGTGATTATATATTTCACATGGTATGTATATCTCTGTTAACCCCAATATGGTAATGTATCCAATCCTCATCCCTTTCTATTTGGTGAACCATCAGTTTTTTTAATGAATCTGTGATTGCCTTTCTCTGTGGAAATATCTTCATTGGTATCAATTTTTAAGTAACTCCTAAAAGTGATATGATAGGATATGTGTCTTTTGCTTTCTCACTTACTACAGGTGGCGTGATTACGTCTAGACTCATGTATGGTGCTGTAAATGGCATTGTTTCATTTTTTTCACTAGCGAATATTCCATCTGTACATGGAGGAGTTCTTCTTTGTCCACCCATCTGTTGGTGGACTTTTTGGTTACTTCCATATCTTGGCTATTGTAATACTGTGCCATGCAGATTTGCCTGCCTGTGTCTTTCCAATTCTTTCTTCTTAGATTATAGGTCGAGGAGTGGGCCTGCTGGATCATACGGTAGCTCAATGTTTACCTTTTTAAGGCACCTCCATTCTGTTCTCATTCGTGGCCCTTTTCAAGTTACGTCCCACTTGAAGTTGAGGGTATGCATTTCTCCACAACACCTTCAGCATTTATTGTTTGTAGTTTCCTTGCTGATGGTTATTCTGACAAGTGTGAGCTGATACCTCTTTGTGGTTGAATTCGCCTGTGCCTCATAATCCGTTGAAATTGAGCTTTAAGGCATGTCCTTTTTATTTTTCAACCTGTGATTACCCCTTAGTTCTTCAAAGTGTTCTCTTAAAGTATGTGTCACATTTTGAAATGTTTTGGCCATTACCTCCCTCAAGACATTTTGAGGGTAGGTTTCATTTACAGTTCTGCAGTACTTGTTCCTATGAAATGACCATTAGCACAGGCTTTAAAGCTGCTTTTGCAGGTAAATGCCAGAGGGCGGCAGCCTTTCTATGTCCCCACCATGGTAACTAGGGAAAAGCCCTTGAGGCCTGTGGTGTTTCTCGCTTATAAATTAGAGTGGAGTGTGCCCGGACAAACCCACACAAGCTGATGTCTCCTTACTTTTGTTGGATTTTTAAATTTAATTTTTAGTTTTTATTGGAGTAATTCCCCAGTGTGCACGTGGACCACTTCTACTTTGCGCATTCCTCAGTTGATGGACATTTTCATTGCTTCCAAGTGTTGGCTCTGGTAAATATTGTTGGAGTGCAGGATTGCCAGCCTGTGACTTTTTGATTCTCATTTTCTCAGTTGATAGGCCCAGCAGTGGGTGTGATTGATTGACTGGTAGCACCGTGTTTCCCTTTTCAAAGCACCTTCTTTGTGTTTTCATTAGTGGCTCTTACCACGTCCCCCTTAGAATCGAGGGTATGCATTTTTCCACAATCGATTTAGCATTTATTGTTTGCTGCCTTTATGCTAATGGCCCTACTGGCTGCTGTGTGCTGATAGGGTTTTGTAATTTGGGTTTGCATGTCTTTGAAAATTCGTAAAACTCATCATGTTTCTCCACCGTTTTCTTTTCTGTTAAAAAAAAGGAAACAGTTGGGAGTACAATATATCTCTTGAAAATGTCTTCTTGGAAGGTTGCCCTATTTTGAAATTTTTGGTAGATTTTCCACCTCAGAATTTTTTTAGAGAGCAGGTGTCATTTCCCGAACTGCAAGTTTGGTGAATATTTAGTGACCATTAGCAATGGGTTTAAAGCTGCTGTTGTGGGAAGTGGCCTCAAGTAGGCAGCATTTCTCCACTCCCAAATCTGGGTACTAGGGCAGCAGAGCCTTTCTGGAAGTCGTGTTCCTAGGTTGTAAATTAAATTGGAATGTGCCTGGAGAAACCCCCATAAGTTTATGTCTCATTATTTCTTCTTGGTTTTAAAATTTTTTTTAATTGGGGTAAAGCTTCGAATATTGTCTGTCCTAGGTGTACACAATCTGGTTCATTTGTACATTATATATGTCTATTCAAGTACAGATCCTCTTCCCATGTAAAACGTTACAGAGGGTTCCACAGACCTCCCTTGCTAGATGGTCGGTCTTTTTGAGATATGTATATACTATGTGTTTGTATACATATAGCAACACTAATCTTAACTTATCCATTCCCCCCACCTTTCCTTTTAGATGAGCATAGTTTGTTTTCTAAGTCTGTGAGTGTCTTTCTCTGTGGAAATATATTCATTTGTGTCAGGTATTAGATAACGCCTATAAGTGATATCATAGAATACAGGTCTTTGGTTTCCGAGTTACCTCATGTTTCGTGATTATCTCCAGACTCATTTGTGGTGCCTCAAAGAGCAATGGTTCATTGCTTTCCATGGCTAATATTCCATTGTGTACATGGACCACTTCTTCTTTATCCATTCACCTCTTGTTGGATATTTTGATTGCTTCACTGTCTTGGCTAATGTGAATAAGGCTGCACTGCAGCTTTTGCGGCCTGTGTCTTCTCGATTCTTGTCTTCTCAGGTGAGAGGTCCAATGGTGCGCCTGCTGCACTGAATGGTACCTCCATTTTTACTTTTAAACACAGCTCCTTTCTCTTCTCATTATTGGCTGTTACCCCTTTACGTCTCACCAGCAGGTAGAGGGGACACAGTTCTTAAAAACCCCGTCAGCATTTATTGTTTCTGGACATTTTGCTGATGGTCAGTCGACTGGTCTAAGTTGAAACTTTTTGTAGATTAGATTGCATGGGTCTAACACTCCCTGAGGTTGAGCTTTTATCCATTTTCCTTTTTTTTTTTAAAAGAGCGTGAGTAAAACTTAACTCCTCATACTCTCTTCTTGAAACATTTGCCTGTTTTGAATTTTTTTGTCCATTCCCTACTTCAGCACAATTTTTTAGGGCAGGTGTCCTTTACAGCCCTGAGTCCTTGTGAATGTTAAGTGACCATTAGCTGTGAGTTTAAAGCTGCTCTTGCAGGAAACGGCCACAAGGTGGCAGCATTTCTCCTTTACCAAATTTGGTAACTGGGGAAACAGAGCCTTAATGGAAGTGGTGTTCTAGGTTGTAAATTCGAATGGAATGTGCCAGGAAAAAAGCACTTTATGTTTATGTCTCATTACTTCTTGTTCATAATTGTAATTTACTTTTTATTTTTTATCCCAGCAAATTTGATTACAATGGTTTGTTTGTTCTAGGTGTGCAAGATGTGGTTCTTTCACACATATACGTGTATCTATTCTTCCTCGCATCCTTTTCCCATGTAGGTTATCACACAATGTTGAGTAGTCTTCTCCTGGTCTTCCGTACGTCTTTGGTGATTATATATTTCACATGGTATGTATATCTCTGTTAACCCCAATATGGTAATGTATCCAATCCTCATCCCTTTCTATTTGGTGAACCATCAGTTTTTTTAATGAATCTGTGATTGCCTTTCTCTGTGGAAATATCTTCATTGATATCAATTTTTAAGTAACTCCTAAAAGTGATATGATAGGATATGTGTCTTTTGCTTTCTCACTTACTACAGGTGGCGTGATTACGTCTAGACTCATGTATGGTGCTGTCAATGGCATTGTTTCATTTTTTTCACTAGCGAATATTCCATCTGTACATGGAGGAGTTCTTCTTTGTCCACCCATCTGTTGGTGGACTTTTTGGTTACTTCCATATCTTGGCTATTGTAATACTGTGCCATGCAGATTTGCCTGCCTGTGTCTTTCCAATTCTTTCTTCTTAGATTATAGGTCGAGGAGTGGGCCTGCTGGATCATACGGTAGCTCAATGTTTACCTTTTTAAGGCACCTCCATCCTATTCTCATTCGTGGCCCTTTTCAAGTTACGTCCCACTTGAAGTTGAGGGTATGCATTTCTCCACAACACCTTCAGCATTTATTGTTTGTAGTTTCCTTGCTGATGGTTATTCTGACAAGTGTGAGCTGATACCTCTTTGTGGTTGAATTCGCCTGTGCCTCATAATCCGTTGAAATTGAGCTTTAAGGCATGTCCTTTTTATTTTTCAACCTGTGATTACCCCTTAGTTCTTCAAAGTGTTCTCTTAAAGTATGTGTCACATTTTGAAATGTTTTGGCCATTACCTCCCTCAAGACATTTTGAGGGTAGGTTTCATTTACAGTTCTGCAGTACTTGTTCCTATGAAATGACCATTAGCACAGGCTTTAAAGCTGCTTTTGCAGGTAAATGCCAGAGGGCGGCAGCCTTTCTATGTCCCCACCATGGTAACTAGGGAAAAGCCCTTGAGGCCTGTGGTGTTTCTCGCTTATAAATTAGAGTGGAGTGTGCCCGGACATACCCACACAAGCTGATGTCTCCTTACTTTTGTTGGATTTTTAAATTTAATTTTTAGTTTTTATTGGAGTAATTCCCCAGTGTGCACGTGGACCACTTCTACTTTGCGCATTCCTCAGTTGATGGACATTTTCATTGCTTCCAAGTGTTGGCTATGGTAAATATTGTTGGAGTGCAGGATTGCCAGCCTGTGACTTTTTGATTCTCATTTTCTCAGTTGATAGGCCCAGCAGTGGGTGTGATTGATTGACTGGTAGCACCGTGTTTCCCTTTTCAAAGCACCTTCTTTGTGTTTTCATTAGTGGCTCTTACCACGTCCCCCTTAGAATCGAGGGTATGCATTTCTCCACAATCGATTTAGCATTTATTGTTTGCTGCCTTTATGCTAATGGCCCTACTGGCTGCTGTGTGCTGATAGGGTTTTGTAATTTGGGTTTGCATGTCTTTGAAAATTCGTAAAACTCATCATGTTTCTCCACCGTTTTCTTTTCTGTTAAAAAAAAGGAAACAGTTGGGAGTACAATATATCTCTTGAAAATGTCTTCTTGGAAGGTTGCCCTATTTTGAAATTTTTGGTAGATTTTCCACCTCAGAATTTTTTTAGAGAGCAGGTGTCATTTCCCGAACTGCAAGTTTGGTGAATATTTAGTGACCATTAGCAATGGGTTTAAAGCTGCTGTTGTGGGAAGTGGCCTCAAGTAGGCAGCATTTCTCCACTCCCAAATCTGGGTACTAGGGCAGCAGAGCCTTTCTGGAAGTCGTGTTCCTAGGTTGTAAATTAAATTGGAATGTGCCTGGAGAAACCCCCATAAGTTTATGTCTCATTATTTCTTCTTGGTTTTAAAATTTTTTTTAATTGGGGTAAAGCTTCGAATATTGTCTGTCCTAGGTGTACACAATCTGGTTCATTTGTACATTACATATGTCTATTCAAGTACAGATCCTCTTCCCATGTAAAATGTTACAGAGGGTTCCACAGACCTCCCTTGCTAGATGGTCGGTCTTTTTGAGATATGTATATACTATGTGTTTGTATACATATAGCAACACTAATCTTAACTTATCCATTCCCCCCACCTTTCCTTTTAGATGAGCATAGTTTGTTTTCTAAGTCTGTGAGTGTCTTTCTCTGTGGAAATATATTCATTTGTGTCAGTTATTAGATAACGCCTATAAGTGATATCATAGAATACAGGTCTTTGGTTTCCGAGTTACCTCATGTTTCGTGATTATCTCCAGACTCATTTGTGGTGCCTCAAAGAGCAATGGTTCATTGCTTTCCATGGCTAATATTCCATTGTGTACATGGACCACTTCTTCTTTATCCATTCACCTCTTGTTGGATATTTTGATTGCTTCACTGTCTTGGCTAATGTGAATAAGGCTGCACTGAAGCTTTTGCGGCCTGTGTCTTCTCGATTCTTGTCTTCTCAGGTGAGAGGTCCAATGGTGCGCCTGCTGGACTGAATGGTACCTCCATTTTTACTTTTAAACACAGCTCCTTTCTCTTCTCATTATTGGCTGTTACCCCTTTACGTCTCACCAGCAGGTAGAGGGGACACAGTTCTTAAAAACCCCGTCAGCATTTATTGTTTCTGGACATTTTGCTGATGGTCAGTCGACTGGTCTAAGTTGAAACTTTTTGTAGATTAGATTGCATGGGTCTAACACTCCCTGAGGTTGAGCTTTTATCCATTTTCCTTTTTTTTTTAAAAGAGCGTGAGTAAAACTTAACTCCTCATACTCTCTTCTTGAAACATTTGCCTGTTTTAAATTTTTTTGTCCATTTCCTACTTCAGCACAATTTTTTTAGGGCAGGTGTCCTTTACAGCCCTGAGTCCTTGGGAATGTTAAGTGACCATTAGCTGTGAGTTTAAAGCTGCTCTTGTAGGAAACGGCCACAAGGTGGCAGCATTTCTCCTTTACCAAATTTGGTAACTGGGGAAACAGAGCCTTAATGGAAGTGGTGTTCTAGCTTGTAAATTCGAATGGAATGTGCCAGGAAAAAAGCACTTTATGTTTATGTCTCATTACTTCTTGTTCATAATTGTAATTTACTTTTTATTTTTCATCCCAGCAAATTTGATTACAATGGTTTGTTTGTTCTAGGTGTGCAAGATGTGGTTCTTTCACACATATACGTGTATCTATTCTTCCTCGCATCCTTTTCCCATGTAGGTTATGACACAATGTTGAGTAGTCTTCTCCTGGTCTTCCGTACGTCTTTGGTGATTATATATTTCACATGGTATGTATATCTCTGTTAACCCCAATATGGTAATGTATCCAATCCTCATCCCTTTCTATTTGGTGAACCATCAGATTTTTTAATGAATCTGTGATTGCCTTTCTCTGTGGAAATATCTTCATTGGTATCAATTTTTAAGTAACTCCTAAAAGTGATATGATAGGATATGTGTCTTTTGCTTTCTCACTTACTACAGGTGGCGTGATTACGTCTAGACTCATGTATGGTGCTGTCAATGGCATTGTTTCATTTTTTTCACTAGCGAATATTCCATCTGTACATGGAGGAGTTCTTCTTTGTCCACCCATCTGTTGGTGGACTTTTTGGTTACTTCCATATCTTGGCTATTGTAATACTGTGCCATGCAGATTTGCCTGCCTGTGTCTTTCCAATTCTTTCTTCTTAGATTATAGGTCGAGGAGTGGGCCTGCTGGATCATACGGTAGCTCAATGTTTACCTTTTTAAGGCACCTCCATTCTGTTCTCATTCGTGGCCCTTTTCAAGTTACGTCCCACTTGAAGTTGAGGGTATGCATTTCTCCACAACACCTTCAGCATTTATTGTTTGTAGTTTCCTTGCTGATGGTTATTCTGACAAGTGTGAGCTGATACCTCTTTGTGGTTGAATTCGCCTGTGCCTCATAATCCGTTGAAATTGAGCTTTAAGGCATGTCCTTTTTATTTTTCAACCTGTGATTACCCCTTAGTTCTTCAAAGTGTTCTCTTAAAGTATGTGTCACATTTTGAAATGTTTTGGCCATTACCTCCCTCAAGACATTTTGAGGGTAGGTTTCATTTACAGTTCTGCAGTACTTGTTCCTATGAAATGACCATTAGCACAGGCTTTAAAGCTGCTTCTGCAGGTAAATGCCAGAGCGCGGCAGCCTTTCTATGTCCCCACCATGGTAACTAGGGAAAAGCCCTTGAGGCCTGTGGTGTTTCTCGGTTATAAATTAGAGTGGAGTGTGCCCGGACAAACCCACACAAGCTGATGTCTCCTTACTTTTGTTGGATTTTTAAATTTAATTTTTAGTTTTTATTGGAGTAATTCCCCAGTGTGCACGTGGACCACTTCTACTTTGCGCATTCCTCAGTTGATGGACATTTTCATTGCTTCCAAGTGTTGGCTCTGGTAAATATTGTTGGAGTGCAGGATTGCCAGCCTGTGACTTTTTGATTCTCATTTTCTCAGTTGATAGGCCCAGCAGTGGGTGTGATTGATTGACTGGTAGCACCGTGTTTCCCTTTTCAAAGCACCTTCTTTGTGTTTTCATTAGTGGCTCTTACCACGTCCCCCTTAGAATCGAGGGTATGCATTTCTCCACAATCGATTTAGCATTTATTGTTTGCTGCCTTTATGCTAATGGCCCTACTGGCTGCTGTGTGCTGATAGGGTTTTTTAATTTGGGTTTGCATGTCTTTGAAAATTCGTAAAACTCATCATGTTTCTCCACCGTTTTCTTTTCTGTTAAAAAAAAGGAAACAGTTGGGAGTACAATATATCTCTTGAAAATGTCTTCTTGGAAGGTTGCCCTATTTTGAAATTTTTGGTCGATTTTCCACCTCAGAATTTTTTTAGAGAGCAGGTGTCATTTCCCGAACTGCAAGTTTGGTGAATATTTAGTGAACATTAGCAATGGGTTTAAAGCTGCTGTTGTGAGAAGTGGCCTCAAGTAGGCAGCATTTCTCCACTCCCAAATCTGGGTACTAGGGCAGCAGAGCCTTTCTGGAAGTCGTGTTCCTAGGTTGTAAATTAAATTGGAATGTGCCTGGAGAGACCCCCATAAGTTTATGTCTCATTATTTCTTCTTGGTTTTAAAATTTTTTTTAATTGGGGTAAAGCTTCGAATATTGTCTGTCCTAGGTGTACACAATCTGGTTCATTTGTACATTATATATGTCTATTCAAGTACAGATCCTCTTCCCATGTAAAATGTTACAGAGGGTTCCACAGACCTCCCTTGCTAGATGGTCGGTCTTTTTGAGATATGTATATACTATGTGTTTGTATACATATAGCAACACTAATCTTAACTTATCCATTCCCCCCACCTTTCCTTTTAGATGAGCATAGTTTGTTTTCTAAGTCTGTGAGTGTCTTTCTCTGTGGAAATATATTCATTTGTGTCAGGTATTAGATAACGCCTATAAGTGATATCATAGAATACAGGTCTTTGGTTTCCGAGTTACCTCATGTTTCGTGATTATCTCCAGACTCATTTGTGGTGCCTCAAAGAGCAATGGTTCATTGCTTTCCATGGCTAATATTCCATTGTGTACATGGACCACTTCTTCTTTATCCATTCACCTCTTGTTGGATATTTTGATTGCTTCACTGTCTTGGCTAATGTGAATAAGGCTGCACTGCAGCTTTTTCGGCCTGTGTCTTCTCGATTCTTGTCTTCTCAGGTCAGAGGTCCAATGGTGCGCCTGCTGGACTGAATGGTACCTCCATTTTTACTTTTAAACACAGCTCCTTTCTCTTCTCATTATTGGCTGTTACCCCTTTACGTCTCACCAGCAGGTAGAGGGGACACAGTTCTTAAAAACCCCGTCAGCATTTATTGTTTCTGGACATTTTGCTGATGGTCAGTCGACTGGTCTAAGTTGAAACTTTTTGTAGATTAGATTGCATGGGTCTAACACTCCCTGAGGTTGAGCTTTTATCCATTTTCCTTTTTTTTTTTAAAAGAGCGTGAGTAAAACTTAACTCCTCATACTCTCTTCTTGAAACATTTGCCTGTTTTGAATTTTTTTGTCCATTCCCTACTTCAGCACAATTTTTTAGGGCAGGTGTCCTTTACAGCCCTGAGTCCTTGTGAATGTTAAGTGACCATTAGCTGTGAGTTTAAAGCTGCTCTTGCAGGAAACGGCCACAAGGTGGCAGCATTTCTCCTTTACCAAATTTGGTAACTGGGGAAACAGAGCCTTAATGGAAGTGGTGTTCTAGGTTGTAAATTCGAATGGAATGTGACAGGAAAAAAGCACTTTATGTTTATGTCTCATTACTTCTTGTTCATAATTGTAATTTACTTTTTATTTTTCATCCCAGCAAATTTGATTACAATGGTTTGTTTGTTCTAGGTGTGCAAGATGTGGTTCTTTCACACATATACGTGTATCTATTCTTCCTCGCATCCTTTTCCCATGTAGGTTATGACACAATGTTGAGTAGTCTTCTCCTGGTCTTCCGTACGTCTTTGGTGATTATATATTTCACATGGTATGTATATCTCTGTTAACCCCAATATGGTAATGTATCCAATCCTCATTCCTTTCTATTTGGTGAACCATCAGTTTTTTTAATGAATCTGTGATTGCCTTTCTCTGTGGAAATATCTTCATTGGTATCAATTTTTAAGTAACTCCTAAAAGTGATATGATAGGATATGTGTCTTTTGCTTTCTCACTTACTACAGGTGGCGTGATTACGTCTAGACTCATGTATGGTGCTGTCAATGGCATTGTTTCATTTTTTTCACTAGCGAATATTCCATCTGTACATGGAGGAGTTCTTCTTTGTCCACCCATCTGTTGGTGGACTTTTTGGTTACTTCCATATCTTGGCTATTGTAATACTGTGCCATGCAGATTTGCCTGCCTGTGTCTTTCCAATTCTTTCTTCTTAGATTATAGCTCGAGGAGTGGGCCTGCTGGATCATACGGTAGCTCAATGTTTACCTTTTTAAGGCACCTCCATTCTGTTCTCATTCGTGGCCCTTTTCAAGTTACGTCCCACATGAAGTTGAGGGTATGCATTTCTCCACAACACCTTCAGCATTTATTGTTTGTAGTTTCCTTGCTGATGGTTATTCTGACAAGTGTCAGCTGATACCTCTTTGTGGTTGAATTCGCCTGTGCCTCATAATCCGTTGAAATTGAGCTTTAAGGCATGTCCTTTTTATTTTTCAACCTGTGATTACCCCTTAGTTCTTCAAAGTGTTCTCTTAAAGTATGTGTCACATTTTGAAATGTTTTGGCCATTACCTCCCTCAAGACATTTTGAGGGTAGGTTTCATTTACAGTTCTGCAGTACTTGTTCCTATGAAATGACCATTAGCACAGGCTTTAAAGCTGCTTTTGCAGGTAAATGCCAGAGCGCGGCAGCCTTTCTATGTCCCCACCATGTTAACTAGGGAAAAGCCCTTGCGGCCTGTGGTGTTTCTCGGTTATAAATTAGAGTGGAGTGTGCCCGGACAAACCCACACAAGCTGATGTCTCCTTACTTTTGTTGGATTTTTAAATTTAATTTTTAGTTTTTATTGGAGTAATTCCCCAGTGTGCACGTGGACCACTTCTACTTTGCGCATTCCTCAGTTGATGGACATTTTCATTGCTTCCAAGTGTTGGCTCTGGTAAATATTGTTGGAGTGCAGGATTGCCAGCCTGTGACTTTTTGATTCTCATTTTCTCAGTTGATAGGCCCAGCAGTGGGTGTGATTGATTGACTGGTAGCACCGTGTTTCCCTTTTCAAAGCACCTTCTTTGTGTTTTCATTAGTGGCTCTTACCACGTCCCCCTTAGAATCGAGGGTATGCATTTCTCCACAATCGATTTAGCATTTATTGTTTGCTGCCTTTATGCTAATGGCCCTACTGGCTGCTGTGTGCTGATAGGGTTTTTTAATTTGGGTTTCCATGTCTTTGAAAATTCGTAAAACTCATCATGTTTCTCCACCGTTTTCTTTTCTGTTAAAAAAAAGGAAACAGTTGGGAGTACAATATATCTCTTGAAAATGTCTTCTTGGAAGGTTGCCCTATTTTGAAATTTTTGGTCGATTTTCCACCTCAGAATTTTTTTAGAGAGCAGGTGTCATTTCCCGAACTGCAAGTTTGGTGAATATTTAGTGAACATTAGCAATGGGTTTAAAGCTGCTGTTGTGAGAAGTGGCCTCAAGTAGGCAGCATTTCTCCACTCCCAAATCTGGGTACTAGGGCAGCAGAGCCTTTCTGGAAGTCGTGTTCCTAGGTTGTAAATTAAATTGGAATGTGCCTGGAGAGACCCCCATAAGTTTATGTCTCATTATTTCTTCTTGGTTTTAAAATTTTTTTTAATTGGGGTAAAGCTTCGAATATTGTCTGTCCTAGGTGTACACAATCTGGTTCATTTGTACATTATATATGTCTATTCAAGTACAGATCCTCTTCCCATGTAAAATGTTACAGAGGGTTCCACAGACCTCCCTTGCTAGATGGTCGGTCTTTTTGAGATATGTATATACTATGTGTTTGTATACATATAGCAACACTAATCTTAACTTATCCATTCCCCCCACCTTTCCTTTTAGATGAGCATAGTTTGTTTTCTAAGTCTGTGAGTGTCTTTCTCTGTGGAAATATATTCATTTGTGTCAGGTATTCGATAACGCCTATAAGTGATATCATAGAATACAGGTCTTTGGTTTCCGAGTTACCTCATGTTTCGTGATTATCTCCAGACTCATTTGTGGTGCCTCAAAGAGCAATGGTTCATTGCTTTCCATGGCTAATATTCCATTGTGTACATGGACCACTTCTTCTTTATCCATTCACCTCTTGTTGGATATTTTGATTGCTTCACTGTCTTGGCTAATGTGAATAAGGCTGCACTGCAGCTTTTTCGGCCTGTGTCTTCTCGATTCTTGTCTTCTCAGGTCAGAGGTCCAATGGTGCGCCTGCTGGACTGAATGGTACCTCCATTTTTACTTTTAAACACAGCTCCTTTCTCTTCTCATTATTGGCTGTTACCCCTTTACGTCTCACCAGCAGGTAGAGGGGACACAGTTCTTAAAAACCCCGTCAGCATTTATTGTTTCTGGACATTTTGCTGATGGTCAGTCGACTGGTCTAAGTTGAAACTTTTTGTAGATTAGATTGCATGGGTCTAACACTCCCTGAGGTTGAGCTTTTATCCATTTTCCTTTTTTTTTTTAAAAGAGCGTGAGTAAAACTTAACTCCTCATACTCTCTTCTTGAAACATTTGCCTGTTTTGAATTTTTTTGTCCATTCCCTACTTCAGCACAATTTTTTAGGGCAGGTGTCCTTTACAGCCCTGAGTCCTTGTGAATGTTAAGTGACCATTAGCTGTGAGTTTAAAGCTGCTCTTGCAGGAAACGGCCACAAGGTGGCAGCATTTCTCCTTTACCAAATTTGGTAACTGGGGAAACAGAGCCTTAATGGAAGTGGTGTTCTAGGTTGTAAATTCGAATGGAATGTGACAGGAAAAAAGCACTTTATGTTTATGTCTCATTACTTCTTGTTCATAATTGTAATTTACTTTTTATTTTTCATCCCAGCAAATTTGATTACAATGGTTTGTTTGTTCTAGGTGTGCAAGATGTGGTTCTTTCACACATATACGTGTATCTATTCTTCCTCGCATCCTTTTCCCATGTAGGTTATGACACACTGTTGAGTAGTCTTCTCCTGGTCTTCCGTACGTCTTTGGTGATTATATATTTCACATGGTATGTATATCTCTGTTAACCCCAATATGGTAATGTATCCAATCCTCATCCCTTTCTATTTGGTGAACCATCAGTTTTTTTAATGAATCTGTGATTGCCTTTCTCTGTGGAAATATCTTCATTGGTATCAATTTTTAAGTAACTCCTAAAAGTGATATGATAGGATATGTGTCTTTTGCTTTCTCACTTACTACAGGTGGCGTGATTACGTCTAGACTCATGTATGGTGCTGTCAATGGCATTGTTTCATTTTTTTCACTAGCGAATATTCCATCTGTACATGGAGGAGTTCTTCTTTGTCCACCCATCTGTTGGTGGACTTTTTGGTTACTTCCATATCTTGGCTATTGTAATACTGTGCCATGCAGATTTGCCTGCCTGTGTCTTTCCAATTCTTTCTTCTTAGATTATAGCTCGAGGAGTGGGCCTGCTGGATCATACGGTAGCTCAATGTTTACCTTTTTAAGGCACCTCCATTCTGTTCTCATTCGTGGCCCTTTTCAAGTTACGTCCCACATGAAGTTGAGGGTATGCATTTCTCCACAACACCTTCAGCATTTATTGTTTGTAGTTTCCTTGCTGATGGTTATTCTGACAAGTGTGAGCTGATACCTCTTTGTGGTTGAATTCGCCTGTGCCTCATAATCCGTTGAAATTGAGCTTTAAGGCATGTCCTTTTTATTTTTCAACCTGTGATTACCCCTTAGTTCTTCAAAGTGTTCTCTTAAAGTATGTGTCACATTTTGAAATGTTTTGGCCATTACCTCCCTCAAGACATTTTGAGGGTAGGTTTCATTTACAGTTCTGCAGTACTTGTTCCTATGAAATGACCATTAGCACAGGCTTTAAAGCTGCTTTTGCAGGTAAATGCCAGAGCGCGGCAGCCTTTCTATGTCCCCACCATGTTAACTAGGGAAAAGCCCTTGCGGCCTGTGGTGTTTCTCGGTTATAAATTAGAGTGGAGTGTGCCCGGACAAACCCACACAAGCTGATGTCTCCTTACTTTTGTTGGATTTTTAAATTTAATTTTTAGTTTTTATTGGAGTAATTCCCCAGTGTGCACGTGGACCACTTCTACTTTGCGCATTCCTCAGTTGATGGACATTTTCATTGCTTCCAAGTGTTGGCTCTGGTAAATATTGTTGGAGTGCAGGATTGCCAGCCTGTGACTTTTTGATTCTCATTTTCTCAGTTGATAGGCCCAGCAGTGGGTGTGATTGATTGACTGGTAGCACCGTGTTTCCCTTTTCAAAGCACCTTCTTTGTGTTTTCATTAGTGGCTCTTACCACGTCCCCCTTAGAATCGAGGGTATGCATTTCTCCACAATCGATTTAGCATTTATTGTTTGCTGCCTTTATGCTAATGGCCCTACTGGCTGCTGTATGCTGATAGGGTTTTTTAATTTGGGTTTGCATGTCTTTGAAAATTCGTAAAACTCATCATGTTTCTCCACCGTTTTCTTTTCTGTTAAAAAAAAGGAAACAGTTGGGAGTACAATATATCTCTTGAAAATGTCTTCTTGGAAGGTTGCCCTATTTTGAAATTTTTGGTCGATTTTCCACCTCAGAATTTTTTTAGAGAGCAGGTGTCATTTCCCGAACTGCAAGTTTGGTGAATATTTAGTGACCATTAGCAATGGGTTTAAAGCTGCTGTTGTGGGAAGTGGCCTCAAGTAGGCAGCATTTCTCCACTCCCAAATCTGGGTACTAGGGCAGCAGAGCCTTTCTGGAAGTCGTGTTCCTAGGTTGTAAATTAAATTGGAATGTGCCTGGAGAAACCCCCATAAGTTTATGTCTCATTATTTCTTCTTGGTTTTAAATTTTTTTTTAATTGGGGTAAAGCTTCGAATATTGTCTGTCCTAGGTGTACACAATCTGGTTCATTTGTACATTATATATGTCTATTCAAGTACAGATCCTCTTCCCATGTAAAATGTTACAGAGGGTTCCACAGACCTCCCTTGCTAGATGGTCGGTCTTTTTGAGATATGTATATACTATGTGTTTGTATACATATAGCAACACTAATCTTAACTTATCCATTCCCCCCACCTTTCCTTTTAGATGAGCATAGTTTGTTTTCTAAGTCTGTGAGTGTCTTTCTCTGTGGAAATATATTCATTTGTGTCAGTTATTAGATAACGCCTATAAGTGATATCATAGAATACAGGTCTTTGGTTTCCGAGTTACCTCATGTTTCGTGATTATCTCCAGACTCATTTGTGGTGCCTCAAAGAGCAATGGTTCATTGTTTTCCATGGCTAATATTCCATTGTGTACATGGACCACTTCTTCTTTATCCATTCACCTCTTGTTGGATATTTTGATTGCTTCACTGTCTTGGCTAATGTGAATAAGGCTGCACTGCAGCTTTTTCGGCCTGTGTCTTCTCGATTCTTGTCTTCTCAGGTCAGAGGTCCAATGGTGCGCCTGCTGGACTGAATGGTACCTCCATTTTTACTTTTAAACACAGCTCCTTTCTCTTCTCATTATTGGCTGTTACCCCTTTACGTCTCACCAGCAGGTAGAGGGGACACAGTTCTTAAAAACCCCGTCAGCATTTATTGTTTCTGGACATTTTGCTGATGGTCAGTCGACTGGTCTAAGTTGAAACTTTTTGTAGATTAGATTGCATGGGTCTAACACTCCCTGAGGTTGAGCTTTTATCCATTTTCCTTTTTTTTTAAAAGAGCGTGAGTAAAACTTTACTCCTCATACTCTCTTCTTGAAACATTTGCCTGTTGTGAATTTTTTTGTCCATTCCCTACTTCAGCACAATTTTTTAGGGCAGGTGTCCTTTACAGCCCTGAGTCCTTGTGAATGTTAAGTGACCATTAGCTGTGAGTTTAAAGCTGCTCTTGCAGGAAACGGCCACAAGGTGGCAGCATTTCTCCTTTACCAAATTTGGTAACTGGGGAAACAGAGCCTTAATGGAAGTGGTGTTCTAGGTTGTAAATTCGAATGGAATGTGCCAGGAAAAAAGCACTTTATGTTTATGTCTCATTACTTCTTGTTCATAATTGTAATTTACTTTTTATTTTTTATCCCAGCAAATTTGATTACAATGGTTTGTTTGTTCTAGGTGTGCAAGATGTGGTTCTTTCACACATATACGTGTATCTATTCTTCCTCGCATCCTTTTCCCATGTAGGTTATGACACAATGTTGAGTAGTCTTCTCCTGGTCTTCCGTACGTCTTTGGTGATTATATATTTCACATGGTATGTATATCTCTGTTAACCCCAATATGGGAATGTATCCAATCCTCATCCCTTTCTATTTGGTGAACCATCAGTTTTTTTAATGAATCTGTGATTGCATTTCTCTGTGGAAATATCTTCATTGGTATCAATTTTTAAGTAACTCCTAAAAGTGATATGATAGGATATGTGTCTTTTGATTTCTCACTTACTACAGGTGGCGTGATTACGTCTAGACTCATGTATGGTGCTGTCAATGGCATTGTTTCATTTTTTTCACTAGCGAATATTCCATCTGTACATGGAGGAGTTCTTCTTTGTCCACCCATCTGTTGGTGGACTTTTTGGTTACTTCCATATCTTGGCTATTGTAATACTGTGCCATGCAGATTTGCCTGCCTGTGTCTTTCCAATTCTTTCTTCTTAGATTATAGGTCGAGGAGTGGGCCTGCTGGATCATACGGTAGCTCAATGTTTACCTTTTTAAGGCACCTCCATTCTGTTCTCATTCGTGGCCCTTTTCAAGTTACGTCCCACTTGAAGTTGAGGGTATGCATTTCTTCACAACACCTTCAGCATTTATTGTTTGTAGTTTCCTTGCTGATGGTTATTCTGACAAGTGTGAGCTGATACCTCTTTGTGGTTGAATTCGCCTGTGCCTCATAATCCGTTGAAATTGAGCTTTAAGGCATGTCCTTTTTATTTTTCAACCTGTGATTACCCCTTAGTTCTTCAAAGTGTTCTCTTAAAGTATGTGTCACATTTTGAAATGTTTTGGCCATTACCTCCCTCAAGACATTTTGAGGGTAGGTTTCATTTACAGTTCTGCAGTACTTGTTCCTATGAAATGACCATTAGCACAGGCTTTAAAGCTGCTTTTGCAGGTAAATGCCAGAGTGCGGCAGCCTTTCTATGTCCCCACCATGGTAACTAGGGAAAAGCCCTTGAGGCCTGTGGTGTTTCTCGGTTATAAATTAGAGTGGAGTGTGCCCGGACAAACCCACACAAGCTGATGTCTCCTTACTTTTGTTGGATTTTTAAATTTAATTTTTAGTTTTTATTGGAGTAATTCCCCAGTGTGCACGTGGACCACTTCTACTTTGCGCATTCCTCAGTTGATGGACATTTTCATTGCTTCCAAGTGTTGGCTATGGTAAATATTGTTGGAGTGCAGGATTGCCAGCCTGTGACTTTTTGATTCTCATTTTCTCAGTTGATAGGCCCAGCAGTGGGTGTGATTGATTGACTGGTAGCACCGTGTTTCCCTTTTCAAAGCACCTTCTTTGTGTTTTCATTAGTGGCTCTTACCACGTCCCCCTTAGAATCGAGGGTATGCATTTCTCCACAATCGATTTAGCATTTATTGTTTGCTGCCTTTATGCTAATGGCCCTACTGGCTGCTGTATGCTGATAGGGTTTTGTAATTTGGGTTTGCATGTCTTTGAAAATTCGTAAAACTCATCATGTTTCTCCACCGTTTTCTTTTCTGTTAAAAAAAAGGAAACAGTTGGGAGTACAATATATCTCTTGAAAATGTCTTCCTGGAAGGTTGCCCTATTTTGAAATTTTTGGTCGATTTTCCACCTCAGAATTTTTTTAGAGAGCAGGTGTCATTTCCCGAACTGCAAGTTTGGTGAATATTTAGTGACCATTAGCAATGGGTTTAAAGCTGCTGTTGTGGGAAGTGGCCTCAAGTAGGCAGGATTTCTCCACTTCCAAATCTGTGTACTAGGGCAGCAGAGCCTTTCTGGAAGTCGTGTTCCTAGGTTGTAAATTAAATTGGAATGTGCCTGGAGAAACCCCCATAAGTTTATGTCTCATTATTTCTTCTTGGTTTTAAAATTTTTTTTAATTGGGGTAAAGCTTCGAATATTGTCTGTCCTAGGTGTACACAATCTGGTTCATTTGTACATTATATATGTCTATTCAAGTACAGATCCTCTTCCCATGTAAAATGTTACAGAGGGTTCCACAGACCTCCCTTGCTAGATGGTCGGTCTTTTTGAGATATGTATATACTATGTGTTTGTATACATATAGCAACACTAATCTTAACTTATCCATTCCCCCCACCTTTCCTTTTAGATGAGCATAGTTTGTTTTCTAAGTCTGTGAGTGTCTTTCTCTGTGGAAATATATTCATTTGTGTCAGTTATTACTTAGCGCCTATAAGTGATATCATAGAATACAGGTCTTTGGTTTCCGAGTTACCTCATGTTTCGTGATTATCTCCAGACTCATTTGTGGTGCCTCAAAGAGCAATGGTTCATTGTTTTCCATGGCTAATATTCCATTGTGTACGTGGACCACTTCTTCTTTATCCATTCACCTCTTGTTGTATATTTTGATTGCTTCACTGTCTTGGCTATTGTGAATAAGGCTTCACTGCAGCTTTTGCGGCCTGTGTCTTCTCGATTCTTGTCTTCTCAGGTGAGAGGTCCAATGGTGCGCCTGCTGGATTGAATGGTACCTCCATTTTTACTTTTAAACACAGCTCCTTTCTCTTCTCATTATTGGCTGTTACCCCTTTACGTCTCACCAGCAGGTAGAGGGGACACAGTTCTTAAAAACCCCGTCAGCATTTATTGTTTGTAGACATTTTGCTGATGGTCAGTCGACTGGTCTAAGTTGAAACTTTTTGTAGATTAGATTTCATGGGTCTAACACTCGCTGAGGTTGAGCTTTAATCCATTTTCCTTTTTTTTTAAAAGAGCGTGAGTAAAACTTAACTCCTCATACTCTCTTGAAACATTTGCCTGTTGTGAATTTTTTTGTCCATTTCCTACTTCAGCACAATTTTTTAGGGCAGGTGTCCTTTACAGCCCTGAGTCCTTGTGAATGTTAAGTGACCATTAGCTGTGAGTTTAAAGCTGCTCTTGCAGGAAACGGCCACAAGGTGGCAGCATTTCTCCTTTACCAAATTTGTTAAGTGGGGAAACAGAGCCTTAATGGAAGTGGTGTTCTAGGTTGTAAATTCGAATGGAATGTGCCAGGAAAAAAGCACTTTATGTTTATGTCTCATTACTTCTTGTTCATAATTGTAATTTAGTTTTTATTTTTTATCCCAGCAAATTTGATTACAATGGTTTGTTTGTTCTAGGTGTGCAAGATGTGGTTCTTTCACACATATACGTGTATCTATTCTTCCTCGCATCCTTTTCCCATGTAGGTTATAACACAATGTTGAGTAGTCTTCTCCTGGTCTTCCGTACGCCTTTGGTGATTATATATTTCACATGGTATGTATATCTCTGTTAACCCCAATATGGTAATGTATCCAATCCTCATCCCTTTCTATTTGGTGAACCATAAGTTTTTTTTAATGAATCTGTGATTGCCTTTCTCTGTGGAAATATCTTCATTGGTATCAATTTTTAAGTAACTCCTAAAAGTGATATGATAGGATATGTGTCTTTTGCTTTCTCACTTACTACAGGTGGCGTGATTACGTCTAGACTCATGTATGGTGCTGTCAATGGCATTGTTTCATTTTTTTCACTAGCGAATATTCCATCTGTACATGGAGGAGTTCTTCTTTGTCCACCCATCTGTTGGTGGACTTTTTGGTTACTTCCATATCTTGGCTATTGTGCCATGCAGATTTGCCTGCCTGTGTCTTTCCAATTCTTTCTTCTTAGATTATAGGTCGAGGAGTGGGCCTGCTGGATCATACGGTAGCTCAATGTTTACCTTTTTAAGGCACCTCCATTCTGTTCTCATTCGTGGCCCTTTTCAAGTTACGTCCCACTTGAAGTTGCGGATATGCATTTCTCCACAACACCTTCAGCATTTATTGTGTGTAGTTTCCTTGCTGATGGTTATTCTGACAAGTGTGAGCTGATACCTCTTTGTGGTTGAATTCGCCTGTGCCTCATAATCCGTTGAAATTGAGCTTTAAGGCATGTCCTTTTTATTTTTCAACCTGTGATTACCCCTTAGTTCTTCAAAGTGTTCTCTTAAAGTATGTGTCACATTTTGAAATGTTTTGGCCATTACCTCCCTCAAGACATTTTGAGGGTAGGTTTCATTTACAGTTCTGCAGTACTTGTTCCTATGAAATGACCATTAGCACAGGCTTTAAAGCTGCTTTTGCAGGTAAATGCCAGAGGGCGGCAGCCTTTCTATGTCCCCACCATGGTAACTAGGGAAAAGCCCTTGCGGCCTGTGGTGTTTCTCGGTTATAAATTAGAGTGGAGTGTGCCCGGACAAACCCACACAAGCTGATGTCTCCTTACTTTTGTTGGATTTTTAAATTTAATTTTTAGTTTTTATTGGAGTAATTCCCCAGTGTGCACGTGGACCACTTCTACTTTGCGCATTCCTCAGTTGATGGACATTTTCATTGCTTCCAAGTGTTGGCTCTGGTAAATATTGTTGGAGTGCAGGATTGCCAGCCTGTGACTTTTTGATTCTCATTTTCTCAGTTGATAGGCCCAGCAGTGGGTGTGATTGATTGACTGGTAGCACCGTGTTTCCCTTTTCAAAGCACCTTCTTTGTGTTTTCATTAGTGGCTCTTACCATGTCCCCCTTAGAATCGAGGGTATGCATTTCTCCACAATCGATTTAGCATTTATTGTTTGCTGCCTTTATGCTAATGGCCCTACTGGCTGCTGTATGCTGATAGGGTTTTGTAATTTGGGTTTGCATGTCTTTGAAAATTCGTAAAACTCATCATGTTTCTCCACCGTTTTCTTTTCTGTTAAAAAAAAGGAAACAGTTGGGAGTACAATATATCTCTTGAAAATGTCTTCTTGGAAGGTTGCCCTATTTTGAAATTTTTGGTCGATTTTCCACCTCAGAATTTTTTTAGAGAGCAGGTGTCATTTCCCGAACTGCAAGTTTGGTGAATATTTAGTGACCATTAGCAATGGGTTTAAAGCTGCTGTTGTGGGAAGTGGCCTCAAGTAGGCAGCATTTCTCCACTCCCAAATCTGTGTACCAGGGCAGCAGAGCCTTTCTGGAAGTCGTGTTCCTAGGTTGTAAATTAAATTGGAATGTGCCTGGAGAAACCCCCATAAGTTTATGTCTCATTATTTCTTCTTGGTTTTAAAATTTTTTTTTAATTGGGGTAAAGCTTCGAATATTGTCTGTCCTAGGTGTACACAATCTGGTTCATTTGTACATTATATATGTCTATTCAAGTACAGATCCTCTTCCCATGTAAAATGTTACAGAGGGTTCCACAGACCTCCCTTGCTAGATGGTCGGTCTTTTTGAGATATGTATATACTATGTGTTTGTATACATATAGCAACACTAATCTTAACTTATCCATTCCCCCCACCTTTCCTTTTAGATGAGCATAGTTTGTTTTCTAAGTCTGTGAGTGTCTTTCTCTGTGGAAATATATTCATTTGTGTCAGTTATTAGATAACGCCTATAAGTGATATCATAGAATACAGGTCTTTGGTTTCCGAGTTACCTCATGTTTCGTGATTATCTCCAGACTCATTTGTGGTGCCTCAAAGAGCAATGGTTCATTGCTTTCCATGGCTAATATTCCATTGTGTACATGGACCACTTCTTCTTTATCCATTCACCTCTTGTTGGATATTTTGATTGCTTCACTGTCTTGGCTAATGTGAATAAGGCTGCACTGCAGCTTTTGCGGCCTGTGTCTTCTCGATTCTTGTCTTCTCAGGTGAGAGGTCCAATGGTGCGCCTGCTGGACTGAATGGTACCTCCATTTTTACTTTTAAACACAGCTCCTTTCTCTTCTCATTATTGGCTGTTACCCCTTTACGTCTCACCAGCAGGTAGAGGGGACACAGTTCTTAAAAACCCCGTCAGCATTTATTGTTTCTGGACATTTTGCTGATGGTCAGTCGACTGGTCTAAGTTGAAACTTTTTGTAGATTAGATTGCATGGGTCTAACACTCCCTGAGGTTGAGCTTTTATCCATTTTCCTTTTTTTTTTAAAAGAGCGTGAGTAAAACTTAACTCCTCATACTCTCTTCTTGAAACATTTGCCTGTTTTGAATTTTTTTGTCCATTCCCTACTTCAGCACAATTTTTTAGGGCAGGTGTCCTTTACAGCCCTGAGTCCTTGTGAATGTTAAGTGACCATTAGCTGTGAGTTTAAAGCTGCTCTTGCAGGAAACGGCCACAAGGTGGCAGCATTTCTCCTTTACCAAATTTGGTAACTGGGGAAACAGAGCCTTAATGGAAGTGGTGTTCTAGGTTGTAAATTCGAATGGAATGTGCCAGGAAAAAAGCACTTTATGTTTATGTCTCATTACTTCTTGTTCATAATTGTAATTTACTTTTTATTTTTTATCCCAGCAAATTTGATTACAATGGTTTGTTTGTTCTAGGTGTGCAAGATGTGGTTCTTTCACACATATACGTGTATCTATTCTTCCTCGCATCCTTTTCCCATGTAGGTTATGACACAATGTTGAGTAGTCTTCTCCTGGTCTTCCGTACGTCTTTGGTGATTATATATTTCACATGGTATGTATATCTCTGTTAACCCCAATATGGTAATGTATCCAATCCTCATCCCTTTCTATTTGGTGAACCATCAGTTTTTTTAATGAATCTGTGATTGCATTTCTCTGTGGAAATATCTTCATTGGTATCAATTTTTAAGTAACTCCTAAAAGTGATATGATAGGATATGTGTCTTTTGATTTCTCACTTACTACAGGTGGCGTGATTACGTCTAGACTCATGTATGGTGCTGTCAATGGCATTGTTTCATTTTTTTCACTAGCGAATATTCCATCTGTACATGGAGGAGTTCTTCTTTGTCCACCCATCTGTTGGTGGACTTTTTGGTTACTTCCATATCTTGGCTATTGTAATACTGTGCCATGCAGATTTGCCTGCCTGTGTCTTTCCAATTCTTTCTTCTTAGATTATAGGTCGAGGAGTGGGCCTGCTGGATCATACGGTAGCTCAATGTTTACCTTTTTAAGGCACCTCCATTCTGTTCTCATTCGTGGCCCTTTTCATGTTACGTCCCACTTGAAGTTGAGGGTATGCATTTCTTCACAACACCTTCAGCATTTATTGTTTGTAGTTTCCTTGCTGATGGTTATTCTGACAAGTGTGAGCTGATACCTCTTTGTGGTTGAATTCGCCTGTGCCTCATAATCCGTTGAAATTGAGCTTTAAGGCATGTCCTTTTTATTTTTCAACCTGTGATTACCCCTTAGTTCTTCAAAGTGTTCTCTTAAAGTATGTGTCACATTTTGAAATGTTTTGGCCATTACCTCCCTCAAGACATTTTGAGGGTAGGTTTCATTTACAGTTCTGCAGTACTTGTTCCTATGAAATGACCATTAGCACAGGCTTTAAAGCTGCTTTTGCAGGTAAATGCCAGAGTGCGGCAGCCTTTCTATGTCCCCACCATGGTAACTAGGGAAAAGCCCTTGAGGCCTGTGGTGTTTCTCGGTTATAAATTAGAGTGGAGTGTGCCCGGACAAACCCACACAAGCTGATGTCTCCTTACTTTTGTTGGATTTTTAAATTTAATTTTTAGTTTTTATTGGAGTAATTCCCCAGTGTGCACGTGGACCACTTCTACTTTGCGCATTCCTCAGTTGATGGACATTTTCATTGCTTCCAAGTGTTGGCTATGGTAAATATTGTTGGAGTGCAGGATTGCCAGCCTGTGACTTTTTGATTCTCATTTTCTCAGTTGATAGGCCCAGCAGTGGGTGTGATTGATTGACTGGTAGCACCGTGTTTCCCTTTTCAAAGCACCTTCTTTGTGTTTTCATTAGTGGCTCTTACCACGTCCCCCTTAGAATCGAGGGTATGCATTTCTCCACAATCGATTTAGCATTTATTGTTTGCTGCCTTTATGCTAATGGCCCTACTGGCTGCTGTATGCTGATAGGGTTTTGTAATTTGGGTTTGCATGTCTTTGAAAATTCGTAAAACTCATCATGTTTCTCCACCGTTTTCTTTTCTGTTAAAAAAAAGGAAACAGTTGGGAGTACAATATATCTCTTGAAAATGTCTTCCTGGAAGGTTGCCCTATTTTGAAATTTTTGGTCGATTTTCCACCTCAGAATTTTTTTAGAGAGCAGGTGTCATTTCCCGAACTGCAAGTTTGGTGAATATTTAGTGACCATTAGCAATGGGTTTAAAGCTGCTGTTGTGGGAAGTGGCCTCAAGTAGGCAGGATTTCTCCACTTCCAAATCTGTGTACTAGGGCAGCAGAGCCTTTCTGGAAGTCGTGTTCCTAGGTTGTAAATTAAATTGGAATGTGCCTGGAGAAACCCCCATAAGTTTATGTCTCATTATTTCTTCTTGGTTTTAAAATTTTTTTTAATTGGGGTAAAGCTTCGAATATTGTCTGTCCTAGGTGTACACAATCTGGTTCATTTGTACATTATATATGTCTATTCAAGTACAGATCCTCTTCCCATGTAAAATGTTACAGAGGGTTCCACAGACCTCCCTTGCTAGATGGTCGGTCTTTTTGAGATATGTATATACTATGTGTTTGTATACATATAGCAACACTAATCTTAACTTATCCATTCCCCCCACCTTTCCTTTTAGATGAGCATAGTTTGTTTTCTAAGTCTGTGAGTGTCTTTCTCTGTGGAAATATATTCATTTGTGTCAGTTATTACTTAGCGCCTATAAGTGATATCATAGAATACAGGTCTTTGGTTTCCGAGTTACCTCATGTTTCGTGATTATCTCCAGACTCATTTGTGGTGCCTCAAAGAGCAATGGTTCATTGTTTTCCATGGCTAATATTCCATTGTGTACGTGGACCACTTCTTCTTTATCCATTCACCTCTTGTTGTATATTTTGATTGCTTCACTGTCTTGGCTATTGTGAATAAGGCTTCACTGCAGCTTTTGCGGCCTGTGTCTTCTCGATTCTTGTCTTCTCAGGTGAGAGGTCCAATGGTGCGCCTGCTGGATTGAATGGTACCTCCATTTTTACTTTTAAACACAGCTCCTTTCTCTTCTCATTATTGGCTGTTACCCCTTTACGTCTCACCAGCAGGTAGAGGGGACACAGTTCTTAAAAACCCCGTCAGCATTTATTGTTTGTAGACATTTTGCTGATGGTCAGTCGACTGGTCTAAGTTGAAACTTTTTGTAGATTAGATTTCATGGGTCTAACACTCGCTGAGGTTGAGCTTTAATCCATTTTCCTTTTTTTTTAAAAGAGCGTGAGTAAAACTTAACTCCTCATACTCTCTTGAAACATTTGCCTGTTGTGAATTTTTTTG
Organism: Eschrichtius robustus; assembly: GCF_028021215.1. Classification (NCBI taxonomy): domain Eukaryota; kingdom Metazoa; phylum Chordata; class Mammalia; order Artiodactyla; family Eschrichtiidae; genus Eschrichtius; species Eschrichtius robustus. The sequence goes on from NC_090832.1 coordinate 78,167,985, forward strand.
TCCATTTCCTACTTCAGCACAATTTTTTAGGGCAGGTGTCCTTTACAGCCCTGAGTCCTTGTGAATGTTAAGTGACCATTAGCTGTGAGTTTAAAGCTGCTCTTGCAGGAAACGGCCACAAGGTGGCAGCATTTCTCCTTTACCAAATTTGTTAAGTGGGGAAACAGAGCCTTAATGGAAGTGGTGTTCTAGGTTGTAAATTCGAATGGAATGTGCCAGGAAAAAAGCACTTTATGTTTATGTCTCATTACTTCTTGTTCATAATTGTAATTTAGTTTTTATTTTTTATCCCAGCAAATTTGATTACAATGGTTTGTTTGTTCTAGGTGTGCAAGATGTGGTTCTTTCACACATATACGTGTATCTATTCTTCCTCGCATCCTTTTCCCATGTAGGTTATAACACAATGTTGAGTAGTCTTCTCCTGGTCTTCCGTACGCCTTTGGTGATTATATATTTCACATGGTATGTATATCTCTGTTAACCCCAATATGGTAATGTATCCAATCCTCATCCCTTTCTATTTGGTGAACCATAAGTTTTTTTTAATGAATCTGTGATTGCCTTTCTCTGTGGAAATATCTTCATTGGTATCAATTTTTAAGTAACTCCTAAAAGTGATATGATAGGATATGTGTCTTTTGCTTTCTCACTTACTACAGGTGGCGTGATTACGTCTAGACTCATGTATGGTGCTGTCAATGGCATTGTTTCATTTTTTTCACTAGCGAATATTCCATCTGTACATGGAGGAGTTCTTCTTTGTCCACCCATCTGTTGGTGGACTTTTTGGTTACTTCCATATCTTGGCTATTGTGCCATGCAGATTTGCCTGCCTGTGTCTTTCCAATTCTTTCTTCTTAGATTATAGGTCGAGGAGTGGGCCTGCTGGATCATACGGTAGCTCAATGTTTACCTTTTTAAGGCACCTCCATTCTGTTCTCATTCGTGGCCCTTTTCAAGTTACGTCCCACTTGAAGTTGCGGATATGCATTTCTCCACAACACCTTCAGCATTTATTGTGTGTAGTTTCCTTGCTGATGGTTATTCTGACAAGTGTGAGCTGATACCTCTTTGTGGTTGAATTCGCCTGTGCCTCATAATCCGTTGAAATTGAGCTTTAAGGCATGTCCTTTTTATTTTTCAACCTGTGATTACCCCTTAGTTCTTCAAAGTGTTCTCTTAAAGTATGTGTCACATTTTGAAATGTTTTGGCCATTACCTCCCTCAAGACATTTTGAGGGTAGGTTTCATTTACAGTTCTGCAGTACTTGTTCCTATGAAATGACCATTAGCACAGGCTTTAAAGCTGCTTTTGCAGGTAAATGCCAGAGGGCGGCAGCCTTTCTATGTCCCCACCATGGTAACTAGGGAAAAGCCCTTGCGGCCTGTGGTGTTTCTCGGTTATAAATTAGAGTGGAGTGTGCCCGGACAAACCCACACAAGCTGATGTCTCCTTACTTTTGTTGGATTTTTAAATTTAATTTTTAGTTTTTATTGGAGTAATTCCCCAGTGTGCACGTGGACCACTTCTACTTTGCGCATTCCTCAGTTGATGGACATTTTCATTGCTTCCAAGTGTTGGCTCTGGTAAATATTGTTGGAGTGCAGGATTGCCAGCCTGTGACTTTTTGATTCTCATTTTCTCAGTTGATAGGCCCAGCAGTGGGTGTGATTGATTGACTGGTAGCACCGTGTTTCCCTTTTCAAAGCACCTTCTTTGTGTTTTCATTAGTGGCTCTTACCATGTCCCCCTTAGAATCGAGGGTATGCATTTCTCCACAATCGATTTAGCATTTATTGTTTGCTGCCTTTATGCTAATGGCCCTACTGGCTGCTGTATGCTGATAGGGTTTTGTAATTTGGGTTTGCATGTCTTTGAAAATTCGTAAAACTCATCATGTTTCTCCACCGTTTTCTTTTCTGTTAAAAAAAAGGAAACAGTTGGGAGTACAATATATCTCTTGAAAATGTCTTCTTGGAAGGTTGCCCTATTTTGAAATTTTTGGTCGATTTTCCACCTCAGAATTTTTTTAGAGAGCAGGTGTCATTTCCCGAACTGCAAGTTTGGTGAATATTTAGTGACCATTAGCAATGGGTTTAAAGCTGCTGTTGTGGGAAGTGGCCTCAAGTAGGCAGCATTTCTCCACTCCCAAATCTGTGTACCAGGGCAGCAGAGCCTTTCTGGAAGTCGTGTTCCTAGGTTGTAAATTAAATTGGAATGTGCCTGGAGAAACCCCCATAAGTTTATGTCTCATTATTTCTTCTTGGTTTTAAAATTTTTTTTTAATTGGGGTAAAGCTTCGAATATTGTCTGTCCTAGGTGTACACAATCTGGTTCATTTGTACATTATATATGTCTATTCAAGTACAGATCCTCTTCCCATGTAAAATGTTACAGAGGGTTCCACAGACCTCCCTTGCTAGATGGTCGGTCTTTTTGAGATATGTATATACTATGTGTTTGTATACATATAGCAACACTAATCTTAACTTATCCATTCCCCCCACCTTTCCTTTTAGATGAGCATAGTTTGTTTTCTAAGTCTGTGAGTGTCTTTCTCTGTGGAAATATATTCATTTGTGTCAGTTATTAGATAACGCCTATAAGTGATATCATAGAATACAGGTCTTTGGTTTCCGAGTTACCTCATGTTTCGTGATTATCTCCAGACTCATTTGTGGTGCCTCAAAGAGCAATGGTTCATTGCTTTCCATGGCTAATATTCCATTGTGTACATGGACCACTTCTTCTTTATCCATTCACCTCTTGTTGGATATTTTGATTGCTTCACTGTCTTGGCTAATGTGAATAAGGCTGCACTGCAGCTTTTGCGGCCTGTGTCTTCTCGATTCTTGTCTTCTCAGGTGAGAGGTCCAATGGTGCGCCTGCTGGACTGAATGGTACCTCCATTTTTACTTTTAAACACAGCTCCTTTCTCTTCTCATTATTGGCTGTTACCCCTTTACGTCTCACCAGCAGGTAGAGGGGACACAGTTCTTAAAAACCCCGTCAGCATTTATTGTTTCTGGACATTTTGCTGATGGTCAGTCGACTGGTCTAAGTTGAAACTTTTTGTAGATTAGATTGCATGGGTCTAACACTCCCTGAGGTTGAGCTTTTATCCATTTTCCTTTTTTTTTTAAAAGAGCGTGAGTAAAACTTAACTCCTCATACTCTCTTCTTGAAACATTTGCCTGTTTTGAATTTTTTTGTCCATTCCCTACTTCAGCACAATTTTTTAGGGCAGGTGTCCTTTACAGCCCTGAGTCCTTGTGAATGTTAAGTGACCATTAGCTGTGAGTTTAAAGCTGCTCTTGCAGGAAACGGCCACAAGGTGGCAGCATTTCTCCTTTACCAAATTTGGTAACTGGGGAAACAGAGCCTTAATGGAAGTGGTGTTCTAGGTTGTAAATTCGAATGGAATGTGCCAGGAAAAAAGCACTTTATGTTTATGTCTCATTACTTCTTGTTCATAATTGTAATTTACTTTTTATTTTTCATCCCAGCAAATTTGATTACAATGGTTTGTTTGTTCTAGGTGTGCAAGATGTGGTTCTTTCACACATATACGTGTATCTATTTTTCCTCGCATCCTTTTCCCATGTAGGTTATGACACAATGTTGAGTAGTTTTCTCCTGGTCTTCCGTACGTCTTTGGTGATTATATATTTCACATGGTATGTATATCTCTGTTAACCCCAATATGGTAATGTATCCAATCCTCATCCCTTTCTATTTGGTGAACCATCAGTTTTTTTAATGAATCTGTGATTGCCTTTCTCTGTGGAAATATCTTCATTGGTATCAATTTTTAAGTAACTCCTAAAAGTGATATGATAGGATATGTGTCTTTTGCTTTCTCACTTACTACAGGTGGCGTGATTACGTCTAGACTCATGTATGGTGCTGTCAATGGCATTGTTTCATTTTTTTCACTAGCGAATATTCCATCTGTACATGGAGGAGTTCTTCTTTGTCCACCCATCTGTTGGTGGACTTTTTGGTTACTTCCATATCTTGGCTATTGTAATACTGTGCCATGCAGATTTGCCTGCCTGTGTCTTTCCAATTCTTTCTTCTTAGATTATAGGTCGAGGAGTGGGCCTGCTGGATCATACGGTAGCTCAATGTTTACCTTTTTAAGGCACCTACATTCTGTTCTCATTCGTGGCCCTTTTCAAGTTACGTCCCACATGAAGTTGAGGGTATGCATTTCTTCACAACACCTTCAGCATTTATTGTTTGTAGTTTCCTTGCTGATGGTTATTCTGACAAGTGTGAGCTGATACCTCTTTGTGGTTGAATTCGCCTGTGCCTCATAATCCGTTGAAATTGAGCTTTAAGGCATGTCCTTTTTATTTTTCAACCTGTGATTACCCCTTAGTTCTTCAAAGTGTTCTCTTAAAGTATGTGTCACATTTTGAAATGTTTTGGCCATTACCTCCCTCAAGACATTTTGAGGGTAGGTTTCATTTACAGTTCTGCAGTACTTGTTCCTATGAAATGACCATTAGCACAGGCTTTAAAGCTGCTTTTGCAGGTAAATGCCAGAGGGCGGCAGCCTTTCTATGTCCCCACCATGGTAACTAGGGAAAAGCCCTTGCGGCCTGTGGTGTTTCTCGGTTATAAATTAGAGTGGAGTGTGCCCGGACAAACCCACACAAGCTGATGTCTCCTTACTTTTGTTGGATTTTTAAATTTAATTTTTAGTTTTTATTGGAGTAATTCCCCAGTGTGCACGTGGACCACTTCTACTTTGCGCATTCCTCAGTTGATGGACATTTTCATTGCTTCCAAGTGTTGGCTCTGGTAAATATTGTTGGAGTGCAGGATTGCCAGCCTGTGACTTTTTGATTCTCATTTTCTCAGTTGATAGGCCCAGCAGTGGGTGTGATTGATTGACTGGTAGCACCGTGTTTCCCTTTTCAAAGCACCTTCTTTGTGTTTTCATTAGTGGCTCTTACCACGTCCCCCTTAGAATCGAGGGTATGCATTTCTCCACAATCGATTTAGCATTTATTGTTTGCTGCCTTTATGCTAATGGCCCTACTGGCTGCTGTATGCTGATAGGGTTTTGTAATTTGGGTTTGCATGTCTTTGAAAATTCGTAAAACTCATCATGTTTCTCCACCGTTTTCTTTTCTGTTAAAAAAAAGGAAACAGTTGGGAGTACAATATATCTCTTGAAAATGTCTTCCTGGAAGGTTGCCCTATTTTGAAATTTTTGGTCGATTTTCCACCTCAGAATTTTTTTAGAGAGCAGGTGTCATTTCCCGAACTGCAAGTTTGGTGAATATTTAGTGACCATTAGCAATGGGTTTAAAGCTGCTGTTGTGGGAAGTGGCCTCAAGTAGGCAGGATTTCTCCACTCCCAAATCTGTGTACTAGGGCAGCAGAGCCTTTCTGGAAGTCGTGTTCCTAGGTTGTAAATTAAATTGGAATGTGCCTGGAGAAACCCCCATAAGTTTATGTCTCATTATTTCTTCTTGGTTTTAAATTTTTTTTTAATTGGGGTAAAGCTTCGAATATTGTCTGTCCTAGGTGTACACAATCTGGTTCATTTGTACATTATATATGTCTATTCAAGTACAGATCCTCTTCCCATGTAAAATGTTACAGAGGGTTCCACAGACCTCCCTTGCTAGATGGTCGGTCTTTTTGAGATATGTATATACTATGTGTTTGTATACATATAGCAACACTAATCTTAACTTATCCATTCCCCCCACCTTTCCTTTTAGATGAGCATAGTTTGTTTTCTAAGTCTGTGAGTGTCTTTCTCTGTGGAAATATATTCATTTGTGTCAGTTATTACTTAGCGCCTATAAGTGATATCATAGAATACAGGTCTTTGGTTTCCGAGTTACCTCATGTTTCGTGATTATCTCCAGACTCATTTGTGGTGCCTCAAAGAGCAATGGTTCATTGTTTTCCATGGCTAATATTCCATTGTGTACGTGGACCACTTCTTCTTTATCCATTCACCTCTTGTTGTATATTTTGATTGCTTCACTGTCTTGGCTATTGTGAATAAGGCTTCACTGCAGCTTTTGCGGCCTGTGTCTTCTCGATTCTTGTCTTCTCAGGTGAGAGGTCCAATGGTGCGCCTGCTGGATTGAATGGTACCTCCATTTTTACTTTTAAACACAGCTCCTTTCTCTTCTCATTATTGGCTGTTACCCCTTTACGTCTCACCAGCAGGTAGAGGGGACACAGTTCTTAAAAACCCCGTCAGCATTTATTGTTTGTAGACATTTTGCTGATGGTCAGTCGACTGGTCTAAGTTGAAACTTTTTGTAGATTAGATTTCATGGGTCTAACACTCGCTGAGGTTGAGCTTTAATCCATTTTCCTTTTTTTTTAAAAGAGCGTGAGTAAAACTTAACTCCTCATACTCTCTTGAAACATTTGCCTGTTGTGAATTTTTTTGTCCATTTCCTACTTCAGCACAATTTTTTAGGGCAGGTGTCCTTTACAGCCCTGAGTCCTTGTGAATGTTAAGTGACCATTAGCTGTGAGTTTAAAGCTGCTCTTGCAGGAAACGGCCACAAGGTGGCAGCATTTCTCCTTTACCAAATTTGTTAAGTGGGGAAACAGAGCCTTAATGGAAGTGGTGTTCTAGGTTGTAAATTCGAATGGAATGTGCCAGGAAAAAAGCACTTTATGTTTATGTCTCATTACTTCTTGTTCATAATTGTAATTTAGTTTTTATTTTTTATCCCAGCAAATTTGATTACAATGGTTTGTTTGTTCTAGGTGTGCAAGATGTGGTTCTTTCACACATATACGTGTATCTATTCTTCCTCGCATCCTTTTCCCATGTAGGTTATAACACAATGTTGAGTAGTCTTCTCCTGGTCTTCCGTACGCCTTTGGTGATTATATATTTCACATGGTATGTATATCTCTGTTAACCCCAATATGGTAATGTATCCAATCCTCATCCCTTTCTATTTGGTGAACCATAAGTTTTTTTTAATGAATCTGTGATTGCCTTTCTCTGTGGAAATATCTTCATTGGTATCAATTTTTAAGTAACTCCTAAAAGTGATATGATAGGATATGTGTCTTTTGCTTTCTCACTTACTACAGGTGGCGTGATTACGTCTAGACTCATGTATGGTGCTGTCAATGGCATTGTTTCATTTTTTTCACTAGCGAATATTCCATCTGTACATGGAGGAGTTCTTCTTTGTCCACCCATCTGTTGGTGGACTTTTTGGTTACTTCCATATCTTGGCTATTGTGCCATGCAGATTTGCCTGCCTGTGTCTTTCCAATTCTTTCTTCTTAGATTATAGGTCGAGGAGTGGGCCTGCTGGATCATACGGTAGCTCAATGTTTACCTTTTTAAGGCACCTCCATTCTGTTCTCATTCGTGGCCCTTTTCAAGTTACGTCCCACTTGAAGTTGCGGATATGCATTTCTCCACAACACCTTCAGCATTTATTGTGTGTAGTTTCCTTGCTGATGGTTATTCTGACAAGTGTGAGCTGATACCTCTTTGTGGTTGAATTCGCCTGTGCCTCATAATCCGTTGAAATTGAGCTTTAAGGCATGTCCTTTTTATTTTTCAACCTGTGATTACCCCTTAGTTCTTCAAAGTGTTCTCTTAAAGTATGTGTCACATTTTGAAATGTTTTGGCCATTACCTCCCTCAAGACATTTTGAGGGTAGGTTTCATTTACAGTTCTGCAGTACTTGTTCCTATGAAATGACCATTAGCACAGGCTTTAAAGCTGCTTTTGCAGGTAAATGCCAGAGGGCGGCAGCCTTTCTATGTCCCCACCATGGTAACTAGGGAAAAGCCCTTGCGGCCTGTGGTGTTTCTCGGTTATAAATTAGAGTGGAGTGTGCCCGGACAAACCCACACAAGCTGATGTCTCCTTACTTTTGTTGGATTTTTAAATTTAATTTTTAGTTTTTATTGGAGTAATTCCCCAGTGTGCACGTGGACCACTTCTACTTTGCGCATTCCTCAGTTGATGGACATTTTCATTGCTTCCAAGTGTTGGCTCTGGTAAATATTGTTGGAGTGCAGGATTGCCAGCCTGTGACTTTTTGATTCTCATTTTCTCAGTTGATAGGCCCAGCAGTGGGTGTGATTGATTGACTGGTAGCACCGTGTTTCCCTTTTCAAAGCACCTTCTTTGTGTTTTCATTAGTGGCTCTTACCATGTCCCCCTTAGAATCGAGGGTATGCATTTCTCCACAATCGATTTAGCATTTATTGTTTGCTGCCTTTATGCTAATGGCCCTACTGGCTGCTGTATGCTGATAGGGTTTTGTAATTTGGGTTTGCATGTCTTTGAAAATTCGTAAAACTCATCATGTTTCTCCACCGTTTTCTTTTCTGTTAAAAAAAAGGAAACAGTTGGGAGTACAATATATCTCTTGAAAATGTCTTCTTGGAAGGTTGCCCTATTTTGAAATTTTTGGTAGATTTTCCACCTCAGAATTTTTTTAGAGAGCAGGTGTCATTTCCCGAACTGCAAGTTTGGTGAATATTTAGTGACCATTAGCAATGGGTTTAAAGCTGCTGTTGTGGGAAGTGGCCTCAAGTAGGCAGCATTTCTCCACTCCCAAATCTGTGTACCAGGGCAGCAGAGCCTTTCTGGAAGTCGTGTTCCTAGGTTGTAAATTAAATTGGAATGTGCCTGGAGAAACCCCCATAAGTTTATGTCTCATTATTTCTTCTTGGTTTTAAAATTTTTTTTTAATTGGGGTAAAGCTTCGAATATTGTCTGTCCTAGGTGTACACAATCTGGTTCATTTGTACATTATATATGTCTATTCAAGTACAGATCCTCTTCCCATGTAAAATGTTACAGAGGGTTCCACAGACCTCCCTTGCTAGATGGTCGGTCTTTTTGAGATATGTATATACTATGTGTTTGTATACATATAGCAACACTAATCTTAACTTATCCATTCCCCCCACCTTTCCTTTTAGATGAGCATAGTTTGTTTTCTAAGTCTGTGAGTGTCTTTCTCTGTGGAAATATATTCATTTGTGTCAGTTATTAGATAACGCCTATAAGTGATATCATAGAATACAGGTCTTTGGTTTCCGAGTTACCTCATGTTTCGTGATTATCTCCAGACTCATTTGTGGTGCCTCAAAGAGCAATGGTTCATTGCTTTCCATGGCTAATATTCCATTGTGTACATGGACCACTTCTTCTTTATCCATTCACCTCTTGTTGGATATTTTGATTGCTTCACTGTCTTGGCTAATGTGAATAAGGCTGCACTGCAGCTTTTGCGGCCTGTGTCTTCTCGATTCTTGTCTTCTCAGGTGAGAGGTCCAATGGTGCGCCTGCTGGACTGAATGGTACCTCCATTTTTACTTTTAAACACAGCTCCTTTCTCTTCTCATTATTGGCTGTTACCCCTTTACGTCTCACCAGCAGGTAGAGGGGACACAGTTCTTAAAAACCCCGTCAGCATTTATTGTTTCTGGACATTTTGCTGATGGTCAGTCGACTGGTCTAAGTTGAAACTTTTTGTAGATTAGATTGCATGGGTCTAACACTCCCTGAGGTTGAGCTTTTATCCATTTTCCTTTTTTTTTTAAAAGAGCGTGAGTAAAACTTAACTCCTCATACTCTCTTCTTGAAACATTTGCCTGTTTTGAATTTTTTTGTCCATTCCCTACTTCAGCACAATTTTTTAGGGCAGGTGTCCTTTACAGCCCTGAGTCCTTGTGAATGTTAAGTGACCATTAGCTGTGAGTTTAAAGCTGCTCTTGCAGGAAACGGCCACAAGGTGGCAGCATTTCTCCTTTACCAAATTTGGTAACTGGGGAAACAGAGCCTTAATGGAAGTGGTGTTCTAGGTTGTAAATTCGAATGGAATGTGCCAGGAAAAAAGCACTTTATGTTTATGTCTCATTACTTCTTGTTCATAATTGTAATTTACTTTTTATTTTTCATCCCAGCAAATTTGATTACAATGGTTTGTTTGTTCTAGGTGTGCAAGATGTGGTTCTTTCACACATATACGTGTATCTATTTTTCCTCGCATCCTTTTCCCATGTAGGTTATGACACAATGTTGAGTAGTTTTCTCCTGGTCTTCCGTACGTCTTTGGTGATTATATATTTCACATGGTATGTATATCTCTGTTAACCCCAATATGGTAATGTATCCAATCCTCATCCCTTTCTATTTGGTGAACCATCAGTTTTTTTAATGAATCTGTGATTGCCTTTCTCTGTGGAAATATCTTCATTGGTATCAATTTTTAAGTAACTCCTAAAAGTGATATGATAGGATATGTGTCTTTTGCTTTCTCACTTACTACAGGTAGCGTGATTACGTCTAGACTCATGTATGGTGCTGTCAATGGCATTGTTTCATTTTTTTCACTAGCGAATATTCCATCTGTACATGGAGGAGTTCTTCTTTGTCCACCCATCTGTTGGTGGACTTTTTGGTTACTTCCATATCTTGGCTATTGTAATACTGTGCCATGCAGATTTGCCTGCCTGTGTCTTTCCAATTCTTTCTTCTTAGATTATAGGTCGAGGAGTGGGCCTGCTGGATCATACGGTAGCTCAATGTTTACCTTTTTAAGGCACCTACATTCTGTTCTCATTCGTGGCCCTTTTCAAGTTACGTCCCACATGAAGTTGAGGGTATGCATTTCTTCACAACACCTTCAGCATTTATTGTTTGTAGTTTCCTTGCTGATGGTTATTCTGACAAGTGTGAGCTGATACCTCTTTGTGGTTGAATTCGCCTGTGCCTCATAATCCGTTGAAATTGAGCTTTAAGGCATGTCCTTTTTATTTTTCAACCTGTGATTACCCCTTAGTTCTTCAAAGTGTTCTCTTAAAGTATGTGTCACATTTTGAAATGTTTTGGCCATTACCTCCCTCAAGACATTTTGAGGGTAGGTTTCATTTACAGTTCTGCAGTACTTGTTCCTATGAAATGACCATTAGCACAGGCTTTAAAGCTGCTTTTGCAGGTAAATGCCAGAGGGCGGCAGCCTTTCTATGTCCCCACCATGGTAACTAGGGAAAAGCCCTTGCGGCCTGTGGTGTTTCTCGGTTATAAATTAGAGTGGAGTGTGCCCGGACAAACCCACACAAGCTGATGTCTCCTTACTTTTGTTGGATTTTTAAATTTAATTTTTAGTTTTTATTGGAGTAATTCCCCAGTGTGCACGTGGACCACTTCTACTTTGCGCATTCCTCAGTTGATGGACATTTTCATTGCTTCCAAGTGTTGGCTCTGGTAAATATTGTTGGAGTGCAGGATTGCCAGCCTGTGACTTTTTGATTCTCATTTTCTCAGTTGATAGGCCCAGCAGTGGGTGTGATTGATTGACTGGTAGCACCGTGTTTCCCTTTTCAAAGCACCTTCTTTGTGTTTTCATTAGTGGCTCTTACCACGTCCCCCTTAGAATCGAGGGTATGCATTTCTCCACAATCGATTTAGCATTTATTGTTTGCTGCCTTTATGCTAATGGCCCTACTGGCTGCTGTATGCTGATAGGGTTTTGTAATTTGGGTTTGCATGTCTTTGAAAATTCGTAAAACTCATCATGTTTCTCCACCGTTTTCTTTTCTGTTAAAAAAAAGGAAACAGTTGGGAGTACAATATATCTCTTGAAAATGTCTTCCTGGAAGGTTGCCCTATTTTGAAATTTTTGGTCGATTTTCCACCTCAGAATTTTTTTAGAGAGCAGGTGTCATTTCCCGAACTGCAAGTTTGGTGAATATTTAGTGACCATTAGCAATGGGTTTAAAGCTGCTGTTGTGGGAAGTGGCCTCAAGTAGGCAGCATTTCTCCACTCCCAAATCTGGGTACTAGGGCAGCAGAGCCTTTCTGGAAGTCGTGTTCCTAGGTTGTAAATTAAATTGGAATGTGCCTGGAGAAACCCCCATAAGTTTATGTCTCATTATTTCTTCTTGGTTTTAAATTTTTTTTTAATTGGGGTAAAGCTTCGAATATTGTCTGTCCTAGGTGTACACAATCTGGTTCATTTGTACATTATATATGTCTATTCAAGTACAGATCCTCTTCCCATGTAAAATGTTACAGAGGGTTCCACAGACCTCCCTTGCTAGATGGTCGGTCTTTTTGAGATATGTATATACTATGTGTTTGTATACATATAGCAACACTAATCTTAACTTATCCATTCCCCCCACCTTTCCTTTTAGATGAGCATAGTTTGTTTTCTAAGTCTGTGAGTGTCTTTCTCTGTGGAAATATATTCATTTGTGTCAGTTATTAGATAACGCCTATAAGTGATATCATAGAATACAGGTCTTTGGTTTCCGAGTTACCTCATGTTTCGTGATTATCTCCAGACTCATTTGTGGTGCCTCAAAGAGCAATGGTTCATTGTTTTCCATGGCTAATATTCCATTGTGTACATGGACCACTTCTTCTTTATCCATTCACCTCTTGTTGGATATTTTGATTGCTTCACTGTCTTGGCTAATGTGAATAAGGCTGCACTGCAGCTTTTGCGGCCTGTGTCTTCTCGATTCTTGTCTTCTCAGGTGAGAGGTCCAATGGTGCGCCTGCTGCACTGAATGGTACCTCCATTTTTACTTTTAAACACAGCTCCTTTCTCTTCTCATTATTGGCTGTTACCCCTTTACGTCTCCCCAGCAGGTAGAGGGGACACAGTTCTTAAAAACCCCGTCAGCATTTATTGTTTCTGGACATTTTGCTGATGGTCAGTCGACTGGTCTAAGTTGAAACTTTTTGTAGATTAGATTGCATGGGTCTAACACTCCCTGAGGTTGAGCTTTTATCCATTTTCCTTTTTTTTTTTAAAAGAGCGTGAGTAAAACTTAACTCCTCATACTCTCTTCTTGAAACATTTGCCTGTTTTGAATTTTTTTGTCCATTCCCTACTTCAGCACAATTTTTTAGGGCAGGTGTCCTTTACAGCCCTGAGTCCTTGTGAATGTTAAGTGACCATTAGCTGTGAGTTTAAAGCTGCTCTTGCAGGAAACGGCCACAAGGTGGCAGCATTTCTCCTTTACCAAATTTGGTAACTGGGGAAACAGAGCCTTAATGGAAGTGGTGTTCTAGGTTGTAAATTCGAATGGAATGTGCCAGGAAAAAAGCACTTTATGTTTATGTCTCATTACTTCTTGTTCATAATTGTAATTTACTTTTTATTTTTTATCCCAGCAAATTTGATTACAATGGTTTGTTTGTTCTAGGTGTGCAAGATGTGGTTCTTTCACACATATACGTGTATCTATTTTTCCTCGCATCCTTTTCCCATGTAGGTTATGACACAATGTTGAGTAGTCTTCTCCTGGTCTTCCGTACGTCTTTGGTGATTATATATTTCACATGGTATGTATATCTCTGTTAACCCCAATATGGTAATGTATCCAATCCTCATCCCTTTCTATTTGGTGAACCATCAGTTTTTTTAATGAATCTGTGATTGCCTTTCTCTGTGGAAATATCTTCCTTGGTATCAATTTTTAAGTAACTCCTAAAAGTGATATGATAGGATATGTGTCTTTTGCTTTCTCACTTACTACAGGTGGCGTGATTACGTCTAGACTCATGTATGGTGCTGTCAATGGCATTGTTTCATTTTTTTCACTAGCGAATATTCCATCTGTACATGGAGGAGTTCTTCTTTGTCCACCCATCTGTTGGTGGACTTTTTGGTTACTTCCATATCTTGGCTATTGTAATACTGTGCCATGCAGATTTGCCTGCCTGTGTCTTTCCAATTCTTTCTTCTTAGATTATAGGTCGAGGAGTGGGCCTGCTGGATCATACGGTAGCTCAATGTTTACCTTTTTAAGGCACCTCCATTCTGTTCTCATTCGTGGCCCTTTTCAAGTTACGTCCCACTTGAAGTTGAGGGTATGCATTTCTCCACAACACCTTCAGCATTTATTGTTTGTAGTTTCCTTGCTGATGGTTATTCTGACAAGTGTGAGCTGATACCTCTTTGTGGTTGAATTCGCCTGTGCCTCATAATCCGTTGAAATTGAGCTTTAAGGCATGTCCTTTTTATTTTTCAACCTGTGATTACCCCTTAGTTCTTCAAAGTGTTCTCTTAAAGTATGTGTCACATTTTGAAATGTTTTGGCCATTACCTCCCTCAAGACATTTTGAGGGTAGGTTTCATTTACAGTTCTGCAGTACTTGTTCCTATGAAATGACCATTAGCACAGGCTTTAAAGCTGCTTTTGCAGGTAAATGCCAGAGGGCGGCAGCCTTTCTATGTCCCCACCATGGTAACTAGGGAAAAGCCCTTGAGGCCTGTGGTGTTTCTCGGTTATAATTTAGAGTGGAGTGTGCCCGGACAAACCCACACAAGCTGATGTCTCCTTACTTTTGTTGGATTTTTAAATTTAATTTTTAGTTTTTATTGGAGTAATTCCCCAGTGTGCACGTGGACCACTTCTACTTTGCGCATTCCTCAGTTGATGGACATTTTCATTGCTTCCAAGTGTTGGCTCTGGTAAATATTGTTGGAGTGCAGGATTGCCAGCCTGTGACTTTTTGATTCTCATTTTCTCAGTTGATAGGCCCAGCAGTGGGTGTGATTGATTGACTGGTAGCACCGTGTTTCCCTTTTCAAAGCACCTTCTTTGTGTTTTCATTAGTGGCTCTTACCACGTCCCCCTTAGAATCGAGGGTATGCATTTCTCCACAATCGATTTAGCATTTATTGTTTGCTGCCTTTATGCTAATGGCCCTACTGGCTGCTGTATGCTGATAGGGTTTTGTAATTTGGGTTTGCATGTCTTTGAAAATTCGTAAAACTCATCATGTTTCTCCACCGTTTTCTTTTCTGTTAAAAAAAAGGAAACAGTTGGGAGTACAATATATCTCTTGAAAATGTCTTCCTGGAAGGTTGCCCTATTTTGAAATTTTTGGTCGATTTTCCACCTCAGAATTTTTTTAGACAGCAGGTGTCATTTCCCGAACTGCAAGTTTGGTGAATATTTAGTGACCATTAGCAATGGGTTTAAAGCTGCTGTTGTGGGAAGTGGCCTCAAGTAGGCAGGATTTCTCCACTTCCAAATCTGTGTACTAGGGCAGCAGAGCCTTTCTGGAAGTCGTGTTCCTAGGTTGTAAATTAAATTGGAATGTGCCTGGAGAAACCCCCATAAGTTTATGTCTCATTATTTCTTCTTGGTTTTAAAATTTTTTTTAATTGGGGTAAAGCTTCGAATATTGTCTGTCCTAGGTGTACACAATCTGGTTCATTTGTACATTATATATGTCTATTCAAGTACAGATCCTCTTCCCATGTAAAATGTTACAGAGGGTTCCACAGACCTCCCTTGCTAGATGGTCGGTCTTTTTGAGATATGTATATACTATGTGTTTGTATACATATAGCAACACTAATCTTAACTTATCCATTCCCCCCACCTTTCCTTTTAGATGAGCATAGTTTGTTTTCTAAGTCTGTGAGTGTCTTTCTCTGTGGAAATATATTCATTTGTGTCAGTTATTACTTAGCGCCTATAAGTGATATCATAGAATACAGGTCTTTGGTTTCCGAGTTACCTCATGTTTCGTGATTATCTCCAGACTCATTTGTGGTGCCTCAAAGAGCAATGGTTCATTGTTTTCCATGGCTAATATTCCATTGTGTACGTGGACCACTTCTTCTTTATCCATTCACCTCTTGTTGTATATTTTGATTGCTTCACTGTCTTGGCTATTGTGAATAAGGCTTCACTGCAGCTTTTGCGGCCTGTGTCTTCTCGATTCTTGTCTTCTCAGGTGAGAGGTCCAATGGTGCGCCTGCTGGATTGAATGGTACCTCCATTTTTACTTTTAAACACAGCTCCTTTCTCTTCTCATTATTGGCTGTTACCCCTTTACGTCTCACCAGCAGGTAGAGGGGACACAGTTCTTAAAAACCCCGTCAGCATTTATTGTTTGTAGACATTTTGCTGATGGTCAGTCGACTGGTCTAAGTTGAAACTTTTTGTAGATTAGATTTCATGGGTCTAACACTCGCTGAGGTTGAGCTTTAATCCATTTTCCTTTTTTTTTAAAAGAGCGTGAGTAAAACTTAACTCCTCATACTCTCTTGAAACATTTGCCTGTTGTGAATTTTTTTGTCCATTTCCTACTTCAGCACAATTTTTTAGGGCAGGTGTCCTTTACAGCCCTGAGTCCTTGTGAATGTTAAGTGACCATTAGCTGTGAGTTTAAAGCTGCTCTTGCAGGAAACGGCCACAAGGTGGCAGCATTTCTCCTTTACCAAATTTGTTAAGTGGGGAAACAGAGCCTTAATGGAAGTGGTGTTCTAGGTTGTAAATTCGAATGGAATGTGCCAGGAAAAAAGCACTTTATGTTTATGTCTCATTACTTCTTGTTCATAATTGTAATTTAGTTTTTATTTTTTATCCCAGCAAATTTGATTACAATGGTTTGTTTGTTCTAGGTGTGCAAGATGTGGTTCTTTCACACATATACGTGTATCTATTCTTCCTCGCATCCTTTTCCCATGTAGGTTATAACACAATGTTGAGTAGTCTTCTCCTGGTCTTCCGTACGCCTTTGGTGATTATATATTTCACATGGTATGTATATCTCTGTTAACCCCAATATGGTAATGTATCCAATCCTCATCCCTTTCTATTTGGTGAACCATAAGTTTTTTTTAATGAATCTGTGATTGCCTTTCTCTGTGGAAATATCTTCATTGGTATCAATTTTTAAGTAACTCCTAAAAGTGATATGATAGGATATGTGTCTTTTGCTTTCTCACTTACTACAGGTGGCGTGATTACGTCTAGACTCATGTATGGTGCTGTCAATGGCATTGTTTCATTTTTTTCACTAGCGAATATTCCATCTGTACATGGAGGAGTTCTTCTTTGTCCACCCATCTGTTGGTGGACTTTTTGGTTACTTCCATATCTTGGCTATTGTGCCATGCAGATTTGCCTGCCTGTGTCTTTCCAATTCTTTCTTCTTAGATTATAGGTCGAGGAGTGGGCCTGCTGGATCATACGGTAGCTCAATGTTTACCTTTTTAAGGCACCTCCATTCTGTTCTCATTCGTGGCCCTTTTCAAGTTACGTCCCACTTGAAGTTGCGGATATGCATTTCTCCACAACACCTTCAGCATTTATTGTGTGTAGTTTCCTTGCTGATGGTTATTCTGACAAGTGTGAGCTGATACCTCTTTGTGGTTGAATTCGCCTGTGCCTCATAATCCGTTGAAATTGAGCTTTAAGGCATGTCCTTTTTATTTTTCAACCTGTGATTACCCCTTAGTTCTTCAAAGTGTTCTCTTAAAGTATGTGTCACATTTTGAAATGTTTTGGCCATTACCTCCCTCAAGACATTTTGAGGGTAGGTTTCATTTACAGTTCTGCAGTACTTGTTCCTATGAAATGACCATTAGCACAGGCTTTAAAGCTGCTTTTGCAGGTAAATGCCAGAGGGCGGCAGCCTTTCTATGTCCCCACCATGGTAACTAGGGAAAAGCCCTTGCGGCCTGTGGTGTTTCTCGGTTATAAATTAGAGTGGAGTGTGCCCGGACAAACCCACACAAGCTGATGTCTCCTTACTTTTGTTGGATTTTTAAATTTAATTTTTAGTTTTTATTGGAGTAATTCCCCAGTGTGCACGTGGACCACTTCTACTTTGCGCATTCCTCAGTTGATGGACATTTTCATTGCTTCCAAGTGTTGGCTCTGGTAAATATTGTTGGAGTGCAGGATTGCCAGCCTGTGACTTTTTGATTCTCATTTTCTCAGTTGATAGGCCCAGCAGTGGGTGTGATTGATTGACTGGTAGCACCGTGTTTCCCTTTTCAAAGCACCTTCTTTGTGTTTTCATTAGTGGCTCTTACCATGTCCCCCTTAGAATCGAGGGTATGCATTTCTCCACAATCGATTTAGCATTTATTGTTTGCTGCCTTTATGCTAATGGCCCTACTGGCTGCTGTATGCTGATAGGGTTTTGTAATTTGGGTTTGCATGTCTTTGAAAATTCGTAAAACTCATCATGTTTCTCCACCGTTTTCTTTTCTGTTAAAAAAAAGGAAACAGTTGGGAGTACAATATATCTCTTGAAAATGTCTTCTTGGAAGGTTGCCCTATTTTGAAATTTTTGGTAGATTTTCCACCTCAGAATTTTTTTAGAGAGCAGGTGTCATTTCCCGAACTGCAAGTTTGGTGAATATTTAGTGACCATTAGCAATGGGTTTAAAGCTGCTGTTGTGGGAAGTGGCCTCAAGTAGGCAGCATTTCTCCACTCCCAAATCTGTGTACCAGGGCAGCAGAGCCTTTCTGGAAGTCGTGTTCCTAGGTTGTAAATTAAATTGGAATGTGCCTGGAGAAACCCCCATAAGTTTATGTCTCATTATTTCTTCTTGGTTTTAAAATTTTTTTTTAATTGGGGTAAAGCTTCGAATATTGTCTGTCCTAGGTGTACACAATCTGGTTCATTTGTACATTATATATGTCTATTCAAGTACAGATCCTCTTCCCATGTAAAATGTTACAGAGGGTTCCACAGACCTCCCTTGCTAGATGGTCGGTCTTTTTGAGATATGTATATACTATGTGTTTGTATACATATAGCAACACTAATCTTAACTTATCCATTCCCCCCACCTTTCCTTTTAGATGAGCATAGTTTGTTTTCTAAGTCTGTGAGTGTCTTTCTCTGTGGAAATATATTCATTTGTGTCAGTTATTAGATAACGCCTATAAGTGATATCATAGAATACAGGTCTTTGGTTTCCGAGTTACCTCATGTTTCGTGATTATCTCCAGACTCATTTGTGGTGCCTCAAAGAGCAATGGTTCATTGCTTTCCATGGCTAATATTCCATTGTGTACATGGACCACTTCTTCTTTATCCATTCACCTCTTGTTGGATATTTTGATTGCTTCACTGTCTTGGCTAATGTGAATAAGGCTGCACTGCAGCTTTTGCGGCCTGTGTCTTCTCGATTCTTGTCTTCTCAGGTGAGAGGTCCAATGGTGCGCCTGCTGGACTGAATGGTACCTCCATTTTTACTTTTAAACACAGCTCCTTTCTCTTCTCATTATTGGCTGTTACCCCTTTACGTCTCACCAGCAGGTAGAGGGGACACAGTTCTTAAAAACCCCGTCAGCATTTATTGTTTCTGGACATTTTGCTGATGGTCAGTCGACTGGTCTAAGTTGAAACTTTTTGTAGATTAGATTGCATGGGTCTAACACTCCCTGAGGTTGAGCTTTTATCCATTTTCCTTTTTTTTTTAAAAGAGCGTGAGTAAAACTTAACTCCTCATACTCTCTTCTTGAAACATTTGCCTGTTTTGAATTTTTTTGTCCATTCCCTACTTCAGCACAATTTTTTAGGGCAGGTGTCCTTTACAGCCCTGAGTCCTTGTGAATGTTAAGTGACCATTAGCTGTGAGTTTAAAGCTGCTCTTGCAGGAAACGGCCACAAGGTGGCAGCATTTCTCCTTTACCAAATTTGGTAACTGGGGAAACAGAGCCTTAATGGAAGTGGTGTTCTAGGTTGTAAATTCGAATGGAATGTGCCAGGAAAAAAGCACTTTATGTTTATGTCTCATTACTTCTTGTTCATAATTGTAATTTACTTTTTATTTTTCATCCCAGCAAATTTGATTACAATGGTTTGTTTGTTCTAGGTGTGCAAGATGTGGTTCTTTCACACATATACGTGTATCTATTTTTCCTCGCATCCTTTTCCCATGTAGGTTATGACACAATGTTGAGTAGTTTTCTCCTGGTCTTCCGTACGTCTTTGGTGATTATATATTTCACATGGTATGTATATCTCTGTTAACCCCAATATGGTAATGTATCCAATCCTCATCCCTTTCTATTTGGTGAACCATCAGTTTTTTTAATGAATCTGTGATTGCCTTTCTCTGTGGAAATATCTTCATTGGTATCAATTTTTAAGTAACTCCTAAAAGTGATATGATAGGATATGTGTCTTTTGCTTTCTCACTTACTACAGGTAGCGTGATTACGTCTAGACTCATGTATGGTGCTGTCAATGGCATTGTTTCATTTTTTTCACTAGCGAATATTCCATCTGTACATGGAGGAGTTCTTCTTTGTCCACCCATCTGTTGGTGGACTTTTTGGTTACTTCCATATCTTGGCTATTGTAATACTGTGCCATGCAGATTTGCCTGCCTGTGTCTTTCCAATTCTTTCTTCTTAGATTATAGGTCGAGGAGTGGGCCTGCTGGATCATACGGTAGCTCAATGTTTACCTTTTTAAGGCACCTACATTCTGTTCTCATTCGTGGCCCTTTTCAAGTTACGTCCCACATGAAGTTGAGGGTATGCATTTCTTCACAACACCTTCAGCATTTATTGTTTGTAGTTTCCTTGCTGATGGTTATTCTGACAAGTGTGAGCTGATACCTCTTTGTGGTTGAATTCGCCTGTGCCTCATAATCCGTTGAAATTGAGCTTTAAGGCATGTCCTTTTTATTTTTCAACCTGTGATTACCCCTTAGTTCTTCAAAGTGTTCTCTTAAAGTATGTGTCACATTTTGAAATGTTTTGGCCATTACCTCCCTCAAGACATTTTGAGGGTAGGTTTCATTTACAGTTCTGCAGTACTTGTTCCTATGAAATGACCATTAGCACAGGCTTTAAAGCTGCTTTTGCAGGTAAATGCCAGAGGGCGGCAGCCTTTCTATGTCCCCACCATGGTAACTAGGGAAAAGCCCTTGCGGCCTGTGGTGTTTCTCGGTTATAAATTAGAGTGGAGTGTGCCCGGACAAACCCACACAAGCTGATGTCTCCTTACTTTTGTTGGATTTTTAAATTTAATTTTTAGTTTTTATTGGAGTAATTCCCCAGTGTGCACGTGGACCACTTCTACTTTGCGCATTCCTCAGTTGATGGACATTTTCATTGCTTCCAAGTGTTGGCTCTGGTAAATATTGTTGGAGTGCAGGATTGCCAGCCTGTGACTTTTTGATTCTCATTTTCTCAGTTGATAGGCCCAGCAGTGGGTGTGATTGATTGACTGGTAGCACCGTGTTTCCCTTTTCAAAGCACCTTCTTTGTGTTTTCATTAGTGGCTCTTACCACGTCCCCCTTAGAATCGAGGGTATGCATTTCTCCACAATCGATTTAGCATTTATTGTTTGCTGCCTTTATGCTAATGGCCCTACTGGCTGCTGTATGCTGATAGGGTTTTGTAATTTGGGTTTGCATGTCTTTGAAAATTCGTAAAACTCATCATGTTTCTCCACCGTTTTCTTTTCTGTTAAAAAAAAGGAAACAGTTGGGAGTACAATATATCTCTTGAAAATGTCTTCCTGGAAGGTTGCCCTATTTTGAAATTTTTGGTCGATTTTCCACCTCAGAATTTTTTTAGAGAGCAGGTGTCATTTCCCGAACTGCAAGTTTGGTGAATATTTAGTGACCATTAGCAATGGGTTTAAAGCTGCTGTTGTGGGAAGTGGCCTCAAGTAGGCAGGATTTCTCCACTTCCAAATCTGTGTACTAGGGCAGCAGAGCCTTTCTGGAAGTCGTGTTCCTAGGTTGTAAATTAAATTGGAATGTGCCTGGAGAAACCCCCATAAGTTTATGTCTCATTATTTCTTCTTGGTTTTAAATTTTTTTTTAATTGGGGTAAAGCTTCGAATATTGTCTGTCCTAGGTGTACACAATCTGGTTCATTTGTACATTATATATGTCTATTCAAGTACAGATCCTCTTCCCATGTAAAATGTTACAGAGGGTTCCACAGACCTCCCTTGCTAGATGGTCGGTCTTTTTGAGATATGTATATACTATGTGTTTGTATACATATAGCAACACTAATCTTAACTTATCCATTCCCCCCACCTTTCCTTTTAGATGAGCATAGTTTGTTTTCTAAGTCTGTGAGTGTCTTTCTCTGTGGAAATATATTCATTTGTGTCAGTTATTACTTAGCGCCTATAAGTGATATCATAGAATACAGGTCTTTGGTTTCCGAGTTACCTCATGTTTCGTGATTATCTCCAGACTCATTTGTGGTGCCTCAAAGAGCAATGGTTCATTGTTTTCCATGGCTAATATTCCATTGTGTACGTGGACCACTTCTTCTTTATCCATTCACCTCTTGTTGTATATTTTGATTGCTTCACTGTCTTGGCTATTGTGAATAAGGCTTCACTGCAGCTTTTGCGGCCTGTGTCTTCTCGATTCTTGTCTTCTCAGGTGAGAGGTCCAATGGTGCGCCTGCTGGATTGAATGGTACCTCCATTTTTACTTTTAAACACAGCTCCTTTCTCTTCTCATTATTGGCTGTT
The DNA here is from genome assembly GCF_028021215.1 of Eschrichtius robustus. Taxonomy (NCBI): domain Eukaryota; kingdom Metazoa; phylum Chordata; class Mammalia; order Artiodactyla; family Eschrichtiidae; genus Eschrichtius; species Eschrichtius robustus. Next base: position 78,190,258 of record NC_090832.1, read on the forward strand.
ACCCCTTTACGTCTCACCAGCAGGTAGAGGGGACACAGTTCTTAAAAACCCCGTCAGCATTTATTGTTTGTAGACATTTTGCTGATGGTCAGTCGACTGGTCTAAGTTGAAACTTTTTGTAGATTAGATTTCATGGGTCTAACACTCGCTGAGGTTGAGCTTTAATCCATTTTCCTTTTTTTTTAAAAGAGCGTGAGTAAAACTTAACTCCTCATACTCTCTTGAAACATTTGCCTGTTGTGAATTTTTTTGTCCATTTCCTACTTCAGCACAATTTTTTAGGGCAGGTGTCCTTTACAGCCCTGAGTCCTTGTGAATGTTAAGTGACCATTAGCTGTGAGTTTAAAGCTGCTCTTGCAGGAAACGGCCACAAGGTGGCAGCATTTCTCCTTTACCAAATTTGTTAAGTGGGGAAACAGAGCCTTAATGGAAGTGGTGTTCTAGGTTGTAAATTCGAATGGAATGTGCCAGGAAAAAAGCACTTTATGTTTATGTCTCATTACTTCTTGTTCATAATTGTAATTTAGTTTTTATTTTTTATCCCAGCAAATTTGATTACAATGGTTTGTTTGTTCTAGGTGTGCAAGATGTGGTTCTTTCACACATATACGTGTATCTATTCTTCCTCGCATCCTTTTCCCATGTAGGTTATAACACAATGTTGAGTAGTCTTCTCCTGGTCTTCCGTACGCCTTTGGTGATTATATATTTCACATGGTATGTATATCTCTGTTAACCCCAATATGGTAATGTATCCAATCCTCATCCCTTTCTATTTGGTGAACCATAAGTTTTTTTTAATGAATCTGTGATTGCCTTTCTCTGTGGAAATATCTTCATTGGTATCAATTTTTAAGTAACTCCTAAAAGTGATATGATAGGATATGTGTCTTTTGCTTTCTCACTTACTACAGGTGGCGTGATTACGTCTAGACTCATGTATGGTGCTGTCAATGGCATTGTTTCATTTTTTTCACTAGCGAATATTCCATCTGTACATGGAGGAGTTCTTCTTTGTCCACCCATCTGTTGGTGGACTTTTTGGTTACTTCCATATCTTGGCTATTGTGCCATGCAGATTTGCCTGCCTGTGTCTTTCCAATTCTTTCTTCTTAGATTATAGGTCGAGGAGTGGGCCTGCTGGATCATACGGTAGCTCAATGTTTACCTTTTTAAGGCACCTCCATTCTGTTCTCATTCGTGGCCCTTTTCAAGTTACGTCCCACTTGAAGTTGCGGATATGCATTTCTCCACAACACCTTCAGCATTTATTGTGTGTAGTTTCCTTGCTGATGGTTATTCTGACAAGTGTGAGCTGATACCTCTTTGTGGTTGAATTCGCCTGTGCCTCATAATCCGTTGAAATTGAGCTTTAAGGCATGTCCTTTTTATTTTTCAACCTGTGATTACCCCTTAGTTCTTCAAAGTGTTCTCTTAAAGTATGTGTCACATTTTGAAATGTTTTGGCCATTACCTCCCTCAAGACATTTTGAGGGTAGGTTTCATTTACAGTTCTGCAGTACTTGTTCCTATGAAATGACCATTAGCACAGGCTTTAAAGCTGCTTTTGCAGGTAAATGCCAGAGGGCGGCAGCCTTTCTATGTCCCCACCATGGTAACTAGGGAAAAGCCCTTGCGGCCTGTGGTGTTTCTCGGTTATAAATTAGAGTGGAGTGTGCCCGGACAAACCCACACAAGCTGATGTCTCCTTACTTTTGTTGGATTTTTAAATTTAATTTTTAGTTTTTATTGGAGTAATTCCCCAGTGTGCACGTGGACCACTTCTACTTTGCGCATTCCTCAGTTGATGGACATTTTCATTGCTTCCAAGTGTTGGCTCTGGTAAATATTGTTGGAGTGCAGGATTGCCAGCCTGTGACTTTTTGATTCTCATTTTCTCAGTTGATAGGCCCAGCAGTGGGTGTGATTGATTGACTGGTAGCACCGTGTTTCCCTTTTCAAAGCACCTTCTTTGTGTTTTCATTAGTGGCTCTTACCATGTCCCCCTTAGAATCGAGGGTATGCATTTCTCCACAATCGATTTAGCATTTATTGTTTGCTGCCTTTATGCTAATGGCCCTACTGGCTGCTGTATGCTGATAGGGTTTTGTAATTTGGGTTTGCATGTCTTTGAAAATTCGTAAAACTCATCATGTTTCTCCACCGTTTTCTTTTCTGTTAAAAAAAAGGAAACAGTTGGGAGTACAATATATCTCTTGAAAATGTCTTCTTGGAAGGTTGCCCTATTTTGAAATTTTTGGTAGATTTTCCACCTCAGAATTTTTTTAGAGAGCAGGTGTCATTTCCCGAACTGCAAGTTTGGTGAATATTTAGTGACCATTAGCAATGGGTTTAAAGCTGCTGTTGTGGGAAGTGGCCTCAAGTAGGCAGCATTTCTCCACTCCCAAATCTGTGTACCAGGGCAGCAGAGCCTTTCTGGAAGTCGTGTTCCTAGGTTGTAAATTAAATTGGAATGTGCCTGGAGAAACCCCCATAAGTTTATGTCTCATTATTTCTTCTTGGTTTTAAAATTTTTTTTTAATTGGGGTAAAGCTTCGAATATTGTCTGTCCTAGGTGTACACAATCTGGTTCATTTGTACATTATATATGTCTATTCAAGTACAGATCCTCTTCCCATGTAAAATGTTACAGAGGGTTCCACAGACCTCCCTTGCTAGATGGTCGGTCTTTTTGAGATATGTATATACTATGTGTTTGTATACATATAGCAACACTAATCTTAACTTATCCATTCCCCCCACCTTTCCTTTTAGATGAGCATAGTTTGTTTTCTAAGTCTGTGAGTGTCTTTCTCTGTGGAAATATATTCATTTGTGTCAGTTATTAGATAACGCCTATAAGTGATATCATAGAATACAGGTCTTTGGTTTCCGAGTTACCTCATGTTTCGTGATTATCTCCAGACTCATTTGTGGTGCCTCAAAGAGCAATGGTTCATTGCTTTCCATGGCTAATATTCCATTGTGTACATGGACCACTTCTTCTTTATCCATTCACCTCTTGTTGGATATTTTGATTGCTTCACTGTCTTGGCTAATGTGAATAAGGCTGCACTGCAGCTTTTGCGGCCTGTGTCTTCTCGATTCTTGTCTTCTCAGGTGAGAGGTCCAATGGTGCGCCTGCTGGACTGAATGGTACCTCCATTTTTACTTTTAAACACAGCTCCTTTCTCTTCTCATTATTGGCTGTTACCCCTTTACGTCTCACCAGCAGGTAGAGGGGACACAGTTCTTAAAAACCCCGTCAGCATTTATTGTTTCTGGACATTTTGCTGATGGTCAGTCGACTGGTCTAAGTTGAAACTTTTTGTAGATTAGATTGCATGGGTCTAACACTCCCTGAGGTTGAGCTTTTATCCATTTTCCTTTTTTTTTTAAAAGAGCGTGAGTAAAACTTAACTCCTCATACTCTCTTCTTGAAACATTTGCCTGTTTTGAATTTTTTTGTCCATTCCCTACTTCAGCACAATTTTTTAGGGCAGGTGTCCTTTACAGCCCTGAGTCCTTGTGAATGTTAAGTGACCATTAGCTGTGAGTTTAAAGCTGCTCTTGCAGGAAACGGCCACAAGGTGGCAGCATTTCTCCTTTACCAAATTTGGTAACTGGGGAAACAGAGCCTTAATGGAAGTGGTGTTCTAGGTTGTAAATTCGAATGGAATGTGCCAGGAAAAAAGCACTTTATGTTTATGTCTCATTACTTCTTGTTCATAATTGTAATTTACTTTTTATTTTTCATCCCAGCAAATTTGATTACAATGGTTTGTTTGTTCTAGGTGTGCAAGATGTGGTTCTTTCACACATATACGTGTATCTATTTTTCCTCGCATCCTTTTCCCATGTAGGTTATGACACAATGTTGAGTAGTTTTCTCCTGGTCTTCCGTACGTCTTTGGTGATTATATATTTCACATGGTATGTATATCTCTGTTAACCCCAATATGGTAATGTATCCAATCCTCATCCCTTTCTATTTGGTGAACCATCAGTTTTTTTAATGAATCTGTGATTGCCTTTCTCTGTGGAAATATCTTCATTGGTATCAATTTTTAAGTAACTCCTAAAAGTGATATGATAGGATATGTGTCTTTTGCTTTCTCACTTACTACAGGTAGCGTGATTACGTCTAGACTCATGTATGGTGCTGTCAATGGCATTGTTTCATTTTTTTCACTAGCGAATATTCCATCTGTACATGGAGGAGTTCTTCTTTGTCCACCCATCTGTTGGTGGACTTTTTGGTTACTTCCATATCTTGGCTATTGTAATACTGTGCCATGCAGATTTGCCTGCCTGTGTCTTTCCAATTCTTTCTTCTTAGATTATAGGTCGAGGAGTGGGCCTGCTGGATCATACGGTAGCTCAATGTTTACCTTTTTAAGGCACCTACATTCTGTTCTCATTCGTGGCCCTTTTCAAGTTACGTCCCACATGAAGTTGAGGGTATGCATTTCTTCACAACACCTTCAGCATTTATTGTTTGTAGTTTCCTTGCTGATGGTTATTCTGACAAGTGTGAGCTGATACCTCTTTGTGGTTGAATTCGCCTGTGCCTCATAATCCGTTGAAATTGAGCTTTAAGGCATGTCCTTTTTATTTTTCAACCTGTGATTACCCCTTAGTTCTTCAAAGTGTTCTCTTAAAGTATGTGTCACATTTTGAAATGTTTTGGCCATTACCTCCCTCAAGACATTTTGAGGGTAGGTTTCATTTACAGTTCTGCAGTACTTGTTCCTATGAAATGACCATTAGCACAGGCTTTAAAGCTGCTTTTGCAGGTAAATGCCAGAGGGCGGCAGCCTTTCTATGTCCCCACCATGGTAACTAGGGAAAAGCCCTTGCGGCCTGTGGTGTTTCTCGGTTATAAATTAGAGTGGAGTGTGCCCGGACAAACCCACACAAGCTGATGTCTCCTTACTTTTGTTGGATTTTTAAATTTAATTTTTAGTTTTTATTGGAGTAATTCCCCAGTGTGCACGTGGACCACTTCTACTTTGCGCATTCCTCAGTTGATGGACATTTTCATTGCTTCCAAGTGTTGGCTCTGGTAAATATTGTTGGAGTGCAGGATTGCCAGCCTGTGACTTTTTGATTCTCATTTTCTCAGTTGATAGGCCCAGCAGTGGGTGTGATTGATTGACTGGTAGCACCGTGTTTCCCTTTTCAAAGCACCTTCTTTGTGTTTTCATTAGTGGCTCTTACCACGTCCCCCTTAGAATCGAGGGTATGCATTTCTCCACAATCGATTTAGCATTTATTGTTTGCTGCCTTTATGCTAATGGCCCTACTGGCTGCTGTATGCTGATAGGGTTTTGTAATTTGGGTTTGCATGTCTTTGAAAATTCGTAAAACTCATCATGTTTCTCCACCGTTTTCTTTTCTGTTAAAAAAAAGGAAACAGTTGGGAGTACAATATATCTCTTGAAAATGTCTTCCTGGAAGGTTGCCCTATTTTGAAATTTTTGGTCGATTTTCCACCTCAGAATTTTTTTAGAGAGCAGGTGTCATTTCCCGAACTGCAAGTTTGGTGAATATTTAGTGACCATTAGCAATGGGTTTAAAGCTGCTGTTGTGGGAAGTGGCCTCAAGTAGGCAGCATTTCTCCACTCCCAAATCTGGGTACTAGGGCAGCAGAGCCTTTCTGGAAGTCGTGTTCCTAGGTTGTAAATTAAATTGGAATGTGCCTGGAGAAACCCCCATAAGTTTATGTCTCATTATTTCTTCTTGGTTTTAAATTTTTTTTTAATTGGGGTAAAGCTTCGAATATTGTCTGTCCTAGGTGTACACAATCTGGTTCATTTGTACATTATATATGTCTATTCAAGTACAGATCCTCTTCCCATGTAAAATGTTACAGAGGGTTCCACAGACCTCCCTTGCTAGATGGTCGGTCTTTTTGAGATATGTATATACTATGTGTTTGTATACATATAGCAACACTAATCTTAACTTATCCATTCCCCCCACCTTTCCTTTTAGATGAGCATAGTTTGTTTTCTAAGTCTGTGAGTGTCTTTCTCTGTGGAAATATATTCATTTGTGTCAGTTATTAGATAACGCCTATAAGTGATATCATAGAATACAGGTCTTTGGTTTCCGAGTTACCTCATGTTTCGTGATTATCTCCAGACTCATTTGTGGTGCCTCAAAGAGCAATGGTTCATTGCTTTCCATGGCTAATATTCCATTGTGTACATGGACCACTTCTTCTTTATCCATTCACCTCTTGTTGGATATTTTGATTGCTTCACTGTCTTGGCTAATGTGAATAAGGCTGCACTGCAGCTTTTGCGGCCTGTGTCTTCTCGATTCTTGTCTTCTCAGGTGAGAGGTCCAATGGTGCGCCTGCTGCACTGAATGGTACCTCCATTTTTACTTTTAAACACAGCTCCTTTCTCTTCTCATTATTGGCTGTTACCCCTTTACGTCTCCCCAGCAGGTAGAGGGGACACAGTTCTTAAAAACCCCGTCAGCATTTATTGTTTCTGGACATTTTGCTGATGGTCAGTCGACTGGTCTAAGTTGAAACTTTTTGTAGATTAGATTGCATGGGTCTAACACTCCCTGAGGTTGAGCTTTTATCCATTTTCCTTTTTTTTTTTAAAAGAGCGTGAGTAAAACTTAACTCCTCATACTCTCTTCTTGAAACATTTGCCTGTTTTGAATTTTTTTGTCCATTCCCTACTTCAGCACAATTTTTTAGGGCAGGTGTCCTTTACAGCCCTGAGTCCTTGTGAATGTTAAGTGACCATTAGCTGTGAGTTTAAAGCTGCTCTTGCAGGAAACGGCCACAAGGTGGCAGCATTTCTCCTTTACCAAATTTGGTAACTGGGGAAACAGAGCCTTAATGGAAGTGGTGTTCTAGGTTGTAAATTCGAATGGAATGTGCCAGGAAAAAAGCACTTTATGTTTATGTCTCATTACTTCTTGTTCATAATTGTAATTTACTTTTTATTTTTTATCCCAGCAAATTTGATTACAATGGTTTGTTTGTTCTAGGTGTGCAAGATGTGGTTCTTTCACACATATACGTGTATCTATTTTTCCTCGCATCCTTTTCCCATGTAGGTTATGACACAATGTTGAGTAGTCTTCTCCTGGTCTTCCGTACGTCTTTGGTGATTATATATTTCACATGGTATGTATATCTCTGTTAACCCCAATATGGTAATGTATCCAATCCTCATCCCTTTCTATTTGGTGAACCATCAGTTTTTTTAATGAATCTGTGATTGCCTTTCTCTGTGGAAATATCTTCCTTGGTATCAATTTTTAAGTAACTCCTAAAAGTGATATGATAGGATATGTGTCTTTTGCTTTCTCACTTACTACAGGTGGCGTGATTACGTCTAGACTCATGTATGGTGCTGTCAATGGCATTGTTTCATTTTTTTCACTAGCGAATATTCCATCTGTACATGGAGGAGTTCTTCTTTGTCCACCCATCTGTTGGTGGACTTTTTGGTTACTTCCATATCTTGGCTATTGTAATACTGTGCCATGCAGATTTGCCTGCCTGTGTCTTTCCAATTCTTTCTTCTTAGATTATAGGTCGAGGAGTGGGCCTGCTGGATCATACGGTAGCTCAATGTTTACCTTTTTAAGGCACCTCCATTCTGTTCTCATTCGTGGCCCTTTTCAAGTTACGTCCCACTTGAAGTTGAGGGTATGCATTTCTCCACAACACCTTCAGCATTTATTGTTTGTAGTTTCCTTGCTGATGGTTATTCTGACAAGTGTGAGCTGATACCTCTTTGTGGTTGAATTCGCCTGTGCCTCATAATCCGTTGAAATTGAGCTTTAAGGCATGTCCTTTTTATTTTTCAACCTGTGATTACCCCTTAGTTCTTCAAAGTGTTCTCTTAAAGTATGTGTCACATTTTGAAATGTTTTGGCCATTACCTCCCTCAAGACATTTTGAGGGTAGGTTTCATTTACAGTTCTGCAGTACTTGTTCCTATGAAATGACCATTAGCACAGGCTTTAAAGCTGCTTTTGCAGGTAAATGCCAGAGGGCGGCAGCCTTTCTATGTCCCCACCATGGTAACTAGGGAAAAGCCCTTGAGGCCTGTGGTGTTTCTCGGTTATAATTTAGAGTGGAGTGTGCCCGGACAAACCCACACAAGCTGATGTCTCCTTACTTTTGTTGGATTTTTAAATTTAATTTTTAGTTTTTATTGGAGTAATTCCCCAGTGTGCACGTGGACCACTTCTACTTTGCGCATTCCTCAGTTGATGGACATTTTCATTGCTTCCAAGTGTTGGCTCTGGTAAATATTGTTGGAGTGCAGGATTGCCAGCCTGTGACTTTTTGATTCTCATTTTCTCAGTTGATAGGCCCAGCAGTGGGTGTGATTGATTGACTGGTAGCACCGTGTTTCCCTTTTCAAAGCACCTTCTTTGTGTTTTCATTAGTGGCTCTTACCACGTCCCCCTTAGAATCGAGGGTATGCATTTCTCCACAATCGATTTAGCATTTATTGTTTGCTGCCTTTATGCTAATGGCCCTACTGGCTGCTGTATGCTGATAGGGTTTTGTAATTTGGGTTTGCATGTCTTTGAAAATTCGTAAAACTCATCATGTTTCTCCACCGTTTTCTTTTCTGTTAAAAAAAAGGAAACAGTTGGGAGTACAATATATCTCTTGAAAATGTCTTCCTGGAAGGTTGCCCTATTTTGAAATTTTTGGTCGATTTTCCACCTCAGAATTTTTTTAGACAGCAGGTGTCATTTCCCGAACTGCAAGTTTGGTGAATATTTAGTGACCATTAGCAATGGGTTTAAAGCTGCTGTTGTGGGAAGTGGCCTCAAGTAGGCAGGATTTCTCCACTCCCAAATCTGTGTACCAGGGCAGCAGAGCCTTTCTGGAAGTCGTGTTCCTAGGTTGTAAATTAAATTGGAATGTGCCTGGAGAAACCCCCATAAGTTTATGTCTCATTATTTCTTCTTGGTTTTAAAATTTTTTTTAATTGGGGTAAAGCTTCGAATATTGTCTGTCCTAGGTGTACACAATCTGGTTCATTTGTACATTATATATGTCTATTCAAGTACAGATCCTCTTCCCATGTAAAATGTTACAGAGGGTTCCACAGACCTCCCTTGCTAGATGGTCGGTCTTTTTGAGATATGTATATACTATGTGTTTGTATACATATAGCAACACTAATCTTAACTTATCCATTCCCCCCACCTTTCCTTTTAGATGAGCATAGTTTGTTTTCTAAGTCTGTGAGTGTCTTTCTCTGTGGAAATATATTCATTTGTGTCAGTTATTAGATAACGCCTATAAGTGATATCATAGAATACAGGTCTTTGTTTTCCGAGTTACCTCATGTTTCGTGATTATCTCCAGACTCATTTGTGGTGCCTCAAAGAGCAATGGTTCATTGTTTTCCATGGCTAATATTCCATTGTGTACATGGACCACTTCTTCTTTATCCATTCACCTCTTGTTGGATATTTTGATTGCTTCACTGTCTTGGCTAATGTGAATAAGGCTGCACTGCAGTTTTGCGGCCTGTGTCTTCTCGATTCTTGGCTTCTCAGGTGAGAGGTCCAATGGTGTGCCTGCTGGATTGAATGGTACCTCCATTTTTACTTTTAAACACAGCTCCTTTCTCTTCTCATTATTGGCTGTTACCCCTTTACGTCTCACCAGCAGGTAGAGGGGACACAGTTCTTAAAAACCCCGTCAGCATTTATTGTTTGTAGACATTTTGCTGATGGTCAGTCGACTGGTCTAAGTTGAAACTTTTTGTAGATTAGATTGCATGGGTCTAACACTCCCTGAGGTTGAGCTTTTATCCATTTTCCTTTTTTTTTAAAAGAGCGTGAGTAAAACTTAACTCCTCATACTCTCTTCTTGAAACATTTGCCTGTTTTGAATTTTTTTGTCCATTTCCTACTTCAGCACAATTTTTTAGGGCAGGTGTCCTTCACAGCCCTGAGTCCTTGTGAATTTTAAGTGACCATTAGCTGTGAGTTTAAAGCTGCTCTTGCAGGAAACGGCCACAAGGTGGCAGCAATTCTCCTTTACCAAATTTGGTAACTGGGGAAACAGAGCCTTAATGGAAGTGGTGTTCTAGGTTGTAAATTCGAATGGAATGTGCCAGGAAAAAAGCACTTTATGTTTATGTCTCATTACTTCTTGTTCATAATTGTAATTTACTTTTTATTTTTTATCCCAGCAAATTTGATTACAATGGTTTGTTTGTTCTAGGTGTGCAAGATGTGGTTCTTTCACACATATACGTGTATCTATTCTTCCTTGCATCCTTTTCCCATATAGGTTATGACACAATGTTGAGTACTCTTCTCCTGGTCTTCCGTACGTCTTTGGTGATTATATATTTCACATGGTATGTATATCTCTGTTAACCCCAATATGGTAATGTATCCAATCCTCATCCCTTTCTATTTGGTGAACCATAAGTTTTTTTAATGAATCTGTGATTGCCTTTCTCTGTGGAAATATCTTCCTTGCTATCAATTTTTAAGTAACTCCTAAAAGTGATATGATAGGATATGTGTCTTTTGCTTTCTCACTTACTACAGGTGGCGTGATTACGTCTAGACTCATGTATGGTGCTGTAAATGGCATTGTTTCATTTTTTTCACTAGCGAATATTCCATCTGTACATGGAGGAGTTCTTCTTTGTCCACCCATCTGTTGGTGGACTTTTTGGTTACTTCCATATCTTGGCTATTGTAATACTGTGCCATGCAGATTTGCCTGCCTGTGTCTTTCCAATTCTTTCTTCTTAGATTATAGGTCGAGGAGTGGGCCTGCTGGATCATACGGTAGCTTAATGTTTACCTTTTTAAGGCACCTCCATTCTGTTCTCATTCGTGGCCCTTTTCAAGTTACGTCCCACTTGAAGTTGAGGGTATGCATTTCTCCACAACACCTTCAGCATTTATTGTTTGTAGTTTCCTTGCTGATGGTTATTCTGACAAGTGTGAGCTGATACCTCTTTGTGGTTGAATTCGCCTGTGCCTCATAATCCGTTGAAATTGAGCTTTAAGGCATGTCCTTTTTATTTTTCAACCTGTGATTACCCCTTAGTTCTTCAAAGTGTTCTCTTAAAGTATGTGTCACATTTTGAAATGTTTTGGCCATTAACTCCCTCAAGACATTTTGAGGGTAGGTTTCATTTACAGTTCTGCAGTACTTGTTCCTATGAAATGACCATTAGCACAGGCTTTAAAGCTGCTTTTGCAGGTAAATGCCAGAGGGCGGCAGCCTTTCTATGTCCCCACCATGGTAACTAGGGAAAAGGCCTTGCGGCCTGTGGTGTTTCTCGGTTATAAATTAGAGTGGAGTGTGCCCGGACAAACCCACACAAGCTGATGTCTCCTTACTTTTGTTGGATTTTTAAATTTAATTTTTAGTTTTTATTGGAGTAATTCCCCAGTGTGCACGTGGACCACTTCTACTTTGCGCATTCCTCAGTTGATGGACATTTTCATTGCTTCCAAGTGTTGGCTATGGTAAATATTGTTGGAGTGCAGGATTGCCAGCCTGTGACTTTTTGATTCTCATTTTCTCAGTTGATAGGCCCAGCAGTGGGTGTGATTGATTGACTGGTAGCACCGTGTTTCCCTTTTCAAAGCACCTTCTTTGTGTTTTCATTAGTGGCTCTTACCACGTCCCCCTTAGAATCGAGGGTATGCATTTCTCCACAATCGATTTAGCATTTATTGTTTGCTGCCTTTATGCTAATGGCCCTACTGGCTGCTGTGTGCTGATAGGGTTTTGTAATTTGGGTTTGCATGTCTTTGAAAATTCGTAAAACTCATCATGTTTCTCCACCGTTTTCTTTTCTGTTAAAAAAAAGGAAACAGTTGGGAGTACAATATATCTCTTGAAAATGTCTTCCTGGAAGGTTGCCCTATTTTGAAATTTTTGGTCGATTTTCCACCTCAGAATTTTTTTAGACAGCAGGTGTCATTTCCCGAACTGCAAGTTTGGTGAATATTTAGTGACCATTAGCAATGGGTTTAAAGCTGCTGTTGTGGGAAGTGGCCTCAAGTAGGCAGGATTTCTCCACTCCCAAATCTGTGTACCAGGGCAGCAGAGCCTTTCTGGAAGTCGTGTTCCTAGGTTGTAAATTAAATTGGAATGTGCCTGGAGAAACCCCCATAAGTTTATGTCTCATTATTTCTTCTTGGTTTTAAAATTTTTTTTAATTGGGGTAAAGCTTCGAATATTGTCTGTCCTAGGTGTACACAATCTGGTTCATTTGTACATTATATATGTCTATTCAAGTACAGATCCTCTTCCCATGTAAAATGTTACAGAGGGTTCCACAGACCTCCCTTGCTAGATGGTCGGTCTTTTTGAGATATGTATATACTATGTGTTTGTATACATATAGCAACACTAATCTTAACTTATCCATTCCCCCCACCTTTCCTTTTAGATGAGCATAGTTTGTTTTCTAAGTCTGTGAGTGTCTTTCTCTGTGGAAATATATTCATTTGTGTCAGTTATTAGATAACGCCTATAAGTGATATCATAGAATACAGGTCTTTGTTTTCCGAGTTACCTCATGTTTCGTGATTATCTCCAGACTCATTTGTGGTGCCTCAAAGAGCAATGGTTCATTGTTTTCCATGGCTAATATTCCATTGTGTACATGGACCACTTCTTCTTTATCCATTCACCTCTTGTTGGATATTTTGATTGCTTCACTGTCTTGGCTAATGTGAATAAGGCTGCACTGCAGTTTTGCGGCCTGTGTCTTCTCGATTCTTGGCTTCTCAGGTGAGAGGTCCAATGGTGTGCCTGCTGGATTGAATGGTACCTCCATTTTTACTTTTAAACACAGCTCCTTTCTCTTCTCATTATTGGCTGTTACCCCTTTACGTCTCACCAGCAGGTAGAGGGGACACAGTTCTTAAAAACCCCGTCAGCATTTATTGTTTGTAGACATTTTGCTGATGGTCAGTCGACTGGTCTAAGTTGAAACTTTTTGTAGATTAGATTGCATGGGTCTAACACTCCCTGAGGTTGAGCTTTTATCCATTTTCCTTTTTTTTTTAAAGAGCGTGAGTAAAACTTAACTCCTCATACTCTCTTCTTGAAACATTTGCCTGTTTTGAATTTTTTTGTCCATTTCCTACTTCAGCACAATTTTTTAGGGCAGGTGTCCTTCACAGCCCTGAGTCCTTGTGAATTTTAAGTGACCATTAGCTGTGAGTTTAAAGCTGCTCTTGCAGGAAACCGCCACAAGGTGGCAGCAATTCTCCTTTACCAAATTTGGTAACTGGGGAAACAGAGCCTTAATGGAAGTGGTGTTCTAGGTTGTAAATTCGAATGGAATGTGCCAGGAAAAAAGCACTTTATGTTTATGTCTCATTACTTCTTGTTCATAATTGTAATTTACTTTTTATTTTTTATCCCAGCAAATTTGATTACAATGGTTTGTTTGTTCTAGGTGTGCAAGATGTGGTTCTTTCACACATATACGTGTATCTATTCTTCCTTGCATCCTTTTCCCATATAGGTTATGACACAATGTTGAGTACTCTTCTCCTGGTTTTCCGTACGTCTTTGGTGATTATATATTTCACATGGTATGTATATCTCTGTTAACCCCAATATGGTAATGTATCCAATCCTCATCCCTTTCTATTTGGTGAACCATAAGTTTTTTTAATGAATCTGTGATTGCCTTTCTCTGTGGAAATATCTTCCTTGGTATCAATTTTTAAGTAACTCCTAAAAGTGATATGATAGGATATGTGTCTTTTGCTTTCTCACTTACTACAGGTGGCGTGATTACGTCTAGACTCATGTATGGTGCTGTAAATGGCATTGTTTCATTTTTTTCACTAGCGAATATTCCATCTGTACATGGAGGAGTTCTTCTTTGTCCACCCATCTGTTGGTGGACTTTTTGGTTACTTCCATATCTTGGCTATTGTAATACTGTGCCATGCAGATTTGCCTGCCTGTGTCTTTCCAATTCTTTCTTCTTAGATTATAGGTCGAGGAGTGGGCCTGCTGGATCATACGGTAGCTTAATGTTTACCTTTTTAAGGCACCTCCATTCTGTTCTCATTCGTGGCCCTTTTCAAGTTACGTCCCACTTGAAGTTGAGGGTATGCATTTCTCCACAACACCTTCAGCATTTATTGTTTGTAGTTTCCTTGCTGATGGTTATTCTGACAAGTGTGAGCTGATACCTCTTTGTGGTTGAATTCGCCTGTGCCTCATAATCCGTTGAAATTGAGCTTTAAGGCATGTCCTTTTTATTTTTCAACCTGTGATTACCCCTTAGTTCTTCAAAGTGTTCTCTTAAAGTATGTGTCACATTTTGAAATGTTTTGGCCATTAACTCCCTCAAGACATTTTGAGGGTAGGTTTCATTTACAGTTCTGCAGTACTTGTTCCTATGAAATGACCATTAGCACAGGCTTTAAAGCTGCTTTTGCAGGTAAATGCCAGAGGGCGGCAGCCTTTCTATGTCCCCACCATGGTAACTAGGGAAAAGGCCTTGCGGCCTGTGGTGTTTCTCGGTTATAAATTAGAGTGGAGTGTGCCCGGACAAACCCACACAAGCTGATGTCTCCTTACTTTTGTTGGATTTTTAAATTTAATTTTTAGTTTTTATTGGAGTAATTCCCCAGTGTGCACGTGGACCACTTCTACTTTGCGCATTCCTCAGTTGATGGACATTTTCATTGCTTCCAAGTGTTGGCTATGGTAAATATTGTTGGAGTGCAGGATTGCCAGCCTGTGACTTTTTGATTCTCATTTTCTCAGTTGATAGGCCCAGCAGTGGGTGTGATTGATTGACTGGTAGCACCGTGTTTCCCTTTTCAAAGCACCTTCTTTGTGTTTTCATTAGTGGCTCTTACCACGTCCCCCTTAGAATCGAGGGTATGCATTTCTCCACAATCGATTTAGCATTTATTGTTTGCTGCCTTTATGCTAATGGCCCTACTGGCTGCTGTGTGCTGATAGGGTTTTGTAATTTGGGTTTGCATGTCTTTGAAAATTCGTAAAACTCATCATTTTTCTCCACCGTTTGCTTTTCTGTTAAAAAAAAGGAAACAGTTGGGAGTACAATATATCTCTTGAAATTTTCTTCTTGGAAGGTTGCCCTATTTTGAAATTTTTGGTCGATTTTCCACCCCAGAATTTTTTTAGAGAGCAGGTGTCATTTCCCGAACTGCAAGTTTGGTGAATATTTAGTGACCCTTAGCAATGGGTTTAAAGCTGCTGTTGTGGGAAGTGGCCTCAAGCAGGCAGCATTTCTCCACTCCCAAATCTGGGTACTAGGGCAGCAGTGCCTTTCTGGAAGTCGTATTCCTAGGTTGTAAATTAAATTGGAATGTGCCTGGAGAAACCCCCATAAATTTATGTCTCATTATTTCTTCTTGGTTTTGAAATATTTTTTAATTGTGGTAAAGCTTCGAATATTGTCTGTCCTAGGTGTACACAATCTGGTTCATTTGTACATTATATATGTCTATTCAAGTACAGATCCTCTTCCCATGTAAAATGTTACAGAGGGTTCCACAGACCTCCCTTGCTCCATGGTCGGTCTTTTTGAGATATGTATATACTATGTGTTTGTATACATAGAGCAACACTAATCTTAACTTATCCATTCCCCCCACCTTTCCTTTTAGATGAGCATAGTTTGATTTCTAAGTCTGTGAGTGTCTTTCTCAGTGGAAATATATTCATTTGTGTCAGTTATTACTTAGCGCCTATAAGTGATATCATAGAATACAGGTCTTTGGTTTCCGAGTTACCTCATGTTTCGTGATTATCTCCAGACTCATTTGTGGTGCCTCAAAGAGCAATGGTTCATTGTTTTCCATGGCTAATATTCCATTGTGTACGTGGACCACTTCTTCTTTATCCATTCACCTCTTGTTGTATATTTTGATTGCTTCACTGTCTTGGCTATTGTGAATAAGGCTTCACTGCCGCTTTTGCGGCCTGTGTCTTCTCGATTCTTGTCTTCTCAGGTGAGAGGTCCAATGGTGCGCCTGCTGGATTGAATGGTACCTCCATTTTTACTTTTAAACACAGCTCCTTTCTCTTCTCATTATTGGCTGTTACCCCTTTACGTCTCACCAGCAGGTAGAGGGGACACAGTTTTTAAAAACCCCGTCAGCATTTATTGTTTGTAGACATTTTGCTGATGGTCAGTCGACTGGTCTAAGTTGAAACTTTTTGTAGATTAGATTTCATGGGTCTAACACTCGCTGACGTTGAGCTTTAATCCATTTTCCTTTTTTTTTAAAAGAGCGTGAGTAAAACTTAACTCCTCATACTCTCTTGAAACATTTGCCTGTTGTGAATTTTTTTGTCCATTTCCTACTTCAGCACAATTTTTTAGGGCAGGTGTCCTTTACAGCCCTGAGTCCTTGTGAATGTTAAGTGACCATTAGCTGTGAGTTTAAAGCTGCTCTTGCAGGAAACGGCCACAAGGTGGCAGCATTTCTCCTTTACCAAATTTGGTAAGTGGGGAAACAGAGCCTTAATGGAAGTGGTGTTCTAGGTTGTAAATTCGAATGGAATGTGACAGGAAAAAAGCACTTTATGTTTATGTCTCATTACTTCTTGTTCATAATTGTAATTTACTTTTTATTTTTTATCCCAGCAAATTTGATTACAATGGTTTGTTTGTTCTAGGTGTGCAAGATGTGGTTCTTTCACACATATACGTGTATCTATTCTTCCTCGCATCCTTTTCCCATGTAGGTTATAACACAATGTTGAGTAGTCTTCTCCTGGTCTTCCGTACGCCTTTGGTGATTATATATTTCACATGGTATGTATATCTCTGTTAACCCCAATATGGTAATGTATCCAATCCTCATCCCTTTCTATTTGGTGAACCATAAGTTTTTTTTAATGAATCTGTGATTGCCTTTCTCTGTGGAAATATCTTCATTGGTATCAATTTTTAAGTAACTCCTAAAAGTGATATGATAGGATATGTGTCTTTTGCTTTCTCACTTACTACAGGTGGCGTGATTACGTCTAGACTCATGTATGGTGCTGCAAATGGCATTGTTTCATTTTTTTCACTAGCGAATATTCCATCTGTACATGGAGGAGTTCTTCTTTGTCCACCCATCTGTTGGTGGACTTTTTGGTTACTTCCGTATCTTGGCTATTGTAATAATGTGCCATGCAGATTTGCCTGCCTGTGTCTTTCCAATTCTTTCTTCTTAGATTATAGGTCGAGGAGTGGGCCTGCTGGATCATACGGTAGCTCAATGTTTACCTTTTTAAGGCACCTCCACTCTGTTCTCATTCGTGGCCCTTTTCAAGTTACGTCCCACTTGAAGTTGAGGGTATGCATTTCTCCACAACACCTTCAGCATTTATTGTTTGTAGTTTCCTTGCTGATAGTTATTCTGACAAGTGTGAGCTGATACCTCTTTGTGGTTGAATTCGCCTGTGCCTCATAATCCGTTGAAATTGAGCTTTAAGGCATGTCCTTTTTATTTTTCAACCTGTGATTACCCCTTACTTCTTCAAAGTGTTCTCTTAAAGTATGTGTCTCATTTTGAAATATTTTGGCCATTACCTCCCTCAAGACATTTTGAGGGCAGGTTTCATTTACAGTTCTGCAGTACTTGTTCCTATGAAATGACCATTAGCACAGGCTTTAAAGCTGCTTTTGCAGGTAAATGCCAGAGGGCGGCAGCCTTTGTATGTCCCCACCATGGTAACTAGGGCAAAGCCCTTGCGGCCTGTGGTGTTTCTCGGTTATAAATTAGAGTGGAGTGTGCCCGGACAAACCCACACAAGCTGATGTCTCCTTACTTTTGTTGGATTTTTAAATTTAATTTTTAGTTTTTATTGGAGTAATTCCCCAGTGTGCACGTGGATCACTTCTACTTTGCGCATTTCTCGGTTGATGGACATTTTCATTGCTTCCAAGTGTTGGCTATGGTAAATATTGTTGGAGTGCAGGATTGCCAGCCTGTGACTTTTTGATTCTCATTTTCTCAGGTGATAGGCCCAGCAGTGGGTGTGATTGATTGACTGGTAGCATCGTGTTTCCCTTTTCAAAGCACATTCTTTGGGTTTCATTAGTGGCTCTTACCACGTCCCCCTCAGAATCGAGGGTATGCATTTCTCCACAATCGATTTAGCATTTATAGTTTGCTGCCTTTATGCTAATGGCCCTACTGGCTGCTGTGTGCTGATAGGGTTTTGTAATTTGGGTTTGCATGTCTTTGAAAATTCGTAAAACTCATCATGTTTCTCCACCGTTTTCTTTTCTGTTAAAAAAAAGGAAACAGTTGGGAGTACAATATATCTCTTGAAATTTTCTTCTTGGAAGGTTGCCCTATTTTGAAATTTTTGGTCGATTTTCCACCCCAGAATTTTTTTAGAGAGCAGGTGTCATTTCCCGAACTGCAAGTTTGGTGAATATTTAGTGACCCTTAGCAATGGGTTTAAAGCTGCTGTTGTGGGAAGTGGCCTCAAGCAGGCAGCATTTCTCCACTCCCAAATCTGGGTACTAGGGCAGCAGAGCCTTTCTGGAAGTCGTGTTCCTAGGTTGTAAATAAAATTGGAATGTGCCTGGAGACACCCCCATAAGTTTATGTCTCATTATTTCTTCTTGGTTTTAAATTTTTTTTTAATTGTGGTAAAGCTTCGAATATTGTCTGTCCTAGGTGTACACAATCTGGTTCATTTGTACATTATATATGTCTATTCAAGTACAGATCCTCTTCCCATGTAAAATGTTACAGAGGGTTCCACAGACCTCCCTTGCTCCATGGTCGGTCTTTTTGAGATATGTATATACTATGTGTTTGTATACATAGAGCAACACTAATCTTAACTTATCCATTCCCCCCACCTTTCCTTTTAGATGAGCATAGTTTGTTTTCTAAGTCTGTGAGTGTCTTTCTCTGTGGAAATATATTCATTTGTGTCAGTTATTACATAACGCCTATAAGTGATATCATAGAATACAGGTCTTTGGTTTCCGAGCTACCTCATGTTTCGTGATTATCTCCAGACCCATTTGTGGTGCCTCCAAGAGCATTGGTTCATTGTTTTCCATGGCTAATATTCCATTGTGTACGTGGACCACTTCTTCTTTATCCATTCACCTCTTGTTGGATATTTTGATTGCTTCACTGTCTTGGCTATTGTGAATAAGGCTGCACTGCAGTTTTGCGGCCTGTGTCTTCTCGATTCTTGGCTTCTCAGGTGAGAGGTCCAATGGTGTGCCTGCTGGATTGAATGGTACCTCCATTTTTACTTTTAAACACAGCTCCTTTCTCTTCTCATTATTGACTGTTACCCCTTTACGTCTCACCAGCAGGTAGAGGGGACACAGTTCTTAAAAACCCCGTCAGCATTTATTGTTTGTAGACATTTTGCTGATGGTCAGTCGACTGGTCTAAGTTGAAACTTTTTGTAGATTAGATTGCATGGGTCTAACACTCCCTGAGGTTGAGCTTTTATCCATTTTCCTTTTTTTTTAAAAGAGCGTGAGTAAAACTTAACTCCTCATACTCTCTTCTTGAAACATTTGCCTGTTTTGAATTTTTTTGTCCATTTCCTACTTCAGCACAATTTTTTAGGGCAGGTGTCCTTCACAGCCCTGAGTCTTGTGAATTTTAACTGACCATTAGCTGTGAGTTTAAAGCTGCTCTTGCAGGAAACGGCCACAAGGTGGCAGCAATTCTCCTTTACCAAATTTGGTAACTGGGGAAACAGAGCCTTAATGGAAGTGGTGTTCTAGGTTGTAAATTCGAATGGAATGTGCCAGGAAAAAAGCACTTTATGTTTATGTCTCATTACTTCTTGTTCATAATTGTAATTTACTTTTTATTTTTTATCCCAGCAAATTTGATTACAATGGTTTGTTTGTTCTAGGTGTGCAAGATGTGGTTCTTTCACACATATACGTGTATCTATTCTTCCTCGCATCCTTTTCCCATGTAGGTTATGACACAATGTTGAGTAGTCTTCTCCTGGTCTTCCGTACGCCTTTGGTGATTATATATTTCACATGGTATGTATATCTCTGTTAACCCCAATATGGTAATGTATCCAATCCTCATCCCTTTCTATTTGGTGAACCATAAGTTTTTTTTAATGAATCTGTGATTGCCTTTCTCTGTGGAAATATCTTCATTGGTATCAATTTTTAAGTAACTCCTAAAAGTGATATGATAGGATATGTGTCTTTTGCTTTCTCACTTACTACAGGTGGCGTGATTACGTCTAGACTCATGTATGGTGCTGCAAATGGCATTGTTTCATTTTTTTCACTAGCGAATATTCCATCTGTACATGGAGGAGTTCTTCTTTGTCCACCCATCTGTTGGTGGACTTTTTGGTTACTTCCGTATCTTGGCTATTGTAATAATGTGCCATGCAGATTTGCCTGCCTGTGTCTTTCCAATTCTTTCTTCTTAGATTATAGGTCGAGGAGTGGGCCTGCTGGATCATACGGTAGCTCAATGTTTACCTTTTTAAGGCACCTCCACTCTGTTCTCATTCGTGGCCCTTTTCAAGTTACGTCCCACTTGAAGTTGAGGGTATGCATTTCTCCACAACACCTTCAGCATTTATTGTTTGTAGTTTCCTTGCTGATAGTTATTCTGACAAGTGTGAGCTGATACCTCTTTGTGGTTGAATTCGCCTGTGCCTCATAATCCGTTGAAATTGAGCTTTAAGGCATGTCCTTTTTATTTTTCAACCTGTGATTACCCCTTAGTTCTTCAAAGTGTTCTCTTAAAGTATGTGTCTCATTTTGAAATATTTTGGCCATTACCTCCCTCAAGACATTTTGAGGGCAGGTTTCATTTACAGTTCTGCAGTACTTGTTCCTATGAAATGACCATTAGCACAGGCTTTAAAGCTGCTTTTGCAGGTAAATGCCAGAGGGCGGCAGCCTTTGTATGTCCCCACCATGGTAACTAGGGCAAAGCCCTTGCGGCCTGTGGTGTTTCTCGGTTATAAATTAGAGTGGAGTGTGCCCGGACAAACCCACACAAGCTGATGTCTCCTTACTTTTGTTGGATTTTTAAATTTAATTTTTAGTTTTTATTGGAGTAATTCCCCAGTGTGCACGTGGATCACTTCTACTTTGCGCATTTCTCGGTTGATGGACATTTTCATTGCTTCCAAGTGTTGGCTATGGTAAATATTGTTGGAGTGCAGGATTGCCAGCCTGTGACTTTTTGATTCTCATTTTCTCAGGTGATAGGCCCAGCAGTGGGTGTGATTGATTGACTGGTAGCATCGTGTTTCCCTTTTCAAAGCACATTCTTTGGGTTTCATTAGTGGCTCTTACCACGTCCCCCTCAGAATCGAGGGTATGCATTTCTCCACAATCGATTTAGCATTTATAGTTTGCTGCCTTTATGCTAATGGCCCTACTGGCTGCTGTGTGCTGATAGGGTTTTGTAATTTGGGTTTGCATGTCTTTGAAAATTCGTAAAACTCATCATGTTTCTCCACCGTTTTCTTTTCTGTTAAAAAAAAGGAAACAGTTGGGAGTACAATATATCTCTTGAAATTTTCTTCTTGGAAGGTTGCCCTATTTTGAAATTTTTGGTCGATTTTCCACCCCAGAATTTTTTTAGAGAGCAGGTGTCATTTCCCGAACTGCAAGTTTGGTGAATATTTAGTGACCCTTAGCAATGGGTTTAAAGCTGCTGTTGTGGGAAGTGGCCTCAAGCAGGCAGCATTTCTCCACTCCCAAATCTGGGTACTAGGGCAGCAGTGCCTTTCTGGAAGTCGTATTCCTAGGTTGTAAATTAAATTGGAATGTGCCTGGAGAAACCCCCATAAATTTATGTCTCATTATTTCTTCTTGGTTTTAAAATATTTTTTAATTGTGGTAAAGCTTCGAATATTGTCTGTCCTAGGTGTACACAATCTGGTTCATTTGTACATTATATATGTCTATTCAAGTACAGATCCTCTTCCCATGTAAAATGTTACAGAGGGTTCCACAGACCTCCCATGCTCCATGGTCGGTCTTTTTGAGATATGTATATACTATGTGTTTGTATACATAGAGCAACACTAATCTTAACTTATCCATTCCCCCCACCTTTCCTTTTAGATGAGCATAGTTTGATTTCTAAGTCTGTGAGTGTCTTTCTCAGTGGAAATATATTCATTTGTGTCAGTTATTACTTAGCGCCTATAAGTGATATCATAGAATACAGGTCTTTGGTTTCCGAGTTACCTCATGTTTCGTGATTATCTCCAGACTCATTTGTGGTGCCTCAAAGAGCAATGGTTCATTGTTTTCCATGGCTAATATTCCATTGTGTACGTGGACCACTTCTTCTTTATCCATTCACCTCTTGTTGTATATTTTGATTGCTTCACTGTCTTGGCTATTGTGAATAAGGCTTCACTGCAGCTTTTGCGGCCTGTGTCTTCTCGATTCTTGTCTTCTCAGGTGAGAGGTCCAATGGTGCGCCTGCTGGATTGAATGGTACCTCCATTTTTACTTTTAAACACAGCTCCTTTCTCTTCTCATTATTGGCTGTTACCCCTTTACGTCTCACCAGCAGGTAGAGGGGACACAGTTCTTAAAAACCCCGTCAGCATTTATTGTTTGTAGACATTTTGCTGATGGTCAGTCGACTGGTCTAAGTTGAAACTTTTTGTAGATTAGATTTCATGGGTCTAACACTCGCTGAGGTTGAGCTTTAATCCATTTTCCTTTTTTTTTAAAAGAGCGTGAGTAAAACTTAACTCCTCATACTCTCTTGAAACATTTGCCTGTTGTGAATTTTTTTGTCCATTTCCTACTTCAGCACAATTTTTTAGGGCAGGTGTCCTTTACAGCCCTGAGTCCTTGTGAATGTTAAGTGACCATTAGCTGTGAGTTTAAAGCTGCTCTTGCAGGAAACGGCCACAAGGTGGCAGCATTTCCCCTTTACCAAATTTGGTAACTGGGGAAACAGAGCCTTAATGGAAGTGGTGTTCTAGGTTGTAAATTCGAATGGAATGTGACAGGAAAAAAGCACTTTATGTTTATGTCTCATTACTTCTTGTTCATAATTGTAATTTACTTTTTATTTTTTATCCCAGCAAATTTGATTACAATGGTTTGTTTGTTCTAGGTGTGCAAGATGTGGTTCTTTCACACATATACGTGTATCTATTCTTCCTCGCATCCTTTTCCCATGTAGGTTATAACACAATGTTGAGTAGTCTTCTCCTGGTCTTCCGTACGCCTTTGGTGATTATATATTTCACATGGTATGTATATCTCTGTTAACCCCAATATGGTAATGTATCCAATCCTCATCCCTTTCTATTTGGTGAACCATAAGTTTTTTTTAATGAATCTGTGATTGCCTTTCTCTGTGGAAATATCTTCATTGGTATCAATTTTTAAGTAACTCCTAAAAGTGATATGATAGGATATGTGTCTTTTGCTTTCTCACTTACTACAGGTGGCGTGATTACGTCTAGACTCATGTATGGTGCTGCAAATGGCATTGTTTCATTTTTTTCACTAGCGAATATTCCATCTGTACATGGAGGAGTTCTTCTTTGTCCACCCATCTGTTGGTGGACTTTTTGGTTACTTCCGTATCTTGGCTATTGTAATAATGTGCCATGCAGATTTGCCTGCCTGTGTCTTTCCAATTCTTTCTTCTTAGATTATAGGTCGAGGAGTGGGCCTGCTGGATCATACGGTAGCTCAATGTTTACCTTTTTAAGGCACCTCCACTCTGTTCTCATTCGTGGCCCTTTTCAAGTTACGTCCCACTTGAAGTTGAGGGTATGCATTTCTCCACAACACCTTCAGCATTTATTGTTTGTAGTTTCCTTGCTGATAGTTATTCTGACAAGTGTGAGCTGATACCTCTTTGTGGTTGAATTCGCCTGTGCCTCATAATCCGTTGAAATTGAGCTTTAAGGCATGTCCTTTTTATTTTTCAACCTGTGATTACCCCTTAGTTCTTCAAAGTGTTCTCTTAAAGTATGTGTCTCATTTTGAAATATTTTGGCCATTACCTCCCTCAAGACATTTTGAGGGCAGGTTTCATTTACAGTTCTGCAGTACTTGTTCCTATGAAATGACCATTAGCACAGGCTTTAAAGCTGCTTTTGCAGGTAAATGCCAGAGGGCGGCAGCCTTTGTATGTCCCCACCATGGTAACTAGGGCAAAGCCCTTGCGGCCTGTGGTGTTTCTCGGTTATAAATTAGAGTGGAGTGTGCCCGGACAAACCCACACAAGCTGATGTCTCCTTACTTTTGTTGGATTTTTAAATTTAATTTTTAGTTTTTATTGGAGTAATTCCCCAGTGTGCACGTGGATCACTTCTACTTTGCGCATTTCTCGGTTGATGGACATTTTCATTGCTTCCAAGTGTTGGCTATGGTAAATATTGTTGGAGTGCAGGATTGCCAGCCTGTGACTTTTTGATTCTCATTTTCTCAGGTGATAGGCCCAGCAGTGGGTGTGATTGATTGACTGGTAGCATCGTGTTTCCCTTTTCAAAGCACATTCTTTGGGTTTCATTAGTGGCTCTTACCACGTCCCCCTCAGAATCCAGGGTATGCATTTCTCCACAATCGATTTAGCATTTATAGTTTGCTGCCTTTATGCTAATGGCCCTACTGGCTGCTGTGTGCTGATAGGGTTTTGTAATTTGGGTTTGCATGTCTTTGAAAATTCGTAAAACTCATCATGTTTCTCCACCGTTTTCTTTTCTGTTAAAAAAAAGGAAACAGTTGGGAGTACAATATATCTCTTGAAATTTTCTTCTTGGAAGGTTGCCCTATTTTGAAATTTTTGGTCGATTTTCCACCCCAGAATTTTTTTAGAGAGCAGGTGTCATTTCCCGAACTGCAAGTTTGGTGAATATTTAGTGACCCTTAGCAATGGGTTTAAAGCTGCTGTTGTGGGAAGTGGCCTCAAGCAGGCAGCATTTCTCCACTCCCAAATCTGGGTACTAGGGCAGCAGAGCCTTTCTGGAAGTCGTGTTCCTAGGTTGTAAATTAAATTGGAATGTGCCTGGAGACACCCCCATAAGTTTATGTCTCATTATTTCTTCTTGGTTTTAAATTTTTTTTTAATTGTGGTAAAGCTTCGAATATTGTCTGTCCTAGGTGTACACAATCTGGTTCATTTGTACATTATATATGTCTATTCAAGTACAGATCCTCTTCCCATGTAAAATGTTACAGAGGGTTCCACAGACCTCCCTTGCTCCATGGTCGGTCTTTTTGAGATATGTATATACTATGTGTTTGTATACATAGAGCAACACTAATCTTAACTTATCCATTCCCCCCACCTTTCCTTTTAGATGAGCATAGTTTGTTTTCTAAGTCTGTGAGTGTCTTTCTCTGTGGAAATATATTCATTTGTGTCAGTTATTACATAACGCCTATAAGTGATATCATAGAATACAGGTCTTTGGTTTCCGAGCTACCTCATGTTTCGTGATTATCTCCAGACCCATTTGTGGTGCCTCCAAGAGCATTGGTTCATTGTTTTCCATGGCTAATATTCCATTGTGTACGTGGACCACTTCTTCTTTATCCATTCACCTCTTGTTGGATATTTTGATTGCTTCACTGTCTTGGCTATTGTGAATAAGGCTGCACTGCAGTTTTGCGGCCTGTGTCTTCTCGATTCTTGGCTTCTCAGGTGAGAGGTCCAATGGTGTGCCTGCTGGATTGAATGGTACCTCCATTTTTACTTTTAAACGCAGCTCCTTTCTCTTCTCATTATTGACTGTTACCCCTTTACGTCTCACCAGCAGGTAGAGGGGACACAGTTCTTAAAAACCCCGTCAGCATTTATTGTTTGTAGACATTTTGCTGATGGTCAGTCGACTGGTCTAAGTTGAAACTTTTTGTAGATTAGATTGCATGGGTCTAACACTCCCTGAGGTTGAGCTTTTATCCATTTTCCTTTTTTTTTAAAAGAGCGTGAGTAAAACTTAACTCCTCATACTCTCTTCTTGAAACATTTGCCTGTTTTGAATTTTTTTGTCCATTTCCTACTTCAGCACAATTTTTTAGGGCAGGTGTCCTTCACAGCCCTGAGTCTTGTGAATTTTAACTGACCATTAGCTGTGAGTTTAAAGCTGCTCTTGCAGGAAACGGCCACAAGGTGGCAGCAATTCTCCTTTACCAAATTTGGTAACTGGGGAAACAGAGCCTTAATGGAAGTGGTGTTCTAGGTTGTAAATTCGAATGGAATGTGCCAGGAAAAAAGCACTTTATGTTTATGTCTCATTACTTCTTGTTCATAATTGTAATTTACTTTTTATTTTTTATCCCAGCAAATTTGATTACAATGGTTTGTTTGTTCTAGGTGTGCAAGATGTGGTTCTTTCACACATATACGTGTATCTATTCTTCCTCGCATCCTTTTCCCATGTAGGTTATGACACAATGTTGAGTAGTCTTCTCCTGGTCTTCCGTACGCCTTTGGTGATTATATATTTCACATGGTATGTATATCTCTGTTAACCCCAATATGGTAATGTATCCAATCCTCATCCCTTTCTATTTGGTGAACCATAAGTTTTTTTTAATGAATCTGTGATTGCCTTTCTCTGTGGAAATATCTTCATTGGTATCAATTTTTAAGTAACTCCTAAAAGTGATATGATAGGATATGTGTCTTTTGCTTTCTCACTTACTACAGGTGGCGTGATTACGTCTAGACTCATGTATGGTGCTGCAAATGGCATTGTTTCATTTTTTTCACTAGCGAATATTCCATCTGTACATGGAGGAGTTCTTCTTTGTCCACCCATCTGTTGGTGGACTTTTTGGTTACTTCCGTATCTTGGCTATTGTAATAATGTGCCATGCAGATTTGCCTGCCTGTGTCTTTCCAATTCTTTCTTCTTAGATTATAGGTCGAGGAGTGGGCCTGCTGGATCATACGGTAGCTCAATGTTTACCTTTTTAAGGCACCTCCACTCTGTTCTCATTCGTGGCCCTTTTCAAGTTACGTCCCACTTGAAGTTGAGGGTATGCATTTCTCCACAACACCTTCAGCATTTATTGTTTGTAGTTTCCTTGCTGATAGTTATTCTGACAAGTGTGAGCTGATACCTCTTTGTGGTTGAATTCGCCTGTGCCTCATAATCCGTTGAAATTGAGCTTTAAGGCATGTCCTTTTTATTTTTCAACCTGTGATTACCCCTTAGTTCTTCAAAGTGTTCTCTTAAAGTATGTGTCTCATTTTGAAATATTTTGGCCATTACCACCCTCAAGACATTTTGAGGGCAGATTTCATTTACAGTTCTGCAGTACTTGTTCCTATGAAATGACCATTAGCACAGGCTTTAAAGCTGCTTTTGCAGGTAAATGCCAGAGGGCGGCAGCCTTTGTATGTCCCCACCATGGTAACTAGGGAAAAGGCCTTGCGGCCTGTGGTGTTTCTCGGTTATAAATTAGAGTGGAGTGTGCCCGGACAAACCCACACAAGCTGATGTCTCCTTACTTTTGTTGGATTTTTAAATTTAATTTTTAGTTTTTATTGGAGTAATTCCCCAGTGTGCACGTGGACCACTTCTACTTTGCGCATTCCTCGGTTGATGGACATTTTCATTGCTTCCAAGTGTTGGCTATGGTAAATATTGTTGGAGTGCAGGATTGCCAGCCTGTGACTTTTTGATTCTCATTTTCTCAGGTGATAGGCCCAGCAGTGGGTGTGATTGATTGACTGGTAGCACCGTGTTTCCCTTTTCAAAGCACCTTCTTTGTGTTTTCATTAGTGGCTCTTACCACGTCCCCCTTAGAATCGAGTGTATGCATTTCTCCACAATCGATTTAGCATTTATTGTTTGCTGCCTTTATGCTAATGGCCCTACTGGCTGCTGTGTGCTGATAGGGTTTTGTAATTTGGGTTTGCATATCTTTGAAAATTCGTAAAACTCATCATTTTTCTCCACCGTTTACTTTTCTGTTAAAAAAAAGGAAACAGTTGGGAGTACAATATATCTCTTGAAATTTTCTTCTTGGAAGGTTGCCCTATTTTGAAATTTTTGGTTTATTTTCCACCCCAGAATTTTTTTAGAGAGCAGGTGTCATTTCCCGAAATGCAAGTTTGGTGAATATTTAGTGACCTTTAGCAATGGGTTTAAAGCTGCTGTTGTGGGAACTGACCTTAAGCAGGCAGCATTTCTCCACTCCCAAATCTGGGTACTAGGGCAGCAGAGCCTTTCTGGAAGTCGTGTTCCTAGGTTGTAAATTAAATTGGAATGTGCATGGAGAAACCCCCATAAGTTTATGTCTCATTATTTCTTCTTGGTTTTAATTTTTTTTTTTAATTGGGGTAAAGCTTCGAATATTGTCTGTCCTAGGTGTACACAATCTGGTTCATTTGTACATTATATATGTCTATTCAAGTACAGATCCTCTTCCCATGTAAAATGTTACAGAGGGTTCCACAGACCTCCCTTGCTAGATGGTCGGTCTTTTTGAGATATGTATATACTATGTGTTTGTATACATATAGCAACACTAATCTTAACTTATCCATTCCCCCCACCTTTCCTTTTAGATGAGCATAGTTTGTTTTCTAAGTCTGTGAGTGTCTTTCTCTGTGGAAATATATTCATTTGTGTCAGTTATTAGATAACGCCTATAAGTGATATCATAGAATACAGGTCTTTGGTTTCCGAGTTACCTCATGTTTCGTGATTATCTCCAGACTCATTTGTGGTGCCTCAAAGAGCAATGGTTCATTGTTTTCCATGGCTAATATTCCATTGTGTACATGGACCACTTCTTCTTTATCCATTCACCTCTTGTTGGATATTTTGATTGCTTCACTGTCTTGGCTAATGTGAATAAGGCTGCACTGCAGCTTTTTCGGCCTGTGTCTTCTCGATTCTTGTCTTCTCAGGTCAGAGGTCCAATGGTGCGCCTGCTGGACTGAATGGTACCTCCATTTTTACTTTTAAACACAGCTCCTTTCTCTTCTCATTATTGGCTGTTACCCCTTTACGTCTCACCAGCAGGTAGAGGGGACACAGTTCTTAAAAACCCCGTCAGCATTTATTGTTTCTGGACATTTTGCTGATGGTCAGTCGACTGGTCTAAGTTGAAACTTTTTGTAGATTAGATTGCATGGGTCTAACACTCCCTGAGGTTGAGCTTTTATCCATTTTCCTTTTTTTTTTTAAAAGAGCGTGAGTAAAACTTAACTCCTCATACTCTCTTCTTGAAACATTTGCCTGTTTTGAATTTTTTTGTCCATTCCCTACTTCAGCACAATTTTTTAGGGCAGGTGTCCTTTACAGCCCTGAGTCCTTGTGAATGTTAAGTGACCATTAGCTGTGAGTTTAAAGCTGCTCTTGCAGGAAACGGCCACAAGGTGGCAGCATTTCTCCTTTACCAAATTTGGTAACTGGGGAAACAGAGCCTTAATGGAAGTGGTGTTCTAGGTTGTAAATTCGAATGGAATGTGCCAGGAAAAAAGCACTTTATGTTTATGTCTCATTACTTCTTGTTCATAATTGTAATTTACTTTTTATTTTTTATCCCAGCAAATTTGATTACAATGGTTTGTTTGTTCTAGGTGTGCAAGATGTGGTTCTTTCACACATATACGTGTATCTATTCTTCCTCGCATCCTTTTCCCATGTAGGTTATGACACAATGTTGAGTAGTCTTCTCCTGGTCTTCCGTACGTCTTTGGTGATTATATATTTCACATGGTATGTATATCTCTGTTAACCCCAATATGGTAATGTATCCAATCCTCATCCCTTTCTATTTGGTGAACCATCAGTTTTTTTAATGAATCTGTGATTGCCTTTCTCTGTGGAAATATCTTCATTGGTATCAATTTTTAAGTAACTCCTAAAAGTGATATGATAGGATATGTGTCTTTTGCTTTCTCACTTACTACAGGTGGCGTGATTACGTCTAGACTCATGTATGGTGCTGTCAATGGCATTGTTTCATTTTTTTCACTAGCGAATATTCCATCTGTACATGGAGGAGTTCTTCTTTGTCCACCCATCTGTTGGTGGACTTTTTGGTTACTTCCATATCTTGGCTATTGTAATACTGTGCCATGCAGATTTGCCTGCCTGTGTCTTTCCAATTCTTTCTTCTTAGATTATAGGTCGAGGAGTGGGCCTGCTGGATCATACGGTAGCTCAATGTTTACCTTTTTAAGGCACCTCCATTCTGTTCTCATTCGTGGCCCTTTTCAAGTTACGTCCCACATGAAGTTGAGGGTATACATTTCTTCACAACACCTTCAGCATTTATTGTGTGTAGTTTCCTTGCTGATGGTTATTCTGACAAGTGTGAGCTGATACCTCTTTGTGTTTGAATTCGCCTGTGCCTCATAATCCGTTGAAATTGAGCTTTAAGGCATGTCCTTTTTATTTTTCAACCTGTGATTACCCCTTAGTTCTTCAAAGTGTTCTCTTAAAGTATGTGTCACATTTTGAAATGTTTTGGCCATTACCTCCCTCAAGACATTTTGAGGGTAGGTTTCATTTACAGATCTGCAGTACTTGTTCCTATGAAATGACCATTAGCACAGGCTTTAAAGCTGCTTTTGCAGGTAAATGCCAGAGGGCGGCAGCCTTTCTATGTCCCCACCATGGTAACTAGGGAAAAGCCCTTGCGGCCTGTGGTGTTTCTCGGTTATAAATTAGAGTGGAGTGTGCCCGGACAAACCCACACAAGCTGATGTCTCCTTACTTTTGTTGGATTTTTAAATTTAATTTTTAGTTTTTATTGGAGTAATTCCCCAGTGTGCACGTGGACCACTTCTACTTTGCGCATTCCTCGGTTGATGGACATTTTCATTGCTTCCAAGTGTTGGCTATGGTAAATATTGTTGGAGTGCAGGATTGCCAGCCTGTGACTTTTTGATTCTCATTTTCTCAGTTGATAGGCCCAGCAGTGGGTGTGATTGATTGACTGGTAGCACCGTGTTTCCCTTTTCAAAGCACCTTCTTTGTGTTTTCATTAGTGGCTCTTACCACGTCCCCCTTAGAATCGAGGGTATGCATTTCTCCACAATCGATTTAGCATTTATTGTTTGCTGCCTTTATGCTAATGGCCCTACTGGCTGCTGTATGCTGATAAGGTTTTGTAATTTGGGTTTGCATGTCTTTGAAAATTCGTAAAACTCATCATGTTTCTCCACCGTTTTCTTTTCTGTTAAAAAAAAGGAAACAGTTGGGAGTACAATATATCTCTTGAAAATGTCTTCTTGGAAGGTTGCCCTATTTTGAAATTTTTGGTCGATTTTCCACCTCAGAATCTTTTTAGAGAGCAAGTGTCATTTCCCGAACTGCAAGTTTGGTGAATATTTAGTGACCATTAGCAATGGGTTTAAAGCTGCTGTTGTGGGAAGTGGCCTCAAGTAGGCAGCATTTCTCCACTCCAAAATCTGGGTACTAGGGCAGCAGAGCCTTTCTGGAAGTCGTGTTCCTAGGTTGTAAATTAAATTGGAATGTGCCTGGAGAAACCCCCATAAGTTTATGTCTCATTATTTCTTCTTGGTTTTAAATTTTTTTTAATTGGGGTAAAGCTTCGAATATTGTCTGTCCTAGGTGTACTCAATCTGGTTCATTTGTACATTATATATGTCTATTCAAGTACAGATCCTCTTCCCATGTAAAATGTTACAGAGGGTTCCACAGACCTCCCTTGCTAGATGGTCGGTCTTTTTGAGATATGTATATACTATGTGTTTGTATACATATAGCAACACTAATCTTAACTTATCCATTCCCCCCACCTTTCCTTTTAGATGAGCATAGTTTGTTTTCTAAGTCTGTGAGTGTCTTTCTCTGTGGAAATATATTCATTTGTGTCAGTTATTAGATAACGCCTATAAGTGATATCATAGAATACAGGTCTTTGGTTTCCGAGTTACCTCATGTTTCGTGATTATCTCCAGACTCATTTGTGGTGCCTCAAAGAGCAATGGTTCATTGTTTTCCATGGCTAATATTCCATTGTGTACATGGACCACTTCTTCTTTATCCATTCACCTCTTGTTGGATATTTTGATTGCTTCACTGTCTTGGCTATTGTGAATAAGGCTGCACTGCAGCTTTTGCGGCCTGTGTCTTCTCGATTCTTGTCTTCTCAGGTGAGAGGTCCAATGGTGCGCCTGCTGGATTGAATGGTACCTCCATTTTTACTTTTAAACACAGCTCCTTTCTCTTCTCATTATTGGCTGTTACCCCTTTACGTCTCCCCAGCAGGTAGAGGGGATACAGTTCTTGAAAACCCCGTCAGCATTTATTGTTTGTAGACATTTTGCTGATGGTCAGTCGACTGGTCTAAGTTGAAACTTTTTGTAGATTAGATTTCATGGGTCTAACACTCGCTGAGGTTGAGCTTTAATCCATTTTCCTTTTTTTTTAAAAGAGCGTGAGTAAAACTTAACTCCTCATACTCTCTTGAAACATTTGCCTGTTGTGAATTTTTTTGTCCATTTCCTACTTCAGCACAATTTTTTAGGGCAGGTGTCCTTTACAGCCCTGAGTCCTTGTGAATGTTAAGTGACCATTAGCTGTGAGTTTAAAGCTGCTCTTGCAGGAAACGGCCACAAGGTGGCAGCATTTCTCCTTTACCAAATTTGTTAAGTGGGGAAACAGAGCCTTAATGGAAGTGGTGTTCTAGGTTGTAAATTCGAATGGAATGTGCCAGGAAAAAAGCACTTTATGTTTATGTCTCATTACTTCTTGTTCATAATTGTAATTTAGTTTTTATTTTTTATCCCAGCAAATTTGATTACAATGGTTTGTTTGTTCTAGGTGTGCAAGATGTGGTTCTTTCACACATATACGTGTATCTATTCTTCCTCGCATCCTTTTCCCATGTAGGTTATGACACAATGTTGAGTAGTCTTCTCCTGGTCTTCCGTACGCCTTTGGTGATTATATATTTCACATGGTATGTATATCTCTGTTAACCCCAATATGGTAATGTATCCAATCCTCATCCCTTTCTATTTGGTGAACCATAAGTTTTTTTTAATGAATCTGTGATTGCCTTTCTCTGTGGAAATATCTTCATTGGTATCAATTTTTAAGTAACTCCTAAAAGTGATATGATAGGATATGTGTCTTTTGCTTTCTCACTTACTACAGGTGGCGTGATTACGTCTAGACTCATGTATGGTGCTGCAAATGGCATTGTTTCATTTTTTTCACTAGCGAATATTCCATCTGTACATGGAGGAGTTCTTCTTTGTCCACCCATCTGTTGGTGGACTTTTTGGTTACTTCCGTATCTTGGCTATTGTAATACTGTGCCATGCAGATTTGCCTGCCTGTGTCTTTCCAATTCTTTCTTCTTAGATTATAGGTCGAGGAGTGGGCCTGCTGGATCATACGGTAGCTCAATGTTTACCTTTTTAAGGCACCTCCACTCTGTTCTCATTCGTGGCCCTTTTCAAGTTACGTCCCACTTGAAGTTGAGGGTATGCATTTCTCCACAACACCTTCAGCATTTATTGTTTGTAGTTTCCTTGCTGATAGTTATTCTGACAAGTGTGAGCTGATACCTCTTTGTGGTTGAATTCGCCTGTGCCTCATAATCCGTTGAAATTGAGCTTTAAGGCATGTCCTTTTTATTTTTCAACCTGTGATTACCCCTTAGTTCTTCAAAGTGTTCTCTTAAAGTATGTGTCACATTTTGAAATGTTTTGGCCATTACCTCCCTCAAGACATTTTGAGGGCAGGTTTCATTTACAGTTCTGCAGTACTTGTTCCTATGAAATGACCATTAGCACAGGCTTTAAAGCTGCTTTTGCAGGTAAATGCCAGAGGGCGGCAGCCTTTGTATGTCCCCACCATGGTAACTAGGGAAAAGACCTTGCGGCCTGTGGTGTTTCTCGGTTATAAATTAGAGTGGAGTGTGCCCGGAGAAACCCACACAAGCTGATGTCTCCTTACTTTTGTTGGATTTTTAAATTTAATTTTTACTTTTTATTGGAGTAATTCCCCAGTGTGCACGTGGACCACTTCTACTTTGTGCATTCCTCAGTTGATGGACATTTTCATTGCTTCCAAGTGTTGGCTATGGTAAATATTGTTGGAGTGCAGGATTGCCAGCCTGTGACTTTTTGATTCTCATTTTCTCAGTTGATAGGCCCAGCAGTGGGTGTGATTGATTGACTGGTAGCACCGTGTTTCCCTTTTCAAAGCACCTTCTTTGTGTTTTCATTAGTGGCTCTTACCACGTCCCCCTTAGAATCGAGGGTATGCATTTCTCCACAATCGATTTAGCATTTATTGTTTGCTGCCTTTATGCTAATGGCCCTACTGGCTGCTGTATGCTGATAGGGTTTTGTAATTTGGGTTTGCATGTCTTTGAAAATTCGTAAAACTCATCATGTTTCTCCACCGTTTTCTTTTCTGTTAAAAAAAAGGAAACAGTTGGGAGTACAATATATCTCTTGAAAATGTCTTCCTGGAAGGTTGCCCTATTTTGAAATTTTTGGTCGATTTTCCACCTCAGAATTTTTTTAGAGAGCAGGTGTCATTTCCCGAACTGCAAGTTTGGTGAATATTTAGTGACCATTAGCAATGGGTTTAAAGCTGCTGTTGTGGGAAGTGGCCTCAAGTAGGCAGGATTTCTCCACTTCCAAATCTGTGTACTAGGGCAGCAGAGCCTTTCTGGAAGTCGTGTTCCTAGGTTGTAAATTAAATTGGAATGTGCCTGGAGAAACCCCCATAAGTTTATGTCTCATTATTTCTTCTTGGTTTTAAAATTTTTTTTAATTGGGGTAAAGCTTCGAATATTGTCTGTCCTAGGTGTACACAATCTGGTTCATTTGTACATTATATATGTCTATTCAAGTACAGATCCTCTTCCCATGTAAAATGTTACAGAGGGTTCCACAGACCTCCCTTGCTAGATGGTCGGTCTTTTTGAGATATGTATATACTATGTGTTTGTATACATATAGCAACACTAATCTTAACTTATCCATTCCCCCCACCTTTCCTTTTAGATGAGCATAGTTTGTTTTCTAAGTCTGTGAGTGTCTTTCTCTGTGGAAATATATTCATTTGTGTCAGTTATTACTTAGCGCCTATAAGTGATATCATAGAATACAGGTCTTTGGTTTCCGAGTTACCTCATGTTTCGTGATTATCTCCAGACTCATTTGTGGTGCCTCAAAGAGCAATGGTTCATTGTTTTCCATGGCTAATATTCCATTGTGTACGTGGACCACTTCTTCTTTATCCATTCACCTCTTGTTGTATATTTTGATTGCTTCACTGTCTTGGCTATTGTGAATAAGGCTTCACTGCAGCTTTTGCGGCCTGTGTCTTCTCGATTCTTGTCTTCTCAGGTGAGAGGTCCAATGGTGCGCCTGCTGGATTGAATGGTACCTCCATTTTTACTTTTAAACACAGCTCCTTTCTCTTCTCATTATTGGCTGTTACCCCTTTACGTCTCACCAGCAGGTAGAGGGGACACAGTTCTTAAAAACCCCGTCAGCATTTATTGTTTGTAGACATTTTGCTGATGGTCAGTCGACTGGTCTAAGTTGAAACTTTTTGTAGATTAGATTTCATGGGTCTAACACTCGCTGAGGTTGAGCTTTAATCCATTTTCCTTTTTTTTTAAAAGAGCGTGAGTAAAACTTAACTCCTCATACTCTCTTGAAACATTTGCCTGTTGTGAATTTTTTTGTCCATTTCCTACTTCAGCACAATTTTTTAGGGCAGGTGTCCTTTACAGCCCTGAGTCCTTGTGAATGTTAAGTGACCATTAGCTGTGAGTTTAAAGCTGCTCTTGCAGGAAACGGCCACAAGGTGGCAGCATTTCTCCTTTACCAAATTTGGTAAGTGGGGAAACAGAGCCTTAATGGAAGTGGTGTTCTAGGTTGTAAATTCGAATGGAATGTGCCAGGAAAAAAGCACTTTATGTTTATGTCTCATTACTTCTTGTTCATAATTGTAATTTAGTTTTTATTTTTTATCCCAGCAAATTTGATTACAATGGTTTGTTTGTTCTAGGTGTGCAAGATGTGGTTCTTTCACACATATACGTGTATCTATTCTTCCTCGCATCCTTTTCCCATGTAGGTTATAACACAATGTTGAGTAGTCTTCTCCTGGTCTTCCGTACGCCTTTGGTGATTATATATTTCACATGGTATGTATATCTCTGTTAACCCCAATATGGTAATGTATCCAATCCTCATCCCTTTCTATTTGGTGAACCATAAGTTTTTTTTAATGAATCTGTGATTGCCTTTCTCTGTGGAAATATCTTCATTGGTATCAATTTTTAAGTAACTCCTAAAAGTGATATGATAGGATATGTGTCTTTTGCTTTCTCACTTACTACAGGTGGCGTGATTACGTCTAGACTCATGTATGGTGCTGCAAATGGCATTGTTTCATTTTTTTCACTAGCGAATATTCCATCTGTACATGGAGGAGTTCTTCTTTGTCCACCCATCTGTTGGTGGACTTTTTGGTTACTTCCGTATCTTGGCTATTGTAATACTGTGCCATGCAGATTTGCCTGCCTGTGTCTTTCCAATTCTTTCTTCTTAGATTATAGGTCGAGGAGTGGGCCTGCTGGATCATACGGTAGCTCAATGTTTACCTTTTTAAGGCACCTCCACTCTGTTCTCATTCGTGGCCCTTTTCAAGTTACGTCCCACTTGAAGTTGAGGGTATGCATTTCTCCACAACACCTTCAGCATTTATTGTTTGTAGTTTCCTTGCTGATAGTTATTCTGACAAGTGTGAGCTGATACCTCTTTGTGGTTGAATTCGCCTGTGCCTCATAATCCGTTGAAATTGAGCTTTAAGGCATGTCCTTTTTATTTTTCAACCTGTGATTACCCCTTAGTTCTTCAAAGTGTTCTCTTAAAGTATGTGTCTCATTTTGAAATATTTTGGCCATTACCTCCCTCAAGACATTTTGAGGGCAGGTTTCATTTACAGTTCTGCAGTACTTGTTCCTATGAATTGACCATTAGCACAGGCTTTAAAGCTGCTTTTGCAGGTAAATGCCAGAGGGCGGCAGCCTTTGTATGTCCCCACCATGGTAACTAGGGCAAAGCCCTTGCGGCCTGTGGTGTTTCTCGGTTATAAATTAGAGTGGAGTGTGCCCGGACAAACCCACACAAGCTGATGTCTCCTTACTTTTGTTGGATTTTTAAATTTAATTTTTAGTTTTTATTGGAGTAATTCCCCAGTGTGCACGTGGATCACTTCTACTTTGCGCATTTCTCGGTTGATGGACATTTTCATTGCTTCCAAGTGTTGGCTATGGTAAATATTGTTGGAGTGCAGGATTGCCAGCCTGTGACTTTTTGATTCTCATTTTCTCAGGTGATAGGCCCAGCAGTGGGTGTGATTGATTGACTG
This sequence comes from Eschrichtius robustus, assembly GCF_028021215.1. Classification (NCBI taxonomy): domain Eukaryota; kingdom Metazoa; phylum Chordata; class Mammalia; order Artiodactyla; family Eschrichtiidae; genus Eschrichtius; species Eschrichtius robustus. Next base: position 78,227,618 of record NC_090832.1, read on the forward strand.
GTAGCATCGTGTTTCCCTTTTCAAAGCACATTCTTTGGGTTTCATTAGTGGCTCTTACCACGTCCCCCTCAGAATCGAGGGTATGCATTTCTCCACAATCGATTTAGCATTTATAGTTTGCTGCCTTTATGCTAATGGCCCTACTGGCTGCTGTGTGCTGATAGGGTTTTGTAATTTGGGTTTGCATGTCTTTGAAAATTCGTAAAACTCATCATGTTTCTCCAACGTTTTCTTTTCTGTTAAAAAAAAGGAAACAGTTGGGAGTACAATATATCTCTTGAAATTTTCTTCTTGGAAGGTTGCCCTATTTTGAAATTTTTGGTCGATTTTCCACCCCAGAATTTTTTTAGAGAGCAGGTGTCATTTCCCGAACTGCAAGTTTGGTGAATATTTAGTGACCCTTAGCAATGGGTTTAAAGCTGCTGTTGTGGGAAGTGGCCTCAAGCAGGCAGCATTTCTCCACTCCCAAATCTGGGTACTAGGGCAGCAGAGCCTTTCTGGAAGTCGTGTTCCTAGGTTGTAAATTAAATTGGAATGTGCCTGGAGACACCCCCATAAGTTTATGTCTCATTATTTCTTCTTGGTTTTAAATTTTTTTTTAATTGTGGTAAAGCTTCGAATATTGTCTGTCCTAGGTGTACACAATCTGGTTCATTTGTACATTATATATGTCTATTCAAGTACAGATCCTCTTCCCATGTAAAATGTTACAGAGGGTTCCACAGACCTCCCTTGCTCCATGGTCGGTCTTTTTGAGATATGTATATACTATGTGTTTGTATACATAGAGCAACACTAATCTTAACTTATCCATTCCCCCCACCTTTCCTTTTAGATGAGCATAGTTTGTTTTCTAAGTCTGTGAGTGTCTTTCTCTGTGGAAATATATTCATTTGTGTCAGTTATTACATAACGCCTATAAGTGATATCATAGAATACAGGTCTTTGGTTTCCGAGCTACCTCATGTTTCGTGATTATCTCCAGACCCATTTGTGGTGCCTCCAAGAGCATTGGTTCATTGTTTTCCATGGCTAATATTCCATTGTGTACGTGGACCACTTCTTCTTTATCCATTCACCTCTTGTTGGATATTTTGATTGCTTCACTGTCTTGGCTATTGTGAATAAGGCTGCACTGCAGTTTTGCGGCCTGTGTCTTCTCGATTCTTGGCTTCTCAGGTGAGAGGTCCAATGGTGTGCCTGCTGGATTGAATGGTACCTCCATTTTTACTTTTAAACACAGCTCCTTTCTCTTCTCATTATTGACTGTTACCCCTTTACGTCTCACCAGCAGGTAGAGGGGACACAGTTCTTAAAAACCCCGTCAGCATTTATTGTTTGTAGACATTTTGCTGATGGTCAGTCGACTGGTCTAAGTTGAAACTTTTTGTAGATTAGATTGCATGGGTCTAACACTCCCTGAGGTTGAGCTTTTATCCATTTTCCTTTTTTTTTAAAAGAGCGTGAGTAAAACTTAACTCCTCATACTCTCTTCTTGAAACATTTGCCTGTTTTGAATTTTTTTGTCCATTTCCTACTTCAGCACAATTTTTTAGGGCAGGTGTCCTTCACAGCCCTGAGTCCTTGTGAATTTTAAGTGACCATTAGCTGTGAGTTTAAAGCTGCTCTTGCAGGAAACGGCCACAAGGTGGCAGCAATTCTCCTTTACCAAATTTGGTAACTGGGGAAACAGAGCCTTAATGGAAGTGGTGTTCTAGGTTGTAAATTCGAATGGAATGTGCCAGGAAAAAAGCACTTTATGTTTATGTCTCATTACTTCTTGTTCATAATTGTAATTTACTTTTTATTTTTTATCCCAGCAAATTTGATTACAATGGTTTGTTTGTTCTAGGTGTGCAAGATGTGGTTCTTTCACACATATACCTGTATCTATTCTTCCTCGCATCCTTTTCCCATGTAGGTTATGACACAATGTTGAGTAGTCTTCTCCTGGTCTTCCGTACGCCTTTGGTGATTATATATTTCACATGGTATGTATATCTCTGTTAACCCCAATATGGTAATGTATCCAATCCTCATCCCTTTCTATTTGGTGAACCATAAGTTTTTTTTAATGAATCTGTGATTGCCTTTCTCTGTGGAAATATCTTCATTGGTATCAATTTTTAAGTAACTCCTAAAAGTGATATGATAGGATATGTGTATTTTGCTTTCTCACTTACTACAGGTGGCGTGATTACGTCTAGACTCATGTATGGTGCTGCAAATGGCATTGTTTCATTTTTTTCACTAGCGAATATTCCATCTGTACATGGAGGAGTTCTTCTTTGTCCACCCATCTGTTGGTGGACTTTTTGGTTACTTCCGTATCTTGGCTATTGTAATAATGTGCCATGCAGATTTGCCTGCCTGTGTCTTTCCAATTCTTTCTTCTTAGATTATAGGTCGAGGAGTGGGCCTGCTGGATCATACGGTAGCTCAATGTTTACCTTTTTAAGGCACCTCCACTCTGTTCTCATTCGTGGCCCTTTTCAAGTTACGTCCCACTTGAAGTTGAGGGTATGCATTTCTCCACAACACCTTCAGCATTTATTGTTTGTAGTTTCCTTGCTGATAGTTATTCTGACAAGTGTGAGCTGATACCTCTTTGTGGTTGAATTCGCCTGTGCCTCATAATCCGTTGAAATTGAGCTTTAAGGCATGTCCTTTTTATTTTTCAACCTGTGATTACCCCTTAGTTCTTCAAAGTGTTCTCTTAAAGTATGTGTCTCATTTTGAAATATTTTGGCCATTACCTCCCTCAAGACATTTTGAGGGCAGATTTCATTTACAGTTCTGCAGTACTTGTTCCTATGAAATGACCATTAGCACAGGCTTTAAAGCTGCTTTTGCAGGTAAATGCCAGAGGGCGGCAGCCTTTGTATGTCCCCACCATGGTAACTAGGGAAAAGCCCGTGCGGCCTGTGGTGTTTCTCGGTTATAAATTAGAGTGGAGTGTGCCCGGACAAACCCACACAAGCTGATGTCTCCTGACTTTTGTTGGTTTTTTAAATGTAATTTTTATTTTTTATTAGAGTAATTTCTCACTGGGTACGTGGACCACTTCTACTTTGTGCATTCCTCGGTTGATGGACATTTTCATTGCTTCCAGGTGTTGGCTATGGTAAATGTTGTTGGAGTGCTGGATTGCCAGCCTGTGACTTTTTAATTCTCATTTTCTCAGGAGATAGGCCCAGCAATGGGTGTGATTGATTGACTGGTAGCACCGTGTTTCCCTTTTCAAAGCACCTTCTTTGTGTTTTCATTAGTGGCTCTTACCACGTCCCCCTTAGAATCGAGGGTATGCATTTCTCCACAATCGATTTAGCATTTATTGTTTGCTGCCTTTATGCTAATGGCCCTACTGGCTGCTGTGTGCTGATAGGGTTTTGTAATTTGGGTTTGCATGGCTTTGAAAATTCGTAAAACTCATCATGTTTCTCCACCGTTTTCTTTTCTGTTAAAAAAAAAGGAAACAGTTGGGAGTACAATATATCTCTTGAAATTTTCTTCTTGGAAGGTTGCCCTATTTTGAACTTTTTGGTCGATTTTCCACCCCAGAATTTTTTTAGAAAGCAGGTGTCATTTCCCGAACTGCAAGTTTGGTGATTATTTAGTGACCATTAGCAATGGGTTTAAAGCTGCTTTTGTGGGAAGTGACCTCAAGCAGGCAGCATTTCTCCACTCCCAAATCTGGGTACTAGGGCAGCAGAGCCTTTCTGGAAGTCTTGTTCCTAGGTTGTAAATTAAATTGGAATGTGCCTGGAGAAACCCCCATAAGTTTATGTCTCATTATTTCTTCTTGGTTTTAATTTTTTTTTTTAATTGGGGAAAGCTTCGAATATTGTCTGTCCTAGGTGTACTCAATCTGGTTCATTTGTACATTATATATGTCTATTCAAGTACAGATCCTCTTCCCATGTAAAATGTTACAGAGGGTTCCACAGACCTCCCTTGCTAGATGGTCGGTCTTTTTGAGATATGTATACACTATGTGTTTGTATACATATAGCAACACTAATCTTAACTTATCCATTCCCCCCACCTTTCCTTTTAGATGAGCATAGTTTGTTTTCTAAGTCTGTGAGTGTCTTTCTCTGTGGAAATATATTCATTTGTGTCAGTTATTAGATAACGCCTATAAGTGATATCATAGAATACAGGTCTTTGGTTTCCGAGTTACCTCATGTTTCGTGATTATCTCCAGACTCATTTGTGGTGCCTCAAAGAGCAATGGTTCATTGTTTTCCATGGCTAATATTCCATTGTGTACATGGACCACTTCTTCTTTATCCATTCACCTCTTGTTGGATATTTTGATTGCTTCACTGTCTTGGCTATTGTGAATAAGGCTGCACTGCAGCTTTTGCGGCCTGTGTCTTCTCGATTCTTGTCTTCTCAGGTGAGAGGTCCAATGGTGCGCCTGCTGGATTGAATGGTACCTCCATTTTTACTTTTAAACACAGCTCCTTTCTCTTCTCATTATTGGCTGTTACCCCTTTACGTCTCACCAGCAGGTAGAGGGGACACAGTTCTTAAAAACCCCGTCAGCATTTATTGTTTGTAGACATTTTGCTGATGGTCAGTCGACTGGTCTAAGTTGAAACTTTTTGTAGATTAGATTGCATGGGTCTAACACTCCCTGAGGTTGAGCTTTTATCCATTTTCCTTTTTTTTAAAAAGAGCGTGAGTAAAACTTTACTCCTCATACTCTCTTCTTGAAACATTTGCCTGTTGTGAATTTTTTTGTCCATTCCCTACTTCAGCACAATTTTTTAGGGCAGGTGTCCTTTACAGCCCTGAGTCCTTGTGAATGTTAAGTGACCATTAGCTGTGAGTTTAAAGCTGCTCTTGCAGGAAACGGCCAGAAGTTGGCAGCATTTCTCCTTTACCAAATTTGGTAACTGGGGAAACAGAGACTTAATGGAAGTGGTGTTCTAGGTTGTAAATTCGAATGGAATGTGCCAGGAAAAAAGCACTTTATGTTTATGTCTCATTACTTCTTGTTCATAATTGTAATTTACTTTTTATTTTTTATCCCAGCAAATTTGATTACAATGGTTTGTTTGTTCTAGGTGTGCAAAGTGTGGTTCTTTCACACATATACGTGTATCTATTCTTCCTCGCATCCTTTTCCCATGTAGGTTATGACACAATGTTGAGTAGTCTTCTCCTGGTCTTCCGTACGTCTTTGGTGATTATATATTTCACATGGTATGTATAGCTCTGTTAACCCCAATATGGTAATGTATCCAATCCTCATCCCTTTCTATTTGGTGAACCATCAGTTTTTTTAATGAATCTGTGATTGCCTTTCTCTGTGGAAATATCTTCATTGGTATCAATTTTTAAGTAACTCCTAAAAGTGATATGATAGGATATGTGTCTTTTGTTTTCTCACTTACTACAGGTGGCGTGATTACGTCTAGACTCATGTATGGTGCTGTAAATGGCATTGTTTCATTTTTTTCACTAGCGAATATTCCATCTGTACATGGAGGAGTTCTTCTTTTTCCACCCATCTGTTGGTGGACTTTTTGGTTACTTCCATATCTTGGCTATTGTAATACTGTGCCATGCAGATTTGCCTGCCTGTGTCTTTCCAATTCTTTCTTCTTAGATTATAGGTCGAGGAGTGGGCCTGCTGGATCATACGATAGCTTAATGTTTACCTTTTTAAGGCACCTCCATTCTGTTCTCTTTCGTGGCCCTTTTCAAGTTACGTCCCACTTGAAGTTGAGGGTATGCATTTCTCCACAACACCTTCAGCATTTATTGTTTGTAGTTTCCTTGCTGATGGTTATTCTGACAAGTGTGAGCTGATACCTCTTTGTGGTTGAATTCGCCTGTGCCTCATAATCCGTTGAAATTGAGCTTTAAGGCATGTCCTTTTTATTTTTCAACCTCTGATTGCCCCTTAGTTCTTCAAAGTGTTCTCTTAAAGTATGTGTCACATTTTGAAATGTTTTGGCCATTACCTCCCTCAAGACATTTTGAGGGTAGCTTTCATTTACAGTTCTGCAGTACTTGTTCCTATGAAATGACCATTAGCACAGGCTTTAAAGCTGCTTTTGCAGGTAAATGCCAGAGGGCGGCAGCCTTTCTATGTCCCCACCATGGTAACTAGGGAAAAGCCCTTGCGGCCTGTGGTGTTTCTCGGTTATAAATTAGAGTGGAGTGTGCCCGGACAAACCCACACAAGCTGATGTCTCCTTACTTTTGTTGGATTTTTAAATTTAATTTTTAGTTTTTATTGGAGTAATTCCCCAGTGTGCACGTGGACCACTTCTACTTTGCGCATTCCTCGGTTGATGGACATTTTCATTGCTTCCAAGTGTTGGCTTTGGTAAATATTGTTGGAGTGCAGGATTGCCAGCCTGTGACTTTTTGATTCTCATTTTCTCAGGTGATAGGCCCAGCAGTGGGTGTGATTGATTGACTGGTAGCACCGTGTTTCCCTTTTCAAAGCACCTTCTTTGTGTTTTCATTAGTGGCTCTTACCACGTCCCCCTTAGAATCGAGTGTATGCATTTCTCCACAATCGATTTAGCATTTATTGTTTGCTGCCTTTATGCTAATGGCCCTACTGGCTGCTGTGTGCTGATAGGGTTTTGTAATTTGGGTTTGCATGTCTTTGAAAATTCGTAAAACTCATCATTTTTCTCCACCGTTTTCTTTTCTGTTAAAAAAAAGGAAACAATTGGGAGTACAATATATCTCTTGAAATTTTCTTCTTGGAAGGTTGCCCTATTTTGAAATTTTTGGTCGATTTTCCACCCCAGAATTTTTTTAGAGAGCAGGTGTCATTTCCCGAACTGCAAATTTGGTGAATATATAGTGACCCTTAGCAATGGGTTTAAAGCTGCTGTTGTGGGAAGTGGCCTCAAGCAGGCAGCATTTCTCCACTCCCAAATCTGGGTACTAGGGCAGCAGAGCCTTTCTGGAAGTCGTGTTCCTAGGTTGTAAATTAAATTGGAATGTGCCTGGAGAAACCCCCATAAGTTTATGTCTCATTATTTCTTCTTGGTTTTAAATTTTTTTTTAATTGTGGTAAAGCTTCGAATATTGTCTGTCCTAGGTGTACACAATCTGGTTCATTTGTACACTATATATGTCTATTCAAGTACAGATCCTCTTCCCATGTAAAATGTTACAGAGGGTTCCACAGACCTCCCTTGCTAGATGGTCGGTCTTTTTGAGATATGTATATACTATGTGTTTGTATACATATAGCAACACTAATCTTAACTTATCCATTCCCCCCACCTTTCCTTTTAGATGAGCATAGTTTGTTTTCTAAGTCTCTGAGTGTCTTTCTCTGTGGAAATATATTCATTCGTGTCAGTTATTAGATAACGCCTATAAGTGATATCATAGAATACAGGTCTTTGGTTTCCGAGTTACCTCATGTTTCGTGATTATCTCCAGACTCATTTGTGGTGCCTCAAAGAGCAATGGTTCATTGTTTTCCATGGCTAATATTCCATTGTGTACATGGACCACTTCTTCTTTATCCATTCACCTCTTGTTGGATATTTTGATTGCTTCACTGTCTTGGCTAATGTGAATAAGGCTGCACTGCAGTTTTGCGGCCTGTGTCTTCTCGATTCTTGGCTTCTCAGGTGAGAGGTCCAATGGTGTGCCTGCTGGATTGAATGGTACCTCCATTTTTACTTTTAAACACAGCTCCTTTCTCTTCTCATTATTGGCTGTTACCCCTTTACGTCTCACCAGCAGGTAGAGGGGACACAGTTCTTAAAAACCCCGTCAGCATTTATTGTTTGTAGACATTTTGCTGATGGTCAGTCGACTGGTCTAAGTTGAAACTTTTTGTAGATTAGATTGCATGGGTCTAACACTCCCTGAGGTTGAGCTTTTATCCATTTTCCTTTTTTTTTAAAAGAGCGTGAGTAAAACTTAACTCCTCATACTCTCTTCTTGAAACATTTGCCTGTTTTGAATTTTTTTGTCCATTTCCTACTTCAGCACAATTTTTTAGGGCAGGTGTCCTTCACAGCCCTGAGTCCTTGTGAATTTTAAGTGACCATTAGCTGTGAGTTTAAAGCTGCTCTTGCAGGAAACGGCCACAAGGTGGCAGCAATTCTCCTTTACCAAATTTGGTAACTGGGGAAACAGAGCCTTAATGGAAGTGGTGTTCTAGGTTGTAAATTCGAATGGAATGTGCCAGGAAAAAAGCACTTTATGTTTATGTCTCATTACTTCTTGTTCATAATTGTAATTTACTTTTTATTTTTTATCCCAGCAAATTTGATTACAATGGTTTGTTTGTTCTAGGTGTGCAAGATGTGGTTCTTTCACACATATACGCGTATCTATTCTTCCTCGCATCCTTTTCCCATATAGGTTATGACACAATGTTGAGTAGTCTTCTCCTGGTCTTCCGTACGTCTTTGGTGATTATATATTTCACATGGTATGTATATCTCTGTTAACCCCAATATGGTAATGTATCCAATCCTCATCCCTTTCTATTTGGTGAACCATAAGTTTTTTTAATGAATCTGTGATTGCCTTTCTCTGTGGAAATATCTTCCTTGGTATCAATTTTTAAGTAACTCCTAAAAGTGATATGATAGGATATGTGTCTTTTGCTTTCTCACTTACTACAGGTGGCGTGATTACGTCTAGACTCATGTATGGTGCTGTAAATGGCATTGTTTCATTTTTTTCACTAGCGAATATTCCATCTGTACATGGAGGAGTTCTTCTTTGTCCACCCATCTGTTGGTGGACTTTTTGGTTACTTCCATATCTTGGCTATTGTAATACTGTGCCATGCAGATTTGCCTGCCTGTGTCTTTCCAATTCTTTCTTCTTAGATTATAGGTCGAGGAGTGGGCCTGCTGGATCATACGGTAGCTCAATGTTTACCTTTTTAAGGCACCTCCATTCTGTTCTCATTCGTGGCCCTTTTCAAGTTACGTCCCACTTGAAGTTGAGGGTATGCATTTCTCCACAACACCTTCAGCATTTATTGTTTGTAGTTTCCTTGCTGATGGTTATTCTGACAAGTGTGAGCTGATACCTCTTTGTGGTTGAATTCGCCTGTGCCTCATAATCCGTTGAAATTGAGCTTTAAGGCATGTCCTTTTTATTTTTCAACCTGTGATTACCCCTTAGTTCTTCAAAGTGTTCTCTTAAAGTATGTGTCACATTTTGAAATGTTTTGGCCATTACCTCCCTCAAGACATTTTGAGGGTAGCTTTCATTTACAGTTCTGCAGTACTTGTTCCTATGAAATGACCATTAGCACAGGCTTTAAAGCTGCTTTTGCAGGTAAATGCCAGAGGGCGGCAGCCTTTCTATGTCCCCACCATGGTAACTAGGGAAAAGCCCTTGCGGCCTGTGGTGTTTCTCGGTTATAAATTAGAGTGGAGTGTGCCCGGACAAACCCACACAAGCTGATGTCTCCTTACTTTTGTTGGATTTTTAAATTTAATTTTTAGTTTTTATTGGAGTAATTCCCCAGTGTGCACGTGGACCACTTCTACTTTGCGCATTCCTAGGTTGATGGACATTTTCATTGCTTCCAAGTGTTGGCTATGGCAAATATTGTTGGAGTGCAGGATTGCCAGCCTGTGACTTTTTGATTCTCATTTTCTCAGTTGATAGGCCCAGCAGTGGGTGTGATTGATTGACTGGTAGCAACGTGTTTCCCTTTTCAAAGCACCTTCTTTGTGTTTTCATTAGTGGCTCTTACCACGTCCCCCTTAGAATCGAGGGTATGCATTTCTCCACAATCGATTTAGCATTTATTGTTTGCTGCCTTTATGCTAATGGCCCTACTGGCTGCTGTATGCTGATAGGGTTTTGTAATTTGGGTTTGCATGTCTTTGAAAATTCGTAAAACTCATCATGTTTCTCCACCGTTTTCTTTTCTGTTAAAAAAAAGGAAACAGTTGGGAGTACAATATATCTCTTGAAAATGTCTTCTTGGAAGATTGCCCTATTTTGAAATTTTTGGTCGATTTTCCACCTCATAATTTTTTTAGAGAGCAGGTGTCATTTCCCGAACTGCTAGTTTGGTGAATATTTAGTGACCATTAGCAATGGGTTTAAAGCTGCTGTTGTGGGAAGTGGCCTCAAGTAGGCAGCATTTCTCCACTCCCAAATCTGGGTACTAGGGCAGCAGAGCCTTTCTGGAAGTCGTGTTCCTAGGTTGTAAATTAAATTGGAATGTGCCTGGAGAAACCCCCATAAGTTTATGTCTCATTATTTCTTCTTGGTTTTAATTTTTTTTTTTAATTGGGGTAAAGCTTCGAATATTGTCTGTCCTAGGTGTACTCAATCTGGTTCATTTGTACATTATATATGTCTATTCAAGTACAGATCCTCTTCCCATGTAAAATGTTACAGAGGGTTCCACAGACCTCCCTTGCTAGATGGTCGGTCTTTTTGAGATATGTATATACTATGTGTTTGTATACATATAGCAACACTAATCTTAACTTATCCATTCCCCCCACCTTTCCTTTTAGATGAGCATAGTTTGTTTTCTAAGTCTGTGAGTGTCTTTCTCTGTGGAAATATATTCATTTGTGTCAGTTATTAGATAACGCCTATAAGTGATATCATAGAATACAGGTCTTTGGTTTCCGAGTTACCTCATGTTTCGTGATTATCTCCAGACTCATTTGTGGTGCCTCAAAGAGCAATGGTTCATTGTTTTCCATGGCTAATATTCCATTGTGTACATGGACCACTTCTTCTTTATCCATTCACCTCTTGTTGGATATTTTGATTGCTTCACTGTCTTGGCTATTGTGAATAAGGCTGCACTGCAGCTTTTGCGGCCTGTGTCTTCTCGATTCTTGTCTTCTCAGGTGAGAGGTCCAATGGTGCGCCTGCTGGATTGAATGGTACCTCCATTTTTACTTTTAAACACAGCTCCTTTCTCTTCTCATTATTGGCTGTTACCCCTTTACGTCTCACCAGCAGGTAGAGGGGACACAGTTCTTAAAAACCCCGTCAGCATTTATTGTTTGTAGACATTTTGCTGATGGTCAGTCGACTGGTCTAAGTTGAAACTTTTTGTAGATTAGATTGCATGGGTCTAACACTCCCTGAGGTTGAGCTTTTATCCATTTTCCTTTTTTTTTAAAAGAGCGTGAGTAAAACTTTACTCCTCATACTCTCTTCTTGAAACATTTGCCTGTTGTGAATTTTTTTGTCCATTCCCTACTTCAGCACAATTTTTTAGGGCAGGTGTCCTTTACAGCCCTGAGTCCTTGTGAATGTTAAGTGACCATTAGCTGTGAGTTTAAAGCTGCTCTTGCAGGAAACGGCCACAAGGTGGCAGCAATTCTCCTTTACCAAATTTGGTAACTGGGGAAACAGAGCCTTAATGGAAGTGGTGTTCTAGGTTGTAAATTCGAATGGAATGTGCCAGGAAAAAAGCACTTTATGTTTATGTCTCATTACTTCTTGTTCATAATTGTAATTTACTTTTTATTTTTTATCACAGCAAATTTGATTACAATGGTTTGTTTGTTCTAGGTGTGCAAGATGTGGTTCTTTCACACATATACGTGTATCTATTCTTCCTCGCATCCTTTTCCCCTGTAGGTTATGACACAATGTTGAGTAGTCTTCTCCTGGTCTTCCGTACGTCTTTGGTGATTATATATTTCACATGGTATGTATAGCTCTGTTAACCCCAATATGGTAATGTATCCAATCCTCATCCCTTTCTATTTGGTGAACCATCAGATTTTTTAATGAGTCTGTGATTGCCTTTCTCTGTGGAAATATCTTCATTGGTATCAATTTTTAAGTAACTCCTAAAAGTGATATGATAGGATATGTGTCTTTTGCTTTCTCACTTACTACAGTTGGCGTGATTACGTCTAGACTCATGTATGGTGCTGTAAATGGCATTGTTTCATTTTTTTCACTAGCGAATATTCCATCTGTACATGGAGGATTTCTTCTTTGTCCACCCATCTGTTGGTGGACTTTTTGGTTACTTCCATATCTTGGCTATTGTAATACTGTGCCATGCAGATTTGCCTGCCTGTGTCTTTCCAATTCTTTCTTCTTAGATTATAGGTCGAGGAGTGGGCCTGCTGGATCATACGGTAGCTCAATGTTTACCTTTTTAAGGCACCTCCATTCTGTTCTCATTCGTGGCCCTTTTCAAGTTACGTCCCACTTGAAGTTGAGGGTATGCATTTCTCCACAACACCTTCAGCATTTATTGTTTGTAGTTTCCTTGCTGATGGTTATTCTGACAAGTGTGAGCTGATACCTCTTTGTGGTTGAATTCGCCTGTGCCTCATAATCCGTTGAAATTGAGCTTTAAGGCATGTCCTTTTTATTTTTCAACCTCTGATTGCCCCTTAGTTCTTCAAAGTGTTCTCTTAAAGTATGTGTCACATTTTGAAATGTTTTGGCCATTACCTCCCTCAAGACATTTTGAGGGTAGCTTTCATTTACAGTTCTGCAGTACTTGTTCCTATGAAATGACCATTAGCACAGGCTTTAAAGCTGCTTTTGCAGGTAAATGCCAGAGGGCGGCAGCCTTTCTATGTCCCCACCATGGTAACTAGGGAAAAGCCCTTGCGGCCTGTGGTGTTTCTCGGTTATAAATTAGAGTGGAGTGTGCCCGGACAAACCCACACAAGCTGATGTCTCCTTACTTTTGTTGGATTTTTAAATTTAATTTTTAGTTTTTATTGGAGTAATTCCCCAGTGTGCACATGGACCACTTCTACTTTGCACATTCCTCGGTTGATGGACATTTTCATTGCTTCCAAGTGTTGGCTCTGGTAAATATTGTTGGAGTGCAGGATTGCCAGCCTGTGACTTTTTGATTCTCATTTTCTCAGTTGATAGGCCCAGCAGTGGGTGTGATTGATTGACTGGTAGCACCGTGTTTCCCTTTTCAAAGCACCTTCTTTGTGTTTTCATTAGTGGCTCTTACCACGTCCCCCTTAGAATCGAGTGTATGCATTTCTCCACAATCGATTTAGCATTTATTGTTTGCTGCCTTTATGCTAATGGCCCTACTGGCTGCTGTGTGCTGATAGGGTTTTGTAATTTGGTTTTGCATGTCTTTGAAAATTCGTAAAACTCATCATTTTTCTCCACCTTTTTCTTTTCTGTTAAAAAAAAGGAAACAATTGGGAGTACAATATATCTCTTGAAATTTTCTTCTTGGAAGGTTGCCCTATTTTGAAATTTTTGGTCGATTTTCCACCCCAGAATGTTTTTAGAGAGCAGGTGTCATTTCCCGAACTGCAAGTTTGGTGAATATTTAGTGACCATTAGCAATGGGTTTAAAGCTGCTGTTGTGGGAAGTGGCCTCAAGTAGGCAGCATTTCTCCACTCCCAAATCTGGGTACTAGGGCAGCAGAGCCTTTCTGGAAGTCGTGTTCCTAGGTTGTAAATTAAATTGGAATGTGCCTGGAGAAACCCCCATAAGTTTATGTCTCATTATTTCTTCTTGGTTTTAAAATTTTTTTTAATTGGGGTAAAGCTTCGAATATTCTCTGTCCTAGGTGTACACAATCTGGTTCATTTGTACATTATATATGTCTATTCAAGTACAGATCCTCTTCCCATGTAAAATGTTACAGAGGGTTCCACAGACCTCCCTTGCTAGATGGTCGGTCTTTTTGAGATATGTATATACTATGTGTTTGTATACATATAGCAACACTAATTTTAACTTATCCATTCCCCCCACCTTTCCTTTTAGATGAGCATAGTTTGTTTTCTAAGTCTCTGAGTGTCTTTCTCTGTGGAAATATATTCATTCGTGTCAGTTATTAGATAACGCCTATAAGTGATATCATAGAATACAGGTCTTTGGTTTCCGAGTTACCTCATGTTTCGTGATTATCTCCAGACTCATTTGTGGTGCCTCAAAGAGCAATGGTTCATTGTTTTCCATGGCTAATATTCCATTGTGTACATGGACCACTTCTTCTTTATCCATTCACCTCTTGTTGGATATTTTGATTGCTTCACTGTCTTGGCTAATGTGAATAAGGCTGCACTGCAGTTTTGCGGCCTGTGTCTTCTCGATTCTTGGCTTCTCAGGTGAGAGGTCCAATGGTGTGCCTGCTGGATTGAATGGTACCTCCATTTTTACTTTTAAACACAGCTCCTTTCTCTTCTCATTATTGGCTGTTACCCCTTTACGTCTCACCAGCAGGTAGAGGGGACACAGTTCTTAAAAACCCCGTCAGCATTTATTGTTTGTAGACATTTTGCTGATGGTCAGTCGACTGGTCTAAGTTGAAACTTTTTGTAGATTAGATTGCATGGGTCTAACACTCCCTGAGGTTGAGCTTTTATCCATTTTCCTTTTTTTTTTTAAAAGAGCGTGAGTAAAACTTAACTCCTCATACTCTCTTCTTGAAACATTTGCCTGTTTTGAATTTTTTTGTCCATTCCCTACTTCAGCACAATTTTTTAGGGCAGGTGTCCTTTACAGCCCTGAGTCCTTGTGAATGTTAAGTGACCATTAGCTGTGAGTTTAAAGCTGCTCTTGCAGGAAAAGGCCAGAAGGTGGCAGCATTTCTCCTTTACCAAATTTGGTAACTGGGGAAACAGAGCCTTAATGGAAGTGGTGTTCTAGGTTGTAAATTCGAATGGAATGTGCCAGGAAAAAAGCACTTTATGTTTATGTCTCTTTACTTCTTGTTCATAATTGTAATTTACTTTTTATTTTTTATCCCAGCAAATTGGATTACATTGGTTTGTTTGTTCTAGGTGTGCAAGATGTGGTTCTTTCACACATATACGTGTATCTATTCTTCCTCGCATCCTTTTCCCATGTAGGTTATGACACAATGTTGAGTACTCTTCTCCTGGTCTTCCGTACGTCTTTGGTGATTATATATTTCACATGGTATGTATATCTCTGTTAACCCCAATATGGTAATGTATCCAATCCTCATCCCTTTCTATTTGGTGAACCATAAGTTTTTTTAATGAATCTGTGATTGCCTTTCTCTGTGGAAATATCTTCCTTGGTATCAATTTTTAAGTAACTCCTAAAAGTGATATGATAGGATATGTGTCTTTTGCTTTCTCACTTACTACAGGTGGCGTGATTACGTCTAGACTCATGTATGGTGCTGTAAATGGCATTGTTTCATTTTTTTCACTAGCGAATATTCCATCTGTACATGGAGGAGTTCTTCTTTGTCCACCCATCTGTTGGTGGACTTTTTGGTTACTTCCATATCTTGGCTATTGTAATACTGTGCCATGCAGATTTGCCTGCCTGTGTCTTTCCAATTCTTTCTTCTTAGATTATAGGTCGAGGAGTGGGCCTGCTGGATCATACGGTAGCTCAATGTTTACCTTTTTAAGGCACCTCCATTCTGTTCTCATTCGTGGCCCTTTTCAAGTTACGTCCCACTTGAAGTTGAGGGTATGCATTTCTCCACAACACCTTCAGCATTTATTGTTTGTAGTTTCCTTGCTGATGGTTATTCTGACAAGTGTGAGCTGATACCTCTTTGTGGTTGAATTCGCCTGTGCCTCATAATCCGTTGAAATTGAGCTTTAAGGCATGTCCTTTTTATTTTTCAACCTGTGATTACCCCTTAGTTCTTCAAAGTGTTCTCTTAAAGTATGTGTCACATTTTGAAATGTTTTGGCCATTACCTCCCTCAAGACATTTTGAGGGTAGCTTTCATTTACAGTTCTGCAGTACTTGTTCCTATGAAATGACCATTAGCACAGGCTTTAAAGCTGCTTTTGCAGGTAAATGCCAGAGGGCGGCAGCCTTTCTATGTCCCCACCATGGTAACTAGGGAAAAGCCCTTGCGGCCTGTGGTGTTTCTCGGTTATAAATTAGAGTGGAGTGTGCCCGGACAAACCCACACAAGCTGATGTCTCCTTACTTTTGTTGGATTTTTAAATTTAATTTTTAGTTTTTATTGGAGTAATTCCCCAGTGTGCACGTGGACCACTTCTACTTTGCGCATTCCTAGGTTGATGGACATTTTCATTGCTTCCAAGTGTTGGCTATGGCAAATATTGTTGGAGTGCAGGATTGCCAGCCTGTGACTTTTTGATTCTCATTTTCTCAGTTGATAGGCCCAGCAGTGGGTGTGATTGATTGACTGGTAGCAACGTGTTTCCCTTTTCAAAGCACCTTCTTTGTGTTTTCATTAGTGGCTCTTACCACGTCCCCCTTAGAATCGAGGGTATGCATTTCTCCACAATCGATTTAGCATTTATTGTTTGCTGCCTTTATGCTAATGGCCCTACTGGCTGCTGTATGCTGATAGGGTTTTGTAATTTGGGTTTGCATGTCTTTGAAAATTCGTAAAACTCATCATGTTTCTCCACCGTTTTCTTTTCTGTTAAAAAAAAGGAAACAGTTGGGAGTACAATATATCTCTTGAAAATGTCTTCTTGGAAGATTGCCCTATTTTGAAATTTTTGGTCGATTTTCCACCTCATAATTTTTTTAGAGAGCAGGTGTCATTTCCCGAACTGCTAGTTTGGTGAATATTTAGTGACCATTAGCAATGGGTTTAAAGCTGCTGTTGTGGGAAGTGGCCTCAAGTAGGCAGCATTTCTCCACTCCCAAATCTGGGTACTAGGGCAGCAGAGCCTTTCTGGAAGTCGTGTTCCTAGGTTGTAAATTAAATTGGAATGTGCCTGGAGAAACCCCCATAAGTTTATGTCTCATTATTTCTTCGTGGTTTTAATTTTTTTTTTTAATTGGGGTAAAGCTTCGAATATTGTCTGTCCTAGGTGTACTCAATCTGGTTCATTTGTACATTATATATGTCTATTCAAGTACAGATCCTCTTCCCATGTAAAATGTTACAGAGGGTTCCACAGACCTCCCTTGCTAGATGGTCGGTCTTTTTGAGATATATATATACTATGTGTTTGTATACATATAGCAACACTAATCTTAACTTATCCATTCCCCCCACCTTTCCTTTTAGATGAGCATAGTTTGTTTTCTAAGTCTGTGAGTGTCTTTCTCTGTGGAAATATATTCATTTGTGTCAGTTATTAGATAACGCCTATAAGTGATATCATAGAATACAGGTCTTTGGTTTCCGAGTTACCTCATGTTTCGTGATTATCTCCAGACTCATTTGTGGTGCCTCAAAGAGCAATGGTTCATTGTTTTCCATGGCTAATATTCCATTGTGTACATGGACCACTTCTTCTTTATCCATTCACCTCTTGTTGGATATTTTGATTGCTTCACTGTCTTGGCTATTGTGAATAAGGCTGCACTGCAGCTTTTGCGGCCTGTGTCTTCTCGATTCTTGTCTTCTCAGGTGAGAGGTCCAATGGTGCGCCTGCTGGATTGAATGGTACCTCCATTTTTACTTTTAAACACAGCTCCTTTCTCTTCTCATTATTGGCTGTTACCCCTTTACGTCTCACCAGCAGGTAGAGGGGACACAGTTCTTAAAAACCCCGTCAGCATTTATTGTTTGTAGACATTTTGCTGATGGTCAGTCGACTGGTCTAAGTTGAAACTTTTTGTAGATTAGATTGCATGGGTCTAACACTCCCTGAGGTTGAGCTTTTATCCATTTTCCTTTTTTTTTAAAAGAGCGTGAGTAAAACTTTACTCCTCATACTCTCTTCTTGAAACATTTGCCTGTTGTGAATTTTTTTGTCCATTCCCTACTTCAGCACAATTTTTTAGGGCAGGTGTCCTTTACAGCCCTGAGTCCTTGTGAATGTTAAGTGACCATTAGCTGTGAGTTTAAAGCTGCTCTTGCAGGAAACGGCCACAAGGTGGCAGCAATTCTCCTTTACCAAATTTGGTAACTGGGGAAACAGAGCCTTAATGGAAGTGGTGTTCTAGGTTGTAAATTCGAATGGAATGTGCCAGGAAAAAAGCACTTTATGTTTATGTCTCATTACTTCTTGTTCATAATTGTAATTTACTTTTTATTTTTTATCACAGCAAATTTGATTACAATGGTTTGTTTGTTCTAGGTGTGCAAGATGTGGTTCTTTCACACATATACGTGTATCTATTCTTCCTCGCATCCTTTTCCCCTGTAGGTTATGACACAATGTTGAGTAGTCTTCTCCTGGTCTTCCGTACGTCTTTGGTGATTATATATTTCACATGGTATGTATAGCTCTGTTAACCCCAATATGGTAATGTATCCAATCCTCATCCCTTTCTATTTGGTGAACCATCAGATTTTTTAATGAGTCTGTGATTGCCTTTCTCTGTGGAAATATCTTCATTGGTATCAATTTTTAAGTAACTCCTAAAAGTGATATGATAGGATATGTGTCTTTTGCTTTCTCACTTACTACAGTTGGCGTGATTACGTCTAGACTCATGTATGGTGCTGTAAATGGCATTGTTTCATTTTTTTCACTAGCGAATATTCCATCTGTACATGGAGGATTTCTTCTTTGTCCACCCATCTGTTGGTGGACTTTTTGGTTACTTCCATATCTTGGCTATTGTAATACTGTGCCATGCAGATTTGCCTGCCTGTGTCTTTCCAATTCTTTCTTCTTAGATTATAGGTCGAGGAGTGGGCCTGCTGGATCATACGGTAGCTCAATGTTTACCTTTTTAAGGCACCTCCATTCTGTTCTCATTCGTGGCCCTTTTCAAGTTACGTCCCACTTGAAGTTGAGGGTATGCATTTCTCCACAACACCTTCAGCATTTATTGTTTGTAGTTTCCTTGCTGATGGTTATTCTGACAAGTGTGAGCTGATACCTCTTTGTGGTTGAATTCGCCTGTGCCTCATAATCCGTTGAAATTGAGCTTTAAGGCATGTCCTTTTTATTTTTCAACCTCTGATTGCCCCTTAGTTCTTCAAAGTGTTCTCTTAAAGTATGTGTCACATTTTGAAATGTTTTGGCCATTACCTCCCTCAAGACATTTTGAGGGTAGCTTTCATTTACAGTTCTGCAGTACTTGTTCCTATGAAATGACCATTAGCACAGGCTTTAAAGCTGCTTTTGCAGGTAAATGCCAGAGGGCGGCAGCCTTTCTATGTCCCCACCATGGTAACTAGGGAAAAGCCCTTGCGGCCTGTGGTGTTTCTCGGTTATAAATTAGAGTGGAGTGTGCCCGGACAAACCCACACAAGCTGATGTCTCCTTACTTTTGTTGGATTTTTAAATTTAATTTTTAGTTTTTATTGGAGTAATTCCCCAGTGTGCACATGGACCACTTCTACTTTGCACATTCCTCGGTTGATGGACATTTTCATTGCTTCCAAGTGTTGGCTCTGGTAAATATTGTTGGAGTGCAGGATTGCCAGCCTGTGACTTTTTGATTCTCATTTTCTCAGTTGATAGGCCCAGCAGTGGGTGTGATTGATTGACTGGTAGCACCGTGTTTCCCTTTTCAAAGCACCTTCTTTGTGTTTTCATTAGTGGCTCTTACCACGTCCCCCTTAGAATCGAGTGTATGCATTTCTCCACAATCGATTTAGCATTTATTGTTTGCTGCCTTTATGCTAATGGCCCTACTGGCTGCTGTGTGCTGATAGGGTTTTGTAATTTGGTTTTGCATGTCTTTGAAAATTCGTAAAACTCATCATTTTTCTCCACCTTTTTCTTTTCTGTTAAAAAAAAGGAAACAATTGGGAGTACAATATATCTCTTGAAATTTTCTTCTTGGAAGGTTGCCCTATTTTGAAATTTTTGGTCGATTTTCCACCCCAGAATGTTTTTAGAGAGCAGGTGTCATTTCCCGAACTGCAAGTTTGGTGAATATTTAGTGACCATTAGCAATGGGTTTAAAGCTGCTGTTGTGGGAAGTGGCCTCAAGTAGGCAGCATTTCTCCACTCCCAAATCTGGGTACTAGGGCAGCAGAGCCTTTCTGGAAGTCGTGTTCCTAGGTTGTAAATTAAATTGGAATGTGCCTGGAGAAACCCCCATAAGTTTATGTCTCATTATTTCTTCTTGGTTTTAAAATTTTTTTTAATTGGGGTAAAGCTTCGAATATTCTCTGTCCTAGGTGTACACAATCTGGTTCATTTGTACATTATATATGTCTATTCAAGTACAGATCCTCTTCCCATGTAAAATGTTACAGAGGGTTCCACAGACCTCCCTTGCTAGATGGTCGGTCTTTTTGAGATATGTATATACTATGTGTTTGTATACATATAGCAACACTAATTTTAACTTATCCATTCCCCCCACCTTTCCTTTTAGATGAGCATAGTTTGTTTTCTAAGTCTCTGAGTGTCTTTCTCTGTGGAAATATATTCATTCGTGTCAGTTATTAGATAACGCCTATAAGTGATATCATAGAATACAGGTCTTTGGTTTCCGAGTTACCTCATGTTTCGTGATTATCTCCAGACTCATTTGTGGTGCCTCAAAGAGCAATGGTTCATTGTTTTCCATGGCTAATATTCCATTGTGTACATGGACCACTTCTTCTTTATCCATTCACCTCTTGTTGGATATTTTGATTGCTTCACTGTCTTGGCTAATGTGAATAAGGCTGCACTGCAGTTTTGCGGCCTGTGTCTTCTCGATTCTTGGCTTCTCAGGTGAGAGGTCCAATGGTGTGCCTGCTGGATTGAATGGTACCTCCATTTTTACTTTTAAACACAGCTCCTTTCTCTTCTCATTATTGGCTGTTACCCCTTTACGTCTCACCAGCAGGTAGAGGGGACACAGTTCTTAAAAACCCCGTCAGCATTTATTGTTTGTAGACATTTTGCTGATGGTCAGTCGACTGGTCTAAGTTGAAACTTTTTGTAGATTAGATTGCATGGGTCTAACACTCCCTGAGGTTGAGCTTTTATCCATTTTCCTTTTTTTTTTTAAAAGAGCGTGAGTAAAACTTAACTCCTCATACTCTCTTCTTGAAACATTTGCCTGTTTTGAATTTTTTTGTCCATTCCCTACTTCAGCACAATTTTTTAGGGCAGGTGTCCTTTACAGCCCTGAGTCCTTGTGAATGTTAAGTGACCATTAGCTGTGAGTTTAAAGCTGCTCTTGCAGGAAAAGGCCAGAAGGTGGCAGCATTTCTCCTTTACCAAATTTGGTAACTGGGGAAACAGAGCCTTAATGGAAGTGGTGTTCTAGGTTGTAAATTCGAATGGAATGTGCCAGGAAAAAAGCACTTTATGTTTATGTCTCTTTACTTCTTGTTCATAATTGTAATTTACTTTTTATTTTTTATCCCAGCAAATTGGATTACATTGGTTTGTTTGTTCTAGGTGTGCAAGATGTGGTTCTTTCACACATATACGTGTATCTATTCTTCCTCGCATCCTTTTCCCATGTAGGTTATGACACAATGTTGAGTACTCTTCTCCTGGTCTTCCGTACGTCTTTGGTGATTATATATTTCACATGGTATGTATATCTCTGTTAACCCCAATATGGTAATGTATCCAATCCTCATCCCTTTCTATTTGGTGAACCATAAGTTTTTTTAATGAATCTGTGATTGCCTTTCTCTGTGGAAATATCTTCCTTGGTATCAATTTTTAAGTAACTCCTAAAAGTGATATGATAGGATATGTGTCTTTTGCTTTCTCACTTACTACAGGTGGCGTGATTACGTCTAGACTCATGTATGGTGCTGTAAATGGCATTGTTTCATTTTTTTCACTAGCGAATATTCCATCTGTACATGGAGGAGTTCTTCTTTGTCCACCCATCTGTTGGTGGACTTTTTGGTTACTTCCATATCTTGGCTATTGTAATACTGTGCCATGCAGATTTGCCTGCCTGTGTCTTTCCAATTCTTTCTTCTTAGATTATAGGTCGAGGAGTGGGCCTGCTGGATCATACGGTAGCTCAATGTTTACCTTTTTAAGGCACCTCCATTCTGTTCTCATTCGTGGCCCTTTTCAAGTTACGTCCCACTTGAAGTTGAGGGTATGCATTTCTCCACAACACCTTCAGCATTTATTGTTTGTAGTTTCCTTGCTGATGGTTATTCTGACAAGTGTGAGCTGATACCTCTTTGTGGTTGAATTCGCCTGTGCCTCATAATCCGTTGAAATTGAGCTTTAAGGCATGTCCTTTTTATTTTTCAACCTGTGATTACCCCTTAGTTCTTCAAAGTGTTCTCTTAAAGTATGTGTCACATTTTGAAATGTTTTGGCCATTACCTCCCTCAAGACATTTTGAGGGTAGCTTTCATTTACAGTTCTGCAGTACTTGTTCCTATGAAATGACCATTAGCACAGGCTTTAAAGCTGCTTTTGCAGGTAAATGCCAGAGGGCGGCAGCCTTTCTATGTCCCCACCATGGTAACTAGGGAAAAGCCCTTGCGGCCTGTGGTGTTTCTCGGTTATAAATTAGAGTGGAGTGTGCCCGGACAAACCCACACAAGCTGATGTCTCCTTACTTTTGTTGGATTTTTAAATTTAATTTTTAGTTTTTATTGGAGTAATTCCCCAGTGTGCACGTGGACCACTTCTACTTTGCGCATTCCTAGGTTGATGGACATTTTCATTGCTTCCAAGTGTTGGCTATGGCAAATATTGTTGGAGTGCAGGATTGCCAGCCTGTGACTTTTTGATTCTCATTTTCTCAGTTGATAGGCCCAGCAGTGGGTGTGATTGATTGACTGGTAGCAACGTGTTTCCCTTTTCAAAGCACCTTCTTTGTGTTTTCATTAGTGGCTCTTACCACGTCCCCCTTAGAATCGAGGGTATGCATTTCTCCACAATCGATTTAGCATTTATTGTTTGCTGCCTTTATGCTAATGGCCCTACTGGCTGCTGTATGCTGATAGGGTTTTGTAATTTGGGTTTGCATGTCTTTGAAAATTCGTAAAACTCATCATGTTTCTCCACCGTTTTCTTTTCTGTTAAAAAAAAGGAAACAGTTGGGAGTACAATATATCTCTTGAAAATGTCTTCTTGGAAGATTGCCCTATTTTGAAATTTTTGGTCGATTTTCCACCTCATAATTTTTTTAGAGAGCAGGTGTCATTTCCCGAACTGCTAGTTTGGTGAATATTTAGTGACCATTAGCAATGGGTTTAAAGCTGCTGTTGTGGGAAGTGGCCTCAAGTAGGCAGCATTTCTCCACTCCCAAATCTGGGTACTAGGGCAGCAGAGCCTTTCTGGAAGTCGTGTTCCTAGGTTGTAAATTAAATTGGAATGTGCCTGGAGAAACCCCCATAAGTTTATGTCTCATTATTTCTTCGTGGTTTTAATTTTTTTTTTTAATTGGGGTAAAGCTTCGAATATTGTCTGTCCTAGGTGTACTCAATCTGGTTCATTTGTACATTATATATGTCTATTCAAGTACAGATCCTCTTCCCATGTAAAATGTTACAGAGGGTTCCACAGACCTCCCTTGCTAGATGGTCGGTCTTTTTGAGATATATATATACTATGTGTTTGTATACATATAGCAACACTAATCTTAACTTATCCATTCCCCCCACCTTTCCTTTTAGATGAGCATAGTTTGTTTTCTAAGTCTGTGAGTGTCTTTCTCTGTGGAAATATATTCATTTGTGTCAGTTATTAGATAACGCCTATAAGTGATATCATAGAATACAGGTCTTTGGTTTCCGAGTTACCTCATGTTTCGTGATTATCTCCAGACTCATTTGTGGTGCCTCAAAGAGCAATGGTTCATTGTTTTCCATGGCTAATATTCCATTGTGTACATGGACCACTTCTTCTTTATCCATTCACCTCTTGTTGGATATTTTGATTGCTTCACTGTCTTGGCTATTGTGAATAAGGCTGCACTGCAGCTTTTGCGGCCTGTGTCTTCTCGATTCTTGTCTTCTCAGGTGAGAGGTCCAATGGTGCGCCTGCTGGATTGAATGGTACCTCCATTTTTACTTTTAAACACAGCTCCTTTCTCTTCTCATTATTGGCTGTTACCCCTTTACGTCTCACCAGCAGGTAGAGGGGACACAGTTCTTAAAAACCCCGTCAGCATTTATTGTTTGTAGACATTTTGCTGATGGTCAGTCGACTGGTCTAAGTTGAAACTTTTTGTAGATTAGATTGCATGGGTCTAACACTCCCTGAGGTTGAGCTTTTATCCATTTTCCTTTTTTTTTAAAAGAGCGTGAGTAAAACTTTACTCCTCATACTCTCTTCTTGAAACATTTGCCTGTTGTGAATTTTTTTGTCCATTCCCTACTTCAGCACAATTTTTTAGGGCAGGTGTCCTTTACAGCCCTGAGTCCTTGTGAATGTTAAGTGACCATTAGCTGTGAGTTTAAAGCTGCTCTTGCAGGAAACGGCCACAAGGTGGCAGCAATTCTCCTTTACCAAATTTGGTAACTGGGGAAACAGAGCCTTAATGGAAGTGGTGTTCTAGGTTGTAAATTCGAATGGAATGTGCCAGGAAAAAAGCACTTTATGTTTATGTCTCATTACTTCTTGTTCATAATTGTAATTTACTTTTTATTTTTTATCACAGCAAATTTGATTACAATGGTTTGTTTGTTCTAGGTGTGCAAGATGTGGTTCTTTCACACATATACGTGTATCTATTCTTCCTCGCATCCTTTTCCCCTGTAGGTTATGACACAATGTTGAGTAGTCTTCTCCTGGTCTTCCGTACGTCTTTGGTGATTATATATTTCACATGGTATGTATAGCTCTGTTAACCCCAATATGGTAATGTATCCAATCCTCATCCCTTTCTATTTGGTGAACCATCAGATTTTTTAATGAGTCTGTGATTGCCTTTCTCTGTGGAAATATCTTCATTGGTATCAATTTTTAAGTAACTCCTAAAAGTGATATGATAGGATATGTGTCTTTTGCTTTCTCACTTACTACAGTTGGCGTGATTACGTCTAGACTCATGTATGGTGCTGTAAATGGCATTGTTTCATTTTTTTCACTAGCGAATATTCCATCTGTACATGGAGGATTTCTTCTTTGTCCACCCATCTGTTGGTGGACTTTTTGGTTACTTCCATATCTTGGCTATTGTAATACTGTGCCATGCAGATTTGCCTGCCTGTGTCTTTCCAATTCTTTCTTCTTAGATTATAGGTCGAGGAGTGGGCCTGCTGGATCATACGGTAGCTCAATGTTTACCTTTTTAAGGCACCTCCATTCTGTTCTCATTCGTGGCCCTTTTCAAGTTACGTCCCACTTGAAGTTGAGGGTATGCATTTCTCCACAACACCTTCAGCATTTATTGTTTGTAGTTTCCTTGCTGATGGTTATTCTGACAAGTGTGAGCTGATACCTCTTTGTGGTTGAATTCGCCTGTGCCTCATAATCCGTTGAAATTGAGCTTTAAGGCATGTCCTTTTTATTTTTCAACCTCTGATTGCCCCTTAGTTCTTCAAAGTGTTCTCTTAAAGTATGTGTCACATTTTGAAATGTTTTGGCCATTACCTCCCTCAAGACATTTTGAGGGTAGCTTTCATTTACAGTTCTGCAGTACTTGTTCCTATGAAATGACCATTAGCACAGGCTTTAAAGCTGCTTTTGCAGGTAAATGCCAGAGGGCGGCAGCCTTTCTATGTCCCCACCATGGTAACTAGGGAAAAGCCCTTGCGGCCTGTGGTGTTTCTCGGTTATAAATTAGAGTGGAGTGTGCCCGGACAAACCCACACAAGCTGATGTCTCCTTACTTTTGTTGGATTTTTAAATTTAATTTTTAGTTTTTATTGGAGTAATTCCCCAGTGTGCACATGGACCACTTCTACTTTGCACATTCCTCGGTTGATGGACATTTTCATTGCTTCCAAGTGTTGGCTCTGGTAAATATTGTTGGAGTGCAGGATTGCCAGCCTGTGACTTTTTGATTCTCATTTTCTCAGTTGATAGGCCCAGCAGTGGGTGTGATTGATTGACTGGTAGCACCGTGTTTCCCTTTTCAAAGCACCTTCTTTGTGTTTTCATTAGTGGCTCTTACCACGTCCCCCTTAGAATCGAGTGTATGCATTTCTCCACAATCGATTTAGCATTTATTGTTTGCTGCCTTTATGCTAATGGCCCTACTGGCTGCTGTGTGCTGATAGGGTTTTGTAATTTGGTTTTGCATGTCTTTGAAAATTCGTAAAACTCATCATTTTTCTCCACCGTTTTCTTTTCTGTTAAAAAAGAGGAAACAATTGGGAGTACAATATATCTCTTGAAATTTTCTTCTTGGAAGGTTGCCCTATTTTGAAATTTTTGGTCGATTTTCCACCCCAGAATGTTTTTAGAGAGCAGGTGTCATTTCCCGAACTGCAAGTTTGGTGAATATTTAGTGACCATTAGCAATGGGTTTAAAGCTGCTGTTGTGGGAAGTGGCCTCAAGTAGGCAGCATTTCTCCACTCCCAAATCTGGGTACTAGGGCAGCAGAGCCTTTCTGGAAGTCGTGTTCCTAGGTTGTAAATTAAATTGGAATGTGCCTGGAGAAACCCCCATAAGTTTATGTCTCATTATTTCTTCTTGGTTTTAAAATTTTTTTTAATTGGGGTAAAGCTTCGAATATTGTCTGTCCTAGGTGTACACAATCTGGTTCATTTGTACATTATATATGTCTATTCAAGTACAGATCCTCTTCCCATGTAAAATGTTACAGAGGGTTCCACAGACCTCCCTTGCTAGATGGTCGGTCTTTTTGAGATATGTATATACTATGTGTTTGTATACATATAGCAACACTAATTTTAACTTATCCATTCCCCCCACCTTTCCTTTTAGATGAGCATAGTTTGTTTTCTAAGTCTCTGAGTGTCTTTCTCTGTGGAAATATATTCATTCGTGTCAGTTATTAGATAACGCCTATAAGTGATATCATAGAATACAGGTCTTTGGTTTCCGAGTTACCTCATGTTTCGTGATTATCTCCAGACTCATTTGTGGTGCCTCAAAGAGCAATGGTTCATTGTTTTCCATGGCTAATATTCCATTGTGTACATGGACCACTTCTTCTTTATCCATTCACCTCTTGTTGGATATTTTGATTGCTTCACTGTCTTGGCTAATGTGAATAAGGCTGCACTGCAGTTTTGCGGCCTGTGTCTTCTCGATTCTTGGCTTCTCAGGTGAGAGGTCCAATGGTGTGCCTGCTGGATTGAATGGTACCTCCATTTTTACTTTTAAACACAGCTCCTTTCTCTTCTCATTATTGGCTGTTACCCCTTTACGTCTCACCAGCAGGTAGAGGGGACACAGTTCTTAAAAACCCCGTCAGCATTTATTGTTTGTAGACATTTTGCTGATGGTCAGTCGACTGGTCTAAGTTGAAACTTTTTGTAGATTAGATTGCATGGGTCTAACACTCCCTGAGGTTGAGCTTTTATCCATTTTCCTTTTTTTTTTTAAAAGAGCGTGAGTAAAACTTAACTCCTCATACTCTCTTCTTGAAACATTTGCCTGTTTTGAATTTTTTTGTCCATTCCCTACTTCAGCACAATTTTTTAGGGCAGGTGTCCTTTACAGCCCTGAGTCCTTGTGAATGTTAAGTGACCATTAGCTGTGAGTTTAAAGCTGCTCTTGCAGGAAAAGGCCAGAAGGTGGCAGCATTTCTCCTTTACCAAATTTGGTAACTGGGGAAACAGAGCCTTAATGGAAGTGGTGTTCTAGGTTGTAAATTCGAATGGAATGTGCCAGGAAAAAAGCACTTTATGTTTATGTCTCTTTACTTCTTGTTCATAATTGTAATTTACTTTTTATTTTTTATCCCAGCAAATTGGATTACATTGGTTTGTTTGTTCTAGGTGTGCAAGATGTGGTTCTTTCACACATATACGTGTATCTATTCTTCCTCGCATCCTTTTCCCATGTAGGTTATGACACAATGTTGAGTACTCTTCTCCTGGTCTTCCGTACGTCTTTGGTGATTATATATTTCACATGGTATGTATATCTCTGTTAACCCCAATATGGTAATGTATCCAATCCTCATCCCTTTCTATTTGGTGAACCATAAGTTTTTTTAATGAATCTGTGATTGCCTTTCTCTGTGGAAATATCTTCCTTGGTATCAATTTTTAAGTAACTCCTAAAAGTGATATGATAGGATATGTGTCTTTTGCTTTCTCACTTACTACAGGTGGCGTGATTACGTCTAGACTCATGTATGGTGCTGTAAATGGCATTGTTTCATTTTTTTCACTAGCGAATATTCCATCTGTACATGGAGGAGTTCTTCTTTGTCCACCCATCTGTTGGTGGACTTTTTGGTTACTTCCATATCTTGGCTATTGTAATACTGTGCCATGCAGATTTGCCTGCCTGTGTCTTTCCAATTCTTTCTTCTTAGATTATAGGTCGAGGAGTGGGCCTGCTGGATCATACGGTAGCTCAATGTTTACCTTTTTAAGGCACCTCCATTCTGTTCTCATTCGTGGCCCTTTTCAAGTTACGTCCCACTTGAAGTTGAGGGTATGCATTTCTCCACAACACCTTCAGCATTTATTGTTTGTAGTTTCCTTGCTGATGGTTATTCTGACAAGTGTGAGCTGATACCTCTTTGTGGTTGAATTCGCCTGTGCCTCATAATCCGTTGAAATTGAGCTTTAAGGCATGTCCTTTTTATTTTTCAACCTCTGATTGCCCCTTAGTTCTTCAAAGTGTTCTCTTAAAGTATGTGTCACATTTTGAAATGTTTTGGCCATTACCTCCCTCAAGACATTTTGAGGGTAGCTTTCATTTACAGTTCTGCAGTACTTGTTCCTATGAAATGACCATTACCACAGGCTTTAAAGCTGCTTTTGCAGGTAAATGCCAGAGGGCGGCAGCCTTTCTATGTCCCCACCATGGTAACTAGGGAAAAGCCCTTGCGGCCTGTGGTGTTTCTCGGTTATAAATTAGAGTGGAGTGTGCCCGGACAAACCCACACAACCTGATGTCTCCTTACTTTTGTTGGATTTTTAAATTTAATTTTTAGTTTTTATTGGAGTAATTCCCCAGTGTGCACGTGGACCACTTCTACTTTGCGCATTCCTCGGTTGATGGACATATTCATTGCTTCCAAGTGTTGGCTATGGTAAATATTGTTGGAGTGCAGGATTGCCAGCCTGTGACTTTTTGATTCTCATTTTCTCAGTTGATAGGCCCAGCAGTGGGTGTGATTGATTGACTGGTAGCACCGTGTTTCCCTTTTCAAAGCACCTTCTTTGTGTTTTCATTAGTGGCTCTTACCACGTCCCCCTTAGAATCGAGGGTATGCATTTCTCCACAATCGATTTAGCATTTATTGTTTGCTGCCTTTATGCTAATGGCCCTACTGGCTGCTGTATGCTGATAGGGTTTTGTAATTTGGGTTTGCATGTCTTTGAAAATTCGTAAAACTCATCATGTTTCTCCACCGTTTTCTTTTCTGTTAAAAAAAAGGAAACAGTTGGGAGTACAATATATCTCTTGAAAATGTCTTCTTGGAAGATTGCCCTATTTTGAAATTTTTGGTCGATTTTCCACCTCATAATTTTTTTAGAGAGCAGGTGTCATTTCCCGAACTGCAAGTTTGGTGAATATTTAGTGACCATTAGCAATGGGTTTAAAGCTGCTGTTGTGGGAAGTGGCCTCAAGTAGGCAGCATTTCTCCACTCCCAAATCTGGGTACTAGGGCAGCAGAGCCTTTCTGGAAGTCGTGTTCCTAGGTTGTAAATTAAATTGGAATGTGCCTGGAGAAACCCCCATAAGTTTATGTCTCATTATTTCTTCTTGGTTTTAATTTTTTTTTTTAATTGGGGTAAAGCTTCGAATATTGTCTGTCCTAGGTGTACTCAATCTGGTTCATTTGTACATTATATATGTCTATTCAAGTACAGATCCTCTTCCCATGTAAAATGTTACAGAGGGTTCCACAGACCTCCCTTGCTAGATGGTCGGTCTTTTTGAGATATGTATATACTATGTGTTTGTATACATATAGCAACACTAATCTTAACTTATCCATTCCCCCCACCTTTCCTTTTAGATGAGCATAGTTTGTTTTCTAAGTCTGTGAGTGTCTTTCTCTGTGGAAATATATTCATTTGTGTCAGTTATTAGATAACGCCTATAAGTGATATCATAGAATACAGGTCTTTGGTTTCCGAGTTACCTCATGTTTCGTGATTATCTCCAGACTCATTTGTGGTGCCTCAAAGAGCAATGGTTCATTGTTTTCCATGGCTAATATTCCATTGTGTACATGGACCACTTCTTCTTTATCCATTCACCTCTTGTTGGATATTTTGATTGCTTCACTGTCTTGGCTATTGTGAATAAGGCTGCACTGCAGCTTTTGCGGCCTGTGTCTTCTCGATTCTTGTCTTCTCAGGTGAGAGGTCCAATGGTGCGCCTGCTGGATTGAATGGTACCTCCATTTTTACTTTTAAACACAGCTCCTTTCTCTTCTCATTATTGGCTGTTACCCCTTTACGTCTCACCAGCAGATAGAGGGGACACAGTTCTTAAAAACCCCTTCAGCATTTATTGTTTGTAGACATTTTGCTGATGGTCAGTCGACTGGTCTAAGTTGAAACTTTTTGTAGATTAGATTGCATGGGTCTAACACTCCCTGAGGTTGAGCTTTTATCCATTTTCCTTTTTTTTTAAAAGAGCGTGAGTAAAACTTTACTCCTCATACTCTCTTCTTGAAACATTTGCCTGTTGTGAATTTTTTTGTCCATTCCCTACTTCAGCACAATTTTTTAGGGCAGGTGTCCTTTACAGCCCTGAGTCCTTGTGAATGTTAAGTGACCATTAGCTGTGAGTTTAAAGCTGCTCTTGCAGGAAACGGCCAGAAGTTGGCAGCATTTCTACTTTACCAAATTTGGTAACTGGGGAAACAGAGCCTTAATGGAAGTGGTGTTCTAGGTTGTAAATTCGAATGGAATGTGCCAGGAAAAAAGCACTTTATGTTTATGTCTCATTACTTCTTGTTCATAATTGTAATTTACTTTTTATTTTTTATGACAGCAAATTTGATTACAATGGTTTGTTTGTTCTAGGTGTGCAAGATGTGGTTCTTTCACACATATACGTGTATCTATTCTTCCTCGCATCCTTTTCCCCTGTAGGTTATGACACAATGTTGAGTAGTCTTCTCCTGGTCTTCCGTACGTCTTTGGTGATTATATATTTCACATGGTATGTATAGCTCTGTTAACCCCAATATGGTAATGTATCCAATCCTCATCCCTTTCTATTTGGTGAACCATCAGATTTTTTAATGAGTCTGTGATTGCCTTTCTCTGTGGAAATATCTTCATTGGTATCAATTTTTAAGTAACTCCTAAAAGTGATATGATAGGATATGTGTCTTTTGCTTTCTCACTTACTACAGGTGGCGTGATTACGTCTAGACTCATGTATGGTGCTGTAAATGGCATTGTTTCATTTTTTTCACTAGCGAATATTCCATCTGTACATGGAGGATTTCTTCTTTGTCCACCCATCTGTTGGTGGACTTTTTGGTTACTTCCATATCTTGGCTATTGTAATACTGTGCCATGCAGATTTGCCTGCCTGTGTCTTTCCAATTCTTTCTTCTTAGATTATAGGTCGAGGAGTGGGCCTGCTGGATCATACGGTAGCTCAATGTTTACCTTTTTAAGGCACCTCCATTCTGTTCTCATTCGTGGCCCTTTTCAAGTTACGTCCCACTTGAAGTTGAGGGTATGCATTTCTCCACAACACCTTCAGCATTTATTGTTTGTAGTTTCCTTGCTGATGGTTATTCTGACAAGTGTGAGCTGATACCTCTTTGTGGTTGAATTCGCCTGTGCCTCATAATCCGTTGAAATTGAGCTTTAAGGCATGTCCTTTTTATTTTTCAACCTCTGATTGCCCCTTAGTTCTTCAAAGTGTTCTCTTAAAGTATGTGTCACATTTTGAAATGTTTTGGCCATTACCTCCCTCAAGACATTTTGAGGGTAGCTTTCATTTACAGTTCTGCAGTACTTGTTCCTATGAAATGACCATTAGCACAGGCTTTAAAGCTGCTTTTGCAGGTAAATGCCAGAGGGCGGCAGCCTTTCTATGTCCCCACCATGGTAACTAGGGAAAAGCCCTTGCGGCCTGTGGTGTTTCTCGGTTATAAATTAGAGTGGAGTGTGCCCGGACAAACCCACACAAGCTGATGTCTCCTTACTTTTGTTGGATTTTTAGTTTTTATTGGAGTAATTCCCCAGTGTGCACATGGACCACTTCTACTTTGCACATTCCTCGGTTGATGGACATTTTCATTGCTTCCAAGTGTTGGCTCTGGTAAATATTGTTGGAGTGCAGGATTGCCAGCCTGTGACTTTTTGATTCTCATTTTCTCAGTTGATAGGCCCAGCAGTGGGTGTGATTGATTGACTGGTAGCACCGTGTTTCCCTTTTCAAAGCACCTTCTTTGTGTTTTCATTAGTGGCTCTTACCACGTCCCCCTTAGAATCGAGTGTATGCATTTCTCCACAATCGATTTAGCATTTATTGTTTGCTGCCTTTATGCTAATGGCCCTACTGGCTGCTGTGTGCTGATAGGGTTTTGTAATTTGGTTTTGCATGTCTTTGAAAATTCGTAAAACTCATCATTTTTCTCCACCGTTTTCTTTTCTGTTAAAAAAAAGGAAACAATTGGGAGTACAATATATCTCTTGAAATTTTCTTCTTGGAAGGTTGCCCTATTTTGAAATTTTTGGTCGATTTTCCACCCCAGAATTTTTTTAGAGAGCAGGTGTCATTTCCCGAACTGCAAGTTTGGTGAATATTTAGTGACCATTAGCAATGGGTTTAAAGCTGCTGTTGTGGGAAGTGGCCTCAAGTAGGCAGCATTTCTCCACTCCCAAATCTGGGTACTAGGGCAGCAGAGCCTTTCTGGAAGTCGTGTTCCTAGGTTGTAAATTAAATTGGAATGTGCCTGGAGAAACCCCCATAAGTTTATGTCTCATTATTTCTTCTTGGTTTTAAAATTTTTTTTAATTGGGGTAAAGCTTCGAATATTGTCTGTCCTAGGTGTACACAATCTGGTTCATTTGTACATTATATATGTCTATTCAAGTACAGATCCTCTTCCCATGTAAAATGTTACAGAGGGTTCCACAGACCTCCCTTGCTAGATGGTCGGTCTTTTTGAGATATGTATATACTATGTGTTTGTATACATATAGCAACACTAATTTTAACTTATCCATTCCCCCCACCTTTCCTTTTAGATGAGCATAGTTTGTTTTCTAAGTCTCTGAGTGTCTTTCTCTGTGGAAATATATTCATTCGTGTCAGTTATTAGATAACGCCTATAAGTGATATCATAGAATACAGGTCTTTGGTTTCCGAGTTACCTCATGTTTCGTGATTATCTCCAGACTCATTTGTGGTGCCTCAAAGAGCAATGGTTCATTGTTTTCCATGGCTAATATTCCATTGTGTACATGGACCACTTCTTCTTTATCCATTCACCTCTTGTTGGATATTTTGATTGCTTCACTGTCTTGGCTAATGTGAATAAGGCTGCACTGCAGTTTTGCGGCCTGTGTCTTCTCGATTCTTGGCTTCTCAGGTGAGAGGTCCAATGGTGTGCCTGCTGGATTGAATGGTACCTCCATTTTTACTTTTAAACACAGCTCCTTTCTCTTCTCATTATTGGCTGTTACCCCTTTACATCTCACCAGCAGGTAGAGGGGACACAGTTCTTAAAAACCCCGTCAGCATTTATTGTTTGTAGACATTTTGCTGATGGTCAGTCGACTGGTCTAAGTTGAAACTTTTTGTAGATTAGATTGCATGGGTCTAACACTCCCTGAGGTTGAGCTTTTATCCATTTTCCTTTTTTTTTTTAAAAGAGCGTGAGTAAAACTTAACTCCTCATACTCTCTTCTTGAAACATTTGCCTGTTTTGAATTTTTTTGTCCATTCCCTACTTCAGCACAATTTTTTAGGGCAGGTGTCCTTTACAGCCCTGAGTCCTTGTGAATGTTAAGTGACCATTAGCTGTGAGTTTAAAGCTGCTCTTGCAGGAAAAGGCCAGAAGGTGGCAGCATTTCTCCTTTACCAAATTTGGTAACTGGGGAAACAGAGCCTTAATGGAAGTGGTGTTCTAGGTTGTAAATTCGAATGGAATGTGCCAGGAAAAAAGCACTTTATGTTTATGTCTCTTTACTTCTTGTTCATAATTGTAATTTACTTTTTATTTTTTATCCCAGCAAATTGGATTACATTGGTTTGTTTGTTCTAGGTGTGCAAGATGTGGTTCTTTCACACATATACGTGTATCTATTCTTCCTCGCATCCTTTTCCCATGTAGGTTATGACACAATGTTGAGTACTCTTCTCCTGGTCTTCCGTACGTCTTTGGTGATTATATATTTCACATGGTATGTATATCTCTGTTAACCCCAATATGGTAATGTATCCAATCCTCATCCCTTTCTATTTGGTGAACCATAAGTTTTTTTAATGAATCTGTGATTGCCTTTCTCTGTGGAAATATCTTCCTTGGTATCAATTTTTAAGTAACTCCTAAAAGTGATATGATAGGATATGTGTCTTTTGCTTTCTCACTTACTACAGGTGGCGTGATTACGTCTAGACTCATGTATGGTGCTGTAAATGGCATTGTTTCATTTTTTTCACTAGCGAATATTCCATCTGTACATGGAGGAGTTCTTCTTTGTCCACCCATCTGTTGGTGGACTTTTTGGTTACTTCCATATCTTGGCTATTGTAATACTGTGCCATGCAGATTTGCCTGCCTGTGTCTTTCCAATTCTTTCTTCTTAGATTATAGGTCGAGGAGTGGGCCTGCTGGATCATACGGTAGCTCAATGTTTACCTTTTTAAGGCACCTCCATTCTGTTCTCATTCGTGGCCCTTTTCAAGTTACGTCCCACTTGAAGTTGAGGGTATGCATTTCTCCACAACACCTTCAGCATTTATTGTTTGTAGTTTCCTTGCTGATGGTTATTCTGACAAGTGTGAGCTGATACCTCTTTGTGGTTGAATTCGCCTGTGCCTCATAATCCGTTGAAATTGAGCTTTAAGGCATGTCCTTTTTATTTTTCAACCTCTGATTGCCCCTTAGTTCTTCAAAGTGTTCTCTTAAAGTATGTGTCACATTTTGAAATGTTTTGGCCATTACCTCCCTCAAGACATTTTGAGGGTAGCTTTCATTTACAGTTCTGCAGTACTTGTTCCTATGAAATGACCATTACCACAGGCTTTAAAGCTGCTTTTGCAGGTAAATGCCAGAGGGCGGCAGCCTTTCTATGTCCCCACCATGGTAACTAGGGAAAAGCCCTTGCGGCCTGTGGTGTTTCTCGGTTATAAATTAGAGTGGAGTGTGCCCGGACAAACCCACACAACCTGATGTCTCCTTAATTTTGTTGGATTTTTAAATTTAATTTTTAGTTTTTATTGGAGTAATTCCCCAGTGTGCACGTGGACCACTTCTACTTTGCGCATTCCTCGGTTGATGGACATATTCATTGCTTCCAAGTGTTGGCTATGGTAAATATTGTTGGAGTGCAGGATTGCCAGCCTGTGACTTTTTGATTCTCATTTTCTCAGTTGATAGGCCCAGCAGTGGGTGTGATTGATTGACTGGTAGCACCGTGTTTCCCTTTTCAAAGCACCTTCTTTGTGTTTTCATTAGTGGCTCTTACCACGTCCCCCTTAGAATCGAGGGTATGCATTTCTCCACAATCGATTTAGCATTTATTGTTTGCTGCCTTTATGCTAATGGCCCTACTGGCTGCTGTATGCTGATAGGGTTTTGTAATTTGGGTTTGCATGTCTTTGAAAATTCGTAAAACTCATCATGTTTCTCCACCGTTTTCTTTTCTGTTAAAAAAAAGGAAACAGTTGGGAGTACAATATATCTCTTGAAAATGTCTTCTTGGAAGATTGCCCTATTTTGAAATTTTTGGTCGATTTTCCACCTCATAATTTTTTTAGAGAGCAGGTGTCATTTCCCGAACTGCAAGTTTGGTGAATATTTAGTGACCATTAGCAATGGGTTTAAAGCTGCTGTTGTGGGAAGTGGCCTCAAGTAGGCAGCATTTCTCCACTCCCAAATCTGGGTACTAGGGCAGCAGAGCCTTTCTGGAAGTCGTGTTCCTAGGTTGTAAATTAAATTGGAATGTGCCTGGAGAAACCCCCATAAGTTTATGTCTCATTATTTCTTCGTGGTTTTAATTTTTTTTTTTAATTGGGGTAAA
Organism: Eschrichtius robustus; assembly: GCF_028021215.1. Classification (NCBI taxonomy): domain Eukaryota; kingdom Metazoa; phylum Chordata; class Mammalia; order Artiodactyla; family Eschrichtiidae; genus Eschrichtius; species Eschrichtius robustus. The sequence goes on from NC_090832.1 coordinate 78,263,657, forward strand.
GCTTCGAATATTGTCTGTCCTAGGTGTACTCAATCTGGTTCATTTGTACATTATATATGTCTATTCAAGTACAGATCCTCTTCCCATGTAAAATGTTACAGAGGGTTCCACAGACCTCCCTTGCTAGATGGTCGGTCTTTTTGAGATATGTATATACTATGTGTTTGTATACATATAGCAACACTAATCTTAACTTATCCATTCCCCCCACCTTTCCTTTTAGATGAGCATAGTTTGTTTTCTAAGTCTGTGAGTGTCTTTCTCTGTGGAAATATATTCATTTGTGTCAGTTATTAGATAACGCCTATAAGTGATATCATAGAATACAGGTCTTTGGTTTCCGAGTTACCTCATGTTTCGTGATTATCTCCAGACTCATTTGTGGTGCCTCAAAGAGCAATGGTTCATTGTTTTCCATGGCTAATATTCCATTGTGTACATGGACCACTTCTTCTTTATCCATTCACCTCTTGTTGGATATTTTGATTGCTTCACTGTCTTGGCTATTGTGAATAAGGCTGCACTGCAGCTTTTGCGGCCTGTGTCTTCTCGATTCTTGTCTTCTCAGGTGAGAGGTCCAATGGTGCGCCTGCTGGATTGAATGGTACCTCCATTTTTACTTTTAAACACAGCTCCTTTCTCTTCTCATTATTGGCTGTTACCCCTTTACGTCTCACCAGCAGATAGAGGGGACACAGTTCTTAAAAACCCCGTCAGCATTTATTGTTTGTAGACATTTTGCTGATGGTCAGTCGACTGGTCTAAGTTGAAACTTTTTGTAGATTAGATTGCATGGGTCTAACACTCCCTGAGGTTGAGCTTTTATCCATTTTCCTTTTTTTTTAAAAGAGCGTGAGTAAAACTTTACTCCTCATACTCTCTTCTTGAAACATTTGCCTGTTGTGAATTTTTTTGTCCATTCCCTACTTCAGCACAATTTTTTAGGGCAGGTGTCCTTTACAGCCCTGAGTCCTTGTGAATGTTAAGTGACCATTAGCTGTGAGTTTAAAGCTGCTCTTGCAGGAAACGGCCAGAAGTTGGCAGCATTTCTACTTTACCAAATTTGGTAACTGGGGAAACAGAGCCTTAATGGAAGTGGTGTTCTAGGTTGTAAATTCGAATGGAATGTGCCAGGAAAAAAGCACTTTATGTTTATGTCTCATTACTTCTTGTTCATAATTGTAATTTACTTTTTATTTTTTATGACAGCAAATTTGATTACAATGGTTTGTTTGTTCTAGGTGTGCAAGATGTGGTTCTTTCACACATATACGTGTATCTATTCTTCCTCGCATCCTTTTCCCCTGTAGGTTATGACACAATGTTGAGTAGTCTTCTCCTGGTCTTCCGTACGTCTTTGGTGATTATATATTTCACATGGTATGTATAGCTCTGTTAACCCCAATATGGTAATGTATCCAATCCTCATCCCTTTCTATTTGGTGAACCATCAGATTTTTTAATGAGTCTGTGATTGCCTTTCTCTGTGGAAATATCTTCATTGGTATCAATTTTTAAGTAACTCCTAAAAGTGATATGATAGGATATGTGTCTTTTGCTTTCTCACTTACTACAGGTGGCGTGATTACGTCTAGACTCATGTATGGTGCTGTAAATGGCATTGTTTCATTTTTTTCACTAGCGAATATTCCATCTGTACATGGAGGATTTCTTCTTTGTCCACCCATCTGTTGGTGGACTTTTTGTTACTTCCATATCTTGGCTATTGTAATACTGTGCCATGCAGATTTGCCTGCCTGTGTCTTTCCAATTCTCTCTTCTTAGATTATATGTCGAGGAGTGGTTCCGCTGGATCATATGGTAGCTCAATGTTTACCTTTTTAAGGCACCTCCATTCTGCTCTCATTTGTGGCCCTTTCCAACTTCCGTCCCCCTTGAAGTTGAGGGTACGCATTTCTCCACAACACCTTCAGCATTTTTGTTTGTAGATTTCTTGTTGATGGTTATTCTGACAATTGTGAGCTGATACCTTTTTGTGGTTGAATTCGCACGTGCCTCATAATCCGTTGAAATTGAGCTTTAAGGCATGTCCTTTTTATTTTTCAAGCTGTGATTACCCCTTAGTTCTTCAAATTGTTTTCTTAAAGTATGTGTCACATTTTGAAATGTTTTGGCCATTACCTCCCTCAAGACATTTTGAGGGCAGGTTTCATTTACAGTTCTGCAGTACTTGTTCCTATGAAATGACCATGAGCACAGGTTTTAATGCTGCTTTTGCAGGTAACTGCCAGAGGGTGGCAGCCTTTCTATGTTCCCCACCCTGGTAACTAGGGAGAAGCCCTTGCGGCCTGTGGTGTTTCTCGGTTATAAATTAGAGTGGAGTGTGCCCGGACAAACCCACACAAGCTGATGTCTCCTGACTTTTGTTGGATTTTTAAATTTAATTTTTATTTTTTGTTGGAGTAATTTTCCACCGTGTACGTGGACCACTTCTACTTTGTGCATTCCTCGGTTGATGGACATTTTCATTGCTTCCAAGCGTTGGCTATGGTAAATATTGTTGGAGTGCAGGATTGCCAGCCTGTGACTTTTTGATTCTCATTTTCACAGGTGATAGGCCCAGCAGTGGGTGTGATTGACTGACTGGTAGCACCGTGTTTTCCTTTTCAAAACACCTTCTTTGTGTTTTCATTACTGGCACTTACCACGTCCCCGTTAGAATCGAGGGTACGCATTTCTCCACAATCGCTTCAGCATTTATTGTTTGCCGCATTTATGCTAATGGCCATACTGGCTGCTGTGAGCTGATAGGTTTTTGTAATGTGGGTTTGCATGTCTTTGAAAATTCGTAAAACTCATCATTTTTCTCCACCGTTTTCTTTTCTGTTAAAAAAAAGGAAACAGTTGGGAGTACAATATATCTCTTGAAATTGTCTTCTTGGAAGGTTGCCCTATTTTGAAATTTTTGGTCGATTTTCCACCCCAGAATTTTTTTAGAGAGCAGGTGTCATTTCCCGAACTGCAAGTTTGGTGAATATTTAGTGACCTTTAGCAATGGGTTTAAAGCTGCTGTTGTGGGAAGTGGCCTCAAGCAGGCAGCATTTCTCCATTCCCAAATCTGGGTACTAGGGCAGCAGAGCCTTTCTGGCAGTCGTGTTCCTAGGTTGTAAATTAAATTGGAATGTGCATGGAGAAACCCCCATACGTTTATGTCTCATTATTTCTTCTTGGATTTAAAAATTTTTTTTTAATTGGGGTAAAGCTTAGAATATTGTTTGTCCTAGGTGTACACAATCTGGTTCATTTGTACATTATATATGTCTATTCAAGTACAGATCCTCTTCCCATGTAAAATGTTACAGAGGTTTCCGCAGACCTCCCTTGCTACATGGTCGGTCTTTTTGAGAAATGTATATAATATGTGTTTGTATAGATATAGCAACACTAATCTTAATTTATCATTTCTCCCCACCTTTCCTTTTAGATGAGCATAGTTTGTTTTCTAAGTCTGTGAGTGTCTTTCTCTGTGGAAATATATTCATTTGTGTCAGTTATTAGATAACGCCTATAAGTGATATCATAGAATACAGGTCTTTGGTTTCCGAGTTACCTCATGTTTCGTGATTATCTCCAGACTCATTTGTGGTGCCTCAGAGAGCAATGGTTCATTGTTTTCCATGGCTAATATTCCATTGTGTACATGGACCACTTCTTCTTTATACATTCACCTGTTGTTGGACATTTTCATTGCTTCACTGTCTTGGCTATTGTGAATAAGGCTGCACTGCAGCTTTTGCGGCCTGAGTCTTCTCGATTCTTGTCTTCTCAGGTGAGAGGTCCAATGGTGCGCCTGCTGGATTGAATGGTACCTCCATTTTTACTTTTAAACACAGCTCCTTTCTGTTCTCATTTTTGGCTGTTACCCCTTTACGTCTCACCAGCAGGTAGAGGGGACACAGTTCTCTAAAACCCCTTCAGCATTTATTGTTTGTAGACTTTTTGCTGATGGTCAGTCGACTGGTGTAAGTTGAAACTTTTTACAGAATAGATTGCATGGGTCTAACACTCCCTGAGGTTGAGCTTTTATCCATTTTCCTTTTTTTTAAAACACCGTGAGTAAAACTTAACTCTTCATACTCTCTTCTTGAAACATTTGCCTGTTTTGAAATTTTTGTCCATTCCCTCCTTCAGCACATTTTTTTAGGGCAGGTGTCCTTTACAGCTCTGAGTCCTTGTGTATGTTAAGTGAGCATTAGCTCTGAGTTTAAAGCTGCTGTTGCAGGAAACGGCCACAAGGTGGCAGCATTTCTCCTTTTCCAAATTTCGTAACTAGGGAAACAGAGGCTTAATGGAAGTGGTTTTCTAGGTTGTAAATTAGAATGGAATGTGCCAGGAAAAAGCCCTTTAAGTTTATGTCTCATAACTTCTTGTTCATATTTGTAATTTACTTTTTATTCTTTATTCCAGCACATTTGATTACAATAGTTTGTTTGTTCTAGGTGTGCAAGATGTGCTTCTTTCACACACATACATGTTTCTATTCTTCCACGCATCCTTTTCCCATGTAGGTTATGCCACAATGTTGAGTAGTCTTCTCCTGGTCTTCCGTACGTCTTTGGTGATTATATATTTCACATGGTTTGTATATCTCTGTTAACCCCAGTATGGTAATGTATCCAATCCTCATCCCTTTCTATTTGGTGAACCATAAGATTTTTTTAATGAATCTGTGATTGCCTTTCTCTGTGGAAATATCTTCATTGGTATCAATTTTTAAGTAACTCCTAAAAGTGATATTATAGGATATGTGTCTTTGCTTTCTCACTTACTACAGGTGGCGTGATTACTTCTAGACTCATGTATGGTGCTGCAAATGGCATTGTTTCATTTTTTTCACTAGTGAATATTCCATCTGTACATGGAGGAGTTCTTCTTTGTCCACCCATCTGTTGGTGGACTTTTTGGTTACTTCCATATCTTGGCTATTGTAATACTGTGCCATGCAGATTTGCCTGCCTGTGTCTTTCCAATTCTCTCTTCTTAGATTATATGTCGAGGAGTGTTTCTGCTGGATCATATGGTAGCTCAATGTTTACCTTTTTAAGGCACCTCCATTCTGCTCTCATTTGTGGCCCTTTCCAACTTACGTCCCCCTTGAAGTTGAGGGTACACATTTCTCCACAACACCTTCAGCATTTTTGTTTGTAGATTTCTTGTTGATGGTTATTCTGACAATAGTGAGCTGATACCTTTTTGTGGTTGAATTTGCACGTGCCTCATAATCCGTTGAAATTGAGCTTTAAGGCATGTCCTTTTTATTTTTCAAGCTGTGATTACCCCTTAGTTCTTCAAATTGTTCTCTTAAAGTATGCGTCACATTTTGAAATGTTTTGGCCATTACCTCCCTCAAGACATTTTGAGGGCAGGTTTCATTAACAGTTCTGCAGTACTTGTTCCTATGAAATGACCATTAGCACAGGCTTTAATGCTGCTTTTGCAGGTAACTGCCAGAGGGTGGCAGCCTTTCTATGTTCCCCACCCTGGTAACTAGGGAGAAGCCATTGCGGCCTGTGGTGTTTCTCAGTTATAAATTAGAGTGGAGTGTGCCCGGACAAACCCACACAAGCTGATGTCTCCTTACTTTTGTTGGATTTTTAAATTTAATTTTTATTTTTTATTGGAGTAATTTTGCACCGTGTACGTGGACCACTTCTACTTTGTGCATTCCTCGGTTGATGGACATTTTCATTGCTTCCAAGCGTTGGCTATGGTAAATATTGTTGGAGTGCAGGATTGCCAGCCTGTGACTTTTTGATTCTCATTTTCACAGGTGATAGGCCCAGCAGTGGGTGTGATTGACTGACTGGTAGCACCGTGTTTTCCTTTTCAAAGCACCATCTTTGTGTTTTCATTACTGGCACTTACCACGTCCCCCTTAGAATCGAGGGTACGCATTTCTCCACAATCGCTTCAGCATTTATTGTTTGCTGCCTTTATGCTAATGGCCGTACTGGCTGCTGTGTGCTGATAGGGTTTTGTAATTTGGGTTTGCATGTCTTTGAAAATTCGTAAAACTCATCATTTTTCTCCACCGTTTTCTTTTCTGTTAAAAAAAAGGAAACAGTTGGGAGTACAATATATCTCTTCAAATTGTCTTCTTGGAAGGTTACCCTATTTTGAAATTTTTGGTCGATTTTCCACCCCATAATTTTTTTAGAGAGCAGGTGTCATTTCCCGAACTGCAAGTTTGGTGAATATTTAGTGACCTTTAGCAATGGGTTTAAAACTGCTGTTGTGGGAAGTGGCCTCAAGCAGGCAGCATTTCTCCATTCCCAAATCTGGGTAGTAGGGCAGCAGAGCCTTTCTGCAAGTCGTGTTCCTAGGTTGTAAATTAAATTTGAATGTGCATGGAGAAACCCCCATACGTTTATGTCTCATTATTTCTTCTTGGATTTAAAAAAATTTTTTAATTGGGGTAAAGCTTAGAATATTGTTTGTCCTAGGTGTACACAATCTGGTTCATTTGTACATTATATATGTCTATTCAAGTACAGATCCTCTTCCCATGTAAAATGTTACAGAGGTTTCCGCAGACCTCCCTTGCTACATGCTCGGTCTTTTTGAGAAATGTATATAATATGTGTTTGTATAGATATAGCAACACTAATCTTAATTTATCCTTTCTCCCCACCTTTCCTTTTGGATGAGCATAGTTTGTTTTCTAAGTCTGTGAGTGTCTTTCTCTGTGGAAATATATTCATTTGTGTCAGTTATTAGATAACGCCTATAAGTGATATCATAGAATACAGGTCTTTGGTTTCCGAGTTACCTCATGTTTCGTGATTATCTCCAGACTCATTTGTGGTGCCTCTAAGAGCAATGGTTCATTGTTTTCCATGGCTAATATTCCATTGTGTACATGGATCTCTTCTTCTTTATCCATTCACCTGTTGTTGGACAGTTTGATTGCTTCACTGTCTTGGCTATTGTGAATAAGGCTGCACTGCAGCTTTTGTGGCCTGTGTCTTCTCGATTCTTGTCTTCTCAGGTGAGAGGTTCAATGGTGCCCCTGTAGGATTGAATGGTACCTCCATTTTTACTTTTAAACACAGCTCCTTTCTCTTCTCATTATTGGCTATTACCCCTTTACGTCTCACCAGCAGGTAGAGGGGACACAGTTCTTGAAAACCCCGTCAGCATTTATTGTTTTTAGACATTTTGCTGATGGTCAGTCGACTGGTCTAAGTTGAACCTTTTTGTAGATTAGATTGCATGGGTCTAACACTCCCTGAGGTTGAGCTTTTATCCATTTTCCTTTTTTTTTAAAAGAGCGTGAGTAAAACTTAACTCCTCATACTCTCTTCTTGAAACATTTGCCTGATTTGAATTTTTTTGTCCATTCCCTACTTCAGCACAATTTTTTAGGGCAGGTGTCCTTTACAGCCCTGAGTCCTTGTGAATGTTAAGTGACCATTAGCTGTGAGTTTAAAGCTGCTCTTGCAGGAAACGGCCACAAGGTGGCAGCATTTCTCCTTTACCAAATTTGGTAACTGGGGAAACAGAGCCTTAATGGAAGTGGTGTTCTAGGTTGTAAATTCGAATGGAATGTGCCAGGAAAAAAGCACTTTATGTTTATGTCTCATTACTTCTTGTTCATAATGGTAATTTACTTTTTATTTTTTATCCCAGCAAATTTGATTACAATGGTTTGTTTGTTCTAGGTGTGCAAGATGTGGTTCTTTCACACATATACGTGTATCTATTCTTCCTCGCATCCTTTTCCCATGTAGGTTATGACACAATGTTGAGTAGTCTTCTCCTGGTCTTCCGTACGTCTTTGGTGATTATATATTTCACATGGTATGTATATCTCTGTTAACTCCAATATGGTAATGTATCCAATCCTCATCCCTTTCTATTTGGTGAACCATAAGTTTTTTTTAATGAATCTGTGATTGCCTTTCTCTGTGGAAATATCTTCATTGGTATCAATTTTTAAGTAACTCCTAAAAGTGAATTGATAGCATATGTGTCTTTTGCTTTCTCACTTACTACAGGTGGCGTGATTACGTCTAGACTCATGTATGGTGCTGAAAATGGCATTGTTTCATTTTTTTCACTAGCGAATATTCCATCTGTACATGGAGGAGTTCTTCTTTGTCCACCCATCTGTTGGTGGACTTTTTGGTTACTTCCATATCTTGGCTATTGTAATACTGTGCCATGCAGATTTGCCTGCCTGTGTCTTTCCAATTCTCTCTTCTTAGTTTATAGGTCCAGGAATAGGTCTGCTGCATCATATGGTAGCTCAATGTTTACCTTTTAAAGGCACCTCTATTCTGTTCTCCTTAGTGGCTCATTCCAGGTTATGTCCCACTTAAAGTGGAGGGTATGTATTTCTTCCCAGCACCTTCAGCAAGTATTCTTTGTAGTTTTTGCTGATTGTTATTCTGAGTGGTGTGAGCTGATACCTCTGTATGGTTGAATTTGCATGTGTCTCATAATGCGTTGAAATTGAGCTTTAAGACATGTCCTTTTTGTTTTTCCAGCTGTGATTAGAGCTTATTTCTTCAAAGTGTTTTCTTAAAGTATGTGTCACCATTTGAAATATTTTGGCCATTATCTCCCTCAAGACATTTTGAGGGCAGGTTTCATTTACAGCCCTGCCGTACTTGTTCATATGAAGTGACCATTAGCTCAGGCTTTAAACCTGCTTTTGCAGGTAACGGCCAGAGAGCGGTAGCCTTTCTACGTTCCCCATGCTGGTACTAGGGAAACAGACCTACCGGCCAGTGGTGTTCTTCGGTTATAAATTAGAGTGCAATGTGCCCGGGTAAACCCACAAATGTTGATGTCTCCTTGCTTTTGTTTGTTTTTAAATTTAATTTATATTTATTATTAGAGTAATATTCCTTTGTGTACGTGGACCACTTCTTCTTGGTGCATTCCTCGGTTGATGGACATTTTCATTGCTTCCAAGTGCTGGCTATGGTAAATCTTGCTGGCGTACAGGTTTGCCAGCCTGTGACTTTTTGATTCTCATTTTCTCAGGTGATAGGCCAAGCAGTGGTTGTGATTGATTGACTGGTAGCCTAATGTTTACCTTTTCAAAGCACCTACATTGTGTTTTCATTAATGTCTCTTTACATGCCCCCCCTTACAACCGAGGGTACGCATTTCTCCACACTCCCTTCACCGTTCATTTTTTGCAGTATTTTTCCTAATGGCCATTCTGACTGCTGTGAGCTTATAGGTTTTTGTAATATGGGTATGCATGTCATTAAAATTTTTAAAATTCATCATATTCCTACGCCTTTTTCTTTTCTCTTAAAAGAAAAAACCGTGAGCACAATATAGCTCTTGAAATTGTCTTCTTCGATGGTTGCCCTCTTCTGAATTTTTGGGTCGATTTTTGACCCCAGAAATTTTCTGGAGGGCAGGTGCCATTTACAGAACTGCAAGTTGGTGAAAATTTAGTGACCTTTTGCAGTGGGTTCAAAGCTGCTGTTGTGGGAAACGGCCACAAGGAGGTAGCATTTCTCCATTCCCCAATCTGGGTACTAGGGCAGCAGAGCCTTTCTGGAAGTCATTGTCCTAGGTTGTAAATTAGAATGGAATTTGCCAGGAGAAATCCCCATAAGTTAATGTCTCATTACTTCTTCTTGGTTTTTAAATTTTTTTTTAATCTGGGTAAAATTTAGAATATTGTTTGTCCTAGGTGTACACAATCTGGTTCATTTGTACATTATGTATGTCTATTAATGTACAGACTCTCTTCGCATGTAAAATATTACAGTGTTCCGTCGACCTCCCTTGCGATATGTTCGGTCTTTTGGATACATGTATATAATATGTATTTGTATATGTATAGTAACACTAATCTTCATTTCCAAATTTCCCCCCTCCTTTCCTTGTAGATGAGCATAGTTTGTTTTCTAAGCCTGTGAGTTTCTTTCTCTTTGGAAATATGTTCATCTGTGTCAGTTATTAGATAATGCCATAAATGATAATATAGGCTATAGGTCTTTAGCTTTCCGACCTACTTCATGTTTTGTGATTATCTCCAGGCTCATCTATGGTGCCTCAAAGAGCACTGCTTCAATGTTTTCCATGGCTAATATTCCATTGTGTACATGGACCACTTCTTCTTGGTGCATTCCTCTCTTGATGGACATTTTCGTTGCTTCCAAGTGTTGCCTATGGTAAACATAGCTGGAGTGCAGGATTGCCAGCCTGTGATTTTTGATTTTCACTTTCTCTGGTGATAGACCCAGCATTGGGTGTGATTGTTTGACTGGTATGGTAGCTCAACGTTTACCTTTTCAAGGCACCTCAATTGTGCTTTCATTAGTGCCTCTTACCACGTCCCCCTTAGAATAGAGGGTACGCATTCCTCCACAATCGATTTAGCATTTATTGTTTGCAGCAGTTATGCTAATGGCCCTACTGGCTGCTGTGAGCTGATAGGTTTTTGTAATTTGGGTTTACATGTCTTTAAAAATTCCTACAAGTCATCATTTTTCCACGCCTTTTTGTTTTCTGTTAAAAGAAAAAAAGTGTGACTATAATATACCTCTTCAAATTTTCTTTTTGGAAGGTTGCACTCTAGAATTTTTTGGTCGATTTTCGACCTCAGTATTTTTTGGAGGGCAGGTGTCATTTACAGAACTGCAATTGGTGAATATTTAGTGACCTTTTGCAGTGGGTTTAAAGCTGCTGTTGTGGGAAACGGCCACAAGGATGCAGCATTTCTCCATTCCCAAATCTGGGTACTAGGGCAGCAGAGCCCTTCTGGAAGTCGTTTGCCTAGGTTGTAAATTTGAATCGAATGTGCCAGGAAAACTCCCCATAAGTTTATGTCTCATTACTCCTAGTTCGTTGTTTTAATTTTATCAATTGGGGTAATGGTTAGAATGTTGTTTGTCCAAGGTGTACACACTCTGGTTCATCTACATATTCTATATACCTATTTATGTAGAGATCCTTTTCCCGTGTAAATTATTACAGATTGTTCCGTAAACCCTCCTTGCTATACGGTCGGTCTTTTTGATATATGTATATAATATGTATTTGTATACATATGGTAACGCTCATCTTCATTTATCCATTCCCCCCACCTTTCCTTTTAGACAAGCACAGTATTTTTTTAATAAGTCTGTGATTGACTTTCTCTGTGGAAATATGTTCATTTGTGTCAGTTATTAGATAACGCCTATAAGTGATATCATAGGATATAGGACTTTTGCTTTCCGACTTACCTCATGTTCTGTGATTATCTCCAAGATCATCTATGGTGCCTCAAAGAGCAGTGTTTCATCGTTTTCCATGTCTAGTATTCATTGTGTACATGGACCGTTTCTTCTTTATCCTTTCATCTGTTGATGGACATTTTGGTTGCTTCACTCTCTTGTCTATTGGGAATAAGGCTGCAGTGCAGCTTTGGCAGCCCGGGTCTTCTTCATTCTGGTCTTCTCAGGTGAGAGGTCCATTGGTACGCCTGCTGGATTGAATGGTACCTCAATTTTTCCTTTTAAACGCAGCTCCTTTCTGTTCTCATTATTAGCGTTTAACCCTTTTACATCTCACCAGCAGCTAGAGGGTACACAGTTCTCTAAAACCTCTTCAGCATTTATTGTTTGTAGACTTTTTGCCAATGGTCAGTCGACTGGTGCGAGTTGAAAACTTTTTGTAGATTAGATTGCATGAGTCTAATAATTCCTGAGGTTGAGCTTTTATCCATTTTCCTTTCTTTAAAAAGAGAGTGAGTAAAACTTACCTCTTCATATTATCTTCTTGAAAATTTTGCCTGTTTTGAATTTTTTTATGCATTCCCTACCTCAGCAAAATTTTGAGGGCAGGTGTCCTTTACAGCCCTGAGTCCTTGTGAATGGTAAGTGACCATTAGCTGTGGGTTAAAAGCTGCTCTTGCGGGAATCGGCCACAAGGCGGCAGCATTTCTCCTTTACCAAATCTGGTTACTAGGGCAACGGAGCCTTACTGGAAGGGGTGTTCTAGGTTGAAAATTAGAATGGAATGTGCGAGGAAAAAGCCCTTTAATTTGTGTCTCATTACTTCTTGTTCATATTTGTAATTTACTTTTTATTTTTTATCCCAGCAAATTTGATTACAATGGTTTGTTTGCTCTAGGTGTGCAAGATGTGGTTCTTTCACACATATACGTGTATCTATTCTTCCTCGCATCCTTTTCCCATGTAGGGTTACGACACAATGTTGAGTAGTCTTCTCCTGGTCTTCCGTACGACTTTGGTGGTTATATATTTCATATGGTTTGTATATCTCAACCCCAATATGGTAATTTATCCAATCCTCATCCCTTTCTATTTGGTGAACCATAAGTTTTTTTAATGAATCTGTGATTGCCTTTCTCTGTGGCAATATCTTCATTGGTATCAATTTTTAAGTAACTCCTAAAAGTGATATGATAGGATATGTGTCTTTTGTTTCTCACTTACTACAGGTGGCGTGATTACGTCTAGACTCATGTATGGTGCTGCAAATGGCATTGTTTCATTTTTTTTCACTAGCGAATATTCCATCTGTACATGGAGGAGTTCTTCTTTGGCCAGCCATCTGTTGGTGGACTTTTTGGTTACTTCCATATCCTGGCTATTGTAATACTGTGCCATGCAGATTTGCCTGCCTGTGTCTTTCCAATTCTCTCTTCTTAGATTAGAGGTCGAGGAGTGGGCCTGCTGGATCATATGGAATCTCAATGTTTACCTTTTTAAGGCACCCCCATTCTGCTCTCATTCGTGGCCCTTTTCAAGTTACGTCCCACTTGAAGTTGAGGGTATGCATTTCTCCACAACACCTTCAGCATTTATTGTTTGTAGTTTCCTTGCTGATAGTTATTCTGACAAGTGTGAGCTGATACCTCTTTGTGGTTGAATTCGCCTGTGCCTCATAATCCGTTGAAATTGAGCTTTAAGGCATGTCCTTTTTATTTTTCAACCTGTGTTTACCCCTTAGTTCTTCAAAGTGTTCTCTTAAAGTATGTGTCTCATTTTGAAATATTTTGGCCATTACCTCCCTCAAGACATTTTGAGGGAAGGTTTCATTTACAGTTCTGCAGTACTTGTTCGTATGAAATGACCATTAACACAGGCTTTAAAGCTGCTTTTGCAGGTAAATGCCAGAGGGCGGCAGCCTTTGTATGTCCCCACCATGGTAACTAGGGAAAAGCCCTTGCGGCCTGTGGTGTTTCTCGGTTATAAATTAGAGTGGAGTGTGCCCGGACAAACCCACACAAGCTGATGTCTCCTTACTTTTGTTGGATTTTTAAATTTAATTTTTAGTTTTTATTGGAGTAATTCCCCAGTGTGCACGTGGACCACTTCTACTTTGCGCATTCCTCCGTTGATGGACATTTTCATTGCTTCCAAGTGTTGGCTATGGTAAATATTGTTGGAGTGCAGGATTGCCAGCCTGTGACTTTTTGATTCTCATTTTCTCAGGTGATAGGCCCAGCAGTGGGTGTGATTGATTGACTGGTGGCACCGTGTTTCCCTTTTCAAAGCACCTTCTTTGTGTTTTCATTAGTGGCTCTTACCACGTCCCCCTCAGAATCGAGGGTATGCATTTCTCCACAATCGATTTAGCATTTATTGTTTGCTGCCTTTATGCTAATGGCCCTACTGGCTGCTGTGTGCTGATAGGGTTTTGTAATTTGGGTTCGCATGTCTTTGAAAATTTGTAAAACTCATCATTTTTCTCCACCGTTTTCTTTTCTGTTAAAAAAAAAGGTAACAGTTGGGAGTACAATATATCTCTTGAAATTTTCTTCTTGGAAGGTTGCCCTATTTTGAATTTTTTGGTCGATTTTCCACCCCAGAATTTTTTTAGAGAGCAGGTGTCATTTCCCGAACTGCAAGTTTGGTGAATATTTAGTGACCTTTAGCAATGGGTTTAAAGCTGCTGTTGTGGGAAGTGACCTCAAGCAGGCAGCATTTCTCCACTCCCAAATCTGGGTACTAGGGCAGCAGAGCCTTTCTGGAAGTCGTGTTCCTAGGTTGTAAATTAAATTGGAATGTGCATGGAGAAACCCTCATAAGTTTATGTCTCATTATTTCTTCTTGGTTTTAAAATTTTTTTAATTGGGGTAAAGCTTAGAATATTGTCTGTCCTAGGTGTACACAATCTTGTTCATTTGTACATTATATATATGTCTATTCAAGTCCAGATCCTCTTCCTATGTAAAATATTACAGTGTTCCGTTGATCTCCCTTGCTATATGTTCAGTCTTTTTGATACATGTATATAATATGTATTTGTATACATATGGTAACGCTAATCTTACACCAGTCGACTGACCATCAGCAAAAAGTCTACAAACAATAAATGCTGACGGGGTTTTAGAGAACTGTGTCCCCTCTACCTGCTGGTGAGACGTAAAGGGGTAACAGCCAATAATGAGAAGAGAAAGGAGCTGTGTTTAAAAGTAAAAATGGAGGTACCATTCAATCCAGCAGGCGCACCATTGGACCTCTCACCTGAGAAGACAAGAATCGAGAAGACACAGGCCGCAACAGCTGCAGTGCAGCCTTATTCACAATAGCCAAGACAGTGAAGCAATCAAAATATCCAACAAGAGGTGAATGGATAAAGAAGAAGTGGTCCATGTACACAATGGAATATTAGCCATGGAAAACAATGAACCATTGCTCTTTGAGGCACCACAAATGGGTCTGGAGATAATCACGAAACATGAGGTAACTCGGAAACCAAAGACCTGTATTCTATGATATCACTTATAGGCGTTATCTACTAACTGACCCAAATGAATATATTTCCACAGAGAAAGACACTCACAGACTTAGAAAACAAACTATGCTCATGTAAAAGGAAAGGTGGGGAGAATGGATAAGTTAAGATTAGTGTTGCTCTATGTATACAAACACATAGTATATACATATCTCAAAAAGACCGACCATGTAGCAAGGGAGGTCTGTAGAACCCTCTGTAACATTTTACATGGGAAGAGGATCTGTACTTGAATAGACATATATAATGTACAAATGAACCAGATTGTGTACACCTAGGACAGACAATATTCTAAGCTTTACCCCAATTTAAAAAAATTTTAAAACCAAGAAGAAATAATGAGAGATAAACTTATGGGGGTTTCTCCATGCACATTCCAATTTAATTTACAACCTAGGAACACGACTTCCAGAAAGGCTCTGCTGCCCTAGTACCCAGAATTGGGAGTGGAGAAATGCTGCCTGCTTGAGGTCACTTCCCACAACAGCAGCTTTAAACCCATTGCTAAAGGTCACTAAATATTCACCAAACTTGCAGTTCGGGAAATGACACCTGCTCTCTAAAAAAATTCTGGGGTGGAAAATCGACCAAAAATTTCAAAATAGGGCAACCTTCCAAGAAGAAAATTTCAAGAGATATATTGTACTCCCAACTGTTTCCTTTTTTTTAACAGAAAAGAAAACGGTGGAGAAAAATGATGAGTTTTACGAATTTTCAAAGACATGCAAACCCAAATTACAAAACCCTATCGGCACACAGCAGCCAGTAGGGCCATTAGCATAAAGGCATTAAACAATAAATGCTAAATCGATTGTGGAGAAATGCATACCCTCGATTCTGAGGGGGACGTGGTAAGAGCCACTAATGAAAACACAAAGAAGGTGCTTTGAAAAGGGAAACACGGTGCTACCAGTCAATCAATCACACCCATTGCTGGGCCTATCACCTGAGAAAATGAGAATTAAAAAGTCACAGGCTGGCAATCCTGCACTCCAACAACATTTACCATAGCCAACACCTGGAAGCAATGAAAATGTCCATCAACCGAGGAATGCACAAAGTAGAAGTGGTCCACGTACCCAGTGAGAAATTACTCTAATAAAAAATAAAAATTACATTTAAAAAACCAACAAAAGTAAGGAGACATCAGCTTGTGGGGGTTTGTGCGGGCACACTCCACTCTAATTTATAACCGAGAAACACCACAGGCCGCAAGGGCTTTTCCCTAGTTACCATGGTGGGGACATAGAAAGGCTGCCGCCCTCTGGCATTTACCTGCAAAAGCAGCTTTAAAGCCTGTGCTAATGGTCATTTCATAGGAACAAGTACTGCAGAACTGTAAATGAAACCTGCCCTCAAAATGTCTTGAGGGAGGTAATGGCCAAAACATTTCAAAATGTGACACATACTTTAAGAGAACACTTTGAAGAACTAAGGGGTAATCACAGGTTGAAAAATAAAAAGGACATGCCTTAAAGCTCAATTTCAACGGATTATGAGGCACAGGCGAATTCAACCACAAAGAGGTATCAGCTCACACTTGTCAGATTAACCATCAGCAAGGAAACTACAAACAATAAATGCTGAAGGTGTTGTGGAGAAATGCATACCCTCAACTTCAAGTGGGACGAACTTGAAAAGGGCCACGAATGAGAACAGAATGGAGGTGCCTTAAAAAGGTAAACATTGAGCTACCGTATGATCCAGCAGGCCCACTCCTCGACCTATAATCTAAGAAGAAAGAATTGGAAAGACACAGGCAGGCAAATCTGC
The DNA here is from genome assembly GCF_028021215.1 of Eschrichtius robustus. Classification (NCBI taxonomy): domain Eukaryota; kingdom Metazoa; phylum Chordata; class Mammalia; order Artiodactyla; family Eschrichtiidae; genus Eschrichtius; species Eschrichtius robustus. Next base: position 78,280,172 of record NC_090832.1, read on the forward strand.
ATGGCACAGTATTACAATAGCCAAGATATGGAAGAAACCAAAAAGTCCACCAACAGATGGGTGGACAAAGAAGAACTCCTCCATGTACAGATGGAATATTCGCTAGTGAAAAAAATGAAACAATGCCATTTGCAGCACCATACATGAGACTAGACGTAATCACGCCACCTGTAGTCAGTCAGAAAGCAAAAGACACATATCCTATCATATCACTTTTAGGAGTTACTTAAAAATTGATACCAATGAAGATATTTCCACAGAGAAAGGCAATCACAGATTCATTAAAAAAACTTATGGTTCACCAAATAGAAAGGGATGAGGATTGGATATATTACCATATTGGGGTTAACAGAGATATACATACCATGTGAAATATATAATCACCAAAGACGTACGGAAGACCAGGAGAAGACTACTCAACATTGTGTCATAACCTACATGGGAAAAGGATGCGAGGAAGAATAGATTCACGTATATGTGTGAAAGAACCACATCTTGCACACCTAGAACAAACAAACCATTGTAATCAAATTTGCTGGGATAAAAAATAAAAAGTAAATTACAATTATGAACAAGAAGTAATGAGACATAAACATAAAGTGCTTTTTTCCTGGCACATTCCATTCGAATTTACAACCTAGAACACCACTTCCATTAAGGCTCTGTTTCCCCAGTTACCAAATTTGGTAAAGGAGAAATGCTGCCAACTTCTGGCCGTTTCCTGCAAGAGCAGCTTTAAACTCACAGCTAATGGTCACTTAACATTCACAAGGACTCAGGGCTGTAAAGGACACCTGCCCTAAAAAATTGTGCTGAAGTAGGGAATGGACAAAAAAATTCAAAACAGGCAAATGTTTCAAGAAGAGGGTATGAGGAGTTAAGTTTTACTCACGCTCTTTTAAAAAAAAAGGAAAATGGATAAAAGCTCAACCTCAGGGAGTGTTAGACCCATGCAATCTAATCTACAAAAAGGTTCAACTTAGACCAGTCGACTGACCATCAGCAAAATGTCTACAAACAATAAATGCTGACGGGGTTTTCAAGAACTGTATCCCCTCTACCTGCTGGTGAGACGTAAAGGGGTAACAGCCAATAATGAGAAGAGAAAGGAGCTGTGTTTAAAAGTAAAAATGGAGGTACCATTCAATCCAGCAGGCGCACCATTGGACCTCTCACCTGAGAAGACAAGAATCGAGAAGACACAGGCCGCAAAAGCTGCAGTGCAGCCTTATTCACAATAGCCAAGACAGTGAAGCAATCAAAATATCCAACAAGAGGTGAATGGATAAAGAAGAAGTGGTCCATGTACACAATGGAATATTAGCCATGGAAAACAATGAACCATTGCTCTTTGAGGCACCACAAATGGGTCTGGAGATAATCACGAAACATGAGGTAGCTCGGAAACCAAAGACCTGTATTCTATGATATCACTTATAGGCGTTATCTAATAACTGACAAAAATGAATATATTTCCACAGAGAAAGACACTCACAGACTTGAAAACAAACTATGCTCATCTAAAAGGAAAGGTGGGGGGAATGGATAAGTTAAGATTAGTGTTGCTCTATGTATACAAACACATAGTATATACATATCTCAAAAAGACCGACCATGGAGCAAGGGAGGTCTGTGGAACCCTCTGTAACATTTTACATGGGAAGAGGGTCTGTACTTGAATAGACATATATAATGTACAAATGAACCAGATTGTGTACACCTAGGACAGACAATATTCGAAGCTTTACCACAATTAAAAAAAATTTAAAACCAAGAAGAAATAATGAGACATAAACTTATGGGGGTTTCTCCAGGCACATTCCAATTTAATTTACAACCTAGGAACACGACTTCCAGAAAGGCTCTGCTGCCCTAGTACCCAGATTTGGGAGTGGAGAAATGCTGCCTGCTTGAGGCCACTTCCCACAACAGCAGCTTTAAACCCATTGCTAAGGGTCACTAAATATTCACCAAACTTGCAGTTCGGGAAATGACACCTGCTCTCTAAAAAAATTCTGAGTTGGAAAATCGACCAAAAATTTCAAAATAGGGCAACCTTCCAAGAAGACAATTTCAAGAAATATATTGTACTCCCAACTGTTTCCTTTTTTTTAACAGAAAAGAAAACGGTGGAGAAACATGATGAGTTTTATGAATTTTCAAAGACATGCAAACCCAAATTACAAAACCCTATCAGCACACAGCAGCCAGTAGGGCCATTAGCATAAAGGCAGCAAACAATAAATGCTAAATCGATTGTGGAGAAATGCATACCCTCGATTCTAAGGGGGACGTGGTAAGAGCCACTAATGAAAACACAAAGAAGGTGCTTTGAAAAGGGAAACACGGTGCTACCAGTCAATCAGTCACACCCACTGCTGGGCCTATCAACTGAGAAAATGAGAATCAAAAAGTCACAGGCTGGCAATCCTGCACTCCAACAATATTTACCATAGCCAACACTTGGAAGCAATGAAAATGTCCATCAACCGAGGAATGCGCAAAGTAGAAGTGGTCCACGTGCACACTGGGGAATTACTCCAATAAAAACTAAAAATTAAATTTAAAAATCCAACAAAAGTAAGGAGACATCAGCTTGTGTGGGTTTGTCCGGGCACACTCCACTCTAATTTATAACCGAGAAACACCACAGGCCGCAAGGGCTTTTCCCTAGTTACCATGGTGGGGACATAGAAAGGCTGCCGCCCTCTGGCATTTACCTGCAAAAGCAGCTTTAAAGCCTGTGCTAATGGTCATTTCATAGGAACAAGTACTGCAGAACTCTAAATGAAACCTGCCCTCAAAATGTCTTGAGGGAGGTAATGGCCAAAACATTTCAAAATGTGATACATACTTTAAGAGAACACTTTGAAGAACTAAGGGGTAATCACAGGTTGAAAAATAAAAAGGACATGCCTTAAAGCTCAATTTCAACGGATTATGAGGCACAGGCGAATTCAACCACAAAGAGGTATCAGCTGACACTTGTCAGAATAACCATCAGCAAGGAAACTACAAACAATAAATGCTGAAGGTGTTGTGGAGAAATGCATACCCTCAACTTCAAGTGGGACATAACTTGAAAAGGGCCACGAATGAGAACAGAATGGAGGTGCCTTAAAAAGGTAAACATTGAGCTACCATATGATCCAGCAGGCCCACTCCTCGACCTATAATCTAAGAAGAAAGAATTGGAAAGACACAGGCAGGCAAATCTGCATGGCACAGTATTACAATAGCCAAGATATGGAAGTAACCAAAAAGTCCACCAACAGATGGGTGGACAAAGAAGAACTCCTCCATGTACAGATGGAATATTCGCTAGTGAAAAAAATGAAACAAAGCCATTTGCAGCACCATACATGAGTCTAGACGTAATCACGCCACCTGTAGTCAGTGAGAAAGCAAAAGACACATATCCTATCATATCACTTCTAGGAGTTACTTAAAAATTGATACCAATGAAGATATTTCCACAGAGAAAGGCAATCACAGATTCATTAAAAAAACTTATGGTTCACCAAATAGAAAGGGATGAGGATTGGATACATTACCATATTGGGGTTAACAGAGATATACATACCATGTGAAATATATAATCACCAAAGACGTACGGAAGACCAGGAGAAGACTACGCAACATTGTGTCATAACCTACATGGGAAAAGGATGCGAGGAAGAATAGATACACGTATATGTGTGAAAGAACCACATCTTGCACACCTAGAACAAACAAACCATTGTAATCAAATTTGCTGGGATAAAAAATAAAAAGTAAATTACAATTATAAACAAGAAGTAATGAGACATAAACATAAAGTGCTTTTTTCCTGGCACATTCCATTCGAATTTACAACCTAGAACACCACTTCCATTAAGGCTCTGTTTCCCCAGTTACCAAATTTGGTAAAGGAGAAATGCTGCCACCTTGTGGCCGTTTCCTGCAAGAGCAGCTTTAAACTCACAGCTAATGGTCACTTAACATTCACAAGGACTCAGGGCTGTAAAGGACACCTGCCCTAAAAAATTGTGCTGAAGTAGGGAATGGACAAAAAAATTCTAAACAGGCAAATGTTTCAAGAAGAGGGTATGAGGAGTTAAGTTTTACTCACGCTCTTTTAAAAAAAAAGGAAAATGGATAAAAGCTCAACCTCAGGGAGTGTTAGACCCATGCAATCTAATCTACAAAAAGGTTCAACTTAGACCAGTCGACTGACCATCAGCAAAATGTCTACAAACAATAAATGCTGACGGGGTTTTCAAGAACTGTATCCCCTCTACCTGCTGGTGAGACGTAAAGGGGTAACAGCCAATAATGAGAAGAGAAAGGAGCTGTGTTTAAAAGTAAAAATGGAGGTACCATTCAATCCAGCAGGCGCACCATTGGACCTCTCACCTGAGAAGACAAGAATCGAGAAGACACAGGCCGCAAAAGCTGCAGTGCAGCCTTATTCACAATAGCCAAGACAGTGAAGCAATCAAAATATCCAACAAGAGGTGAATGGATAAAGAAGAAGTGGTCCATGTACACAATGGAATATTAGCCATGGAAAACAATGAACCATTGCTCTTTGAGGCACCACAAATGGGTCTGGAGATAATCACGAAACATGAGGTAGCTCGGAAACCAAAGACCTGTATTCTATGATATCACTTATAGGCGTTATCTAATAACTGACACAAATGAATATATTTCCACAGAGAAAGACACTCACAGACTTGAAAACAAACTATGCTCATCTAAAAGGAAAGGTGGGGGGAATGGATAAGTTAAGATTAGTGTTGCTCTATGTATACAAACACATAGTATATACATATCTCAAAAAGACCGACCATGGAGCAAGGGAGGTCTGTGGAACCCTCTGTAACATTTTACATGGGAAGAGGATCTGTACTTGAATAGACATATATAATGTACAAATGAACCAGATTGTGTACACCTAGGAGAGACAATATTCGAAGCTTTACCACAATTAAAAAAAAAATTAAAACCAAGAAGAAATAATGAGACATAAACTTATGGGGGTTTCTCCAGGCACATTCCAATTTAATTTACAACCTAGGAACACGACTTCCAGAAAGGCTCTGCTGCCCTAGTACCCAGATTTGGGAGTGGAGAAATGCTGCCTGCTTGAGGCCACTTCCCACAACAGCAGCTTTAAACCCATTGCTAAGGGTCACTAAATATTCACCAAACTTGCAGTTCGGGAAATGACACCTGCTCTCTAAAAAAATTCTGAGGTGGAAAATCGACCAAAAATTTCAAAATAGGGCAACCTTCCAAGAAGACAATTTCAAGAAATATATTGTACTCCCAACTGTTTCCTTTTTTTTAACAGAAAAGAAAACGGTGGAGAAACATGATGAGTTTTACGAATTTTCAAAGACATGCAAACCCAAATTACAAAACCCTATCAGCACACAGCAGCCAGTAGGGCCATTAGCATAAAGGCAGCAAACAATAAATGCTAAATCGATTGTGGAGAAATGCATACCCTCGATTCTAAGGGGGACGTGGTAAGAGCCACTAATGAAAACACAAAGAAGGTGCTTTGAAAAGGGAAACACGGTGCTACCAGTCAATCAGTCACACCCACTGCTGGGCCTATCAACTGAGAAAATGAGAATCAAAAAGTCACAGGCTGACAATCCTGCACTCCAACAATATTTACCATAGCCAACACTTGGAAGCAATGAAAATGTCCATCAACCGAGGAATGCGCAAAGTAGAAGTGGTCCACGTGCACACTGGGGAATTACTCCAATAAAAACTAAAAATTAAATTTAAAAATCCAACAAAAGTAAGGAGACATCAGCTTGTGTGGGTTTGTCCGGGCACACTCCACTCTAATTTATAACCGAGAAACACCACAGGCCGCAAGGGCTTTTCACTAGTTACCATGGTGGGGACATAGAAAGGCTGCCGCCCTCTGGCATTTACCTGCAAAAGCAGCTTTAAAGCCTGTGCTAATGGTCATTTCTTAGGAACAAGTACTGCAGAACTGTAAATGAAACCTGCCCTCAAAATGTCTTGAGGGAGGTAATGGCCAAAACATTTCAAAATGTGATACATACTTTAAGAGAACACTTTGAAGAACTAAGGGGTAATCACAGGTTGAAAAATAAAAAGGACATGCCTTAAAGCTCAATTTCAACGGATTATGAGGCACAGGCGAATTCAACCACAAAGAGGTATCAGCTGACACTTGTCAGAATAACCATCAGCAAGGAAACTACAAACAATAAATGCTGAAGGTGTTGTGGAGAAATGCATACCCTCAACTTCAAGTGGGACATAACTTGAAAAGGGCCACGAATGAGAACAGAATGGAGGTGCCTTAAAAAGGTAAACATTGAGCTACCATATGATCCAGCAGGCCCACTCCTCGACCTATAATCTAAGAAGAAAGAATTGGAAAGACACAGGCAGGCAAATCTGCATGGCACAGTATTACAATAGCCAAGATATGGAAGTAACCAAAAAGTCCACCAACAGATGGGTGGACAAAGAAGAACTCCTCCATGTACAGATGGAATATTCGCTAGTGAAAAAAATGAAACAATGCCATTTGCAGCACCATACATGAGTCTAGACGTAATCACACCACATGTAGTCAGTGAGAAAGCAAAAGACACATATCCTATGATATCACTTTTAGGAGTTACTTAAAAATTGATACCAATGAAGATATTTCCACAGAGAAAGGCAATCACAGATTCATTAAAAAAAACTTATGGTTCACCAAATAGAAAGGGATGAGGATTGGATACATTACCATATTGGGGTTAACAGAGATATACATACCATGTGAAATATATAATCACCAAAGACGTACGGAAGACCAGGAGAAGACTACTCAACATTGTGTCAAAACCTACATGGGAAAAGGATGCGAGGAAGAATAGATACACATATATGTGTGAAAGAACCACATCTTGCACACCTAGAACAAACAAACCATTGTAATCAAATTTGCTGGGATAAAAAATAAAAAGTAAATTACAATTATAAACAAGAAGTAATGAGACATAAACATAAAGTGCTTTTTTCCTGGCACATTCCATTCGAATTTACAACCTAGAACACCACTTCCATTAAGGCTCTGTTTCCCCAGTTACCAAATTTGGTAAAGGAGAAATGCTGCCACCTTGTGGCCGTTTCCTACAAGAGCAGCTTTAAACTCACAGCTAATGGTCACTTAACATTCACAAGGACTCAGGGCTGTAAAGGACACCTGCCCTAAAAAATTGTGCTGAAGTAGGGAATGGACAAAAAAATTCAAAACAGGCAAATGTTTCAAGAAGAGGGTATGAGGAGTTAAGTTTTACTCACGCTCTTTTAAAAAAAAAGGAAAATGGATAAAAGCTCAACCTCAGGGAGTGTTAGACCCATGCAATCTAATCTACAAAAAGGTTCAACTTAGACCAGTCGACTGACCATCAGCAAAATGTCTACAAACAATAAATGCTGACGGGGTTTTCAAGAACTGTATCCCCTCTACCTGCTGGTGAGACGTAAAGGGGTAACAGCCAATAATGAGAAGAGAAAGGAGCTGTGTTTAAAAGTAAAAATGGAGGTACCATTCAATCCAGCAGGCGCACCATTGGACCTCTCACCTGAGAAGACAAGAATCGAGAAGACACAGGCCGCAAAAGCTGCAGTGCAGCCTTATTCACAATAGCCAAGACAGTGAAGCAATCAAAATATCCAACAAGAGGTGAATGGATAAAGAAGAAGTGGTCCATGTACACAATGGAATATTAGCCATGGAAAACAATGAACCATTGCTCTTTGAGGCACCACAAATGGGTCTGGAGATAATCACGAAACATGAGGTAGCTCGGAAACCAAAGACCTGTATTCTATGATATCACTTATAGGCATTATCTAATAACTGACACAAATGAATATATTTCCACAGAGAAAGACACTCACAGACTTGAAAACAAACTATGCTCATCTAAAAGGAAAGGTGGGGGGAATGGATAAGTTAAGATTAGTGTTGCTCTATGTATACAAACACATAGTATATACATATATCAAAAAGACCGACCATCTAGCAAGGGAGGTCTGTGGAACACTCTGTAACATTTAACATGGGAAGAGGATCTGTACTTGAATAGACATATATAATGTACAAATGAACCAGATTGTGTACACCTAGGAGAGACAATATTCGAAGCTTTACCACAATTAAAAAAAAAAATAAAACCAAGAAGAAATAATGAGACATAAACTTATGGGGGTGTCTCCAGGCACATTCCAATTTAATTTACAACCTAGGAACACGACTTCCAGAAAGGCTCTGCTGCCCTAGTACCCAGATTTGGGAGTGGAGAAATGCTGCGTGCTTGAGGCCACTTCCCACAACAGCAGCTTTAAACCCATTGCTAAGGGTCACTAAATATTCACCAAACTTGCAGTTCGGGAAATGACACCTGCTCTCTAAAAAAATTCTGAGGTGGAAAATCGACCAAAAATTTCAAAATAGGGCAACCTTCCAAGAAGATAGTTTCAAGAGATATATTGTACTCCCAACTGTTTCCTTTTTTTTAACAGAAAAGAAAACGGTGGAGAAACATGATGAGTTTTACGAATATTCAAAGACATG